>NC_134836.1:60736129-61066830 GCF_004210375.1 Tachypleus tridentatus | reverse complement strand
TGTATTAATTCTAGTTGAAGTTTGATAAACACAATTATTTTTGTCTGTCTTATGTTGTATTAATTCTATGTTGTATTAATTCTAGTTGTATTAATTCTAGTTTGATAAACACAATTATTTGTTGTCTGTCTTATGTAGTATTAATTCTAGTTGAAGTTTGATAAACACAATTATTTGTTGTCTGTCTTATGTAGTATTAATTCTAGTTGAAGTTTGATAAACACAATTATTTTTGTCTGTCTTATGTTGTATTAATTCTAGTTGAAGTTTGATAAACACAATTATTTTTTGTCTTATGTTGTATTAATTCTAGTTGAAGTTTGATAAACACAATTATTTTTTGTCTGTCTTATGTTGTATTAATTCTAGTTGAAGTTTGATAAACACAATTATTTTTTGTCTGTCTTATGTAGTATTAATTCTAGTTGAAGTTTGATAAACACAATTATTTGTTGTCTGTCTTATGTTGTATTAATTCTAGTTGAAGTTTGATAAACACAATTATTTTTGTCTGTCTTATGTTGTATTAATTCTAGTTGAAGTTTGATAAACACAATTATTTTTTGTCTGTCCTATGTTGTATTAATTCTAGTTGAAGTTTGATAAACACAATTATTTTTTGTCTGTCTTATATTGTGTTAATTCTAGTTGAAGTTTGATAAACACAATTATTTGTTGTCTTATGTCTTATGTTGTATTAATTCTGGTTGAAGTTTGATAAACACAATTATTTGTTGTCTGTCTTATGTTGTATTAATTCTAGTTGTAGTTTGATAAACACAATTATTTGTTGTCTGTCTTATGTTGTATTAATTCTAGTTGAAGTTTGATAAACACAATTATTTGTTTCTGTCTTATGTTGTATTAATTCTAGTTGAAGTTTGATAAACACAATTATTTGTTGTCTGTCTTATGTTGTATTAATTCTAGTTGAAGTTTGATAAACACAATTATTTTTTTTCTTATGTTGTATTAATTCTAGTTGAAGTTTGATAAACACAATTATTTGTATTAATTCTAGTTGTAGTTTGATAAACACAATTGTCTGTCCTATGTTGTCTGTCTTATGTAGTATTAATTCTAGTTGAAGTTTGATAAACACAATTATTTTTGTCTGTCTTATGTATTAATTTAGTTGAAGTTTTAATTCTAGTTGAAGTTTGATAAACACAATTATTTTTTGTTGTCTGTCCTATGTTGTATTAATTCTAGTTGAAGTTTGATAAACACAATTATTTTTTGTCTGTCTTATGTTGTATTAATTCTAGTTGAAGTTTGATAAACACAATTATTTTTTGTCTGTCTTATGTTGTATTAATTCTAGTTGAAGTTTGATAAACACAATTATTTTTTGTCTGTCTTATGTTGTATTAATTCTAGTTGAAGTTTGATAAACACAATTATTTTTTGTCTGTCTTATGTATTAATTCTAGTTGAAGTTTGATAAACACAATTATTCTGTCTTATGTTGTATTAATTCTAGTTGAAGTTTGATAAAAACAATTATTTGTTGTCAATTAATTCTAGTTGAAGTTTGATAAACACAATTATTTGTTCTTATGTTGTATTAATTCTAGTTGAAGTTTGATAAACACAATTATTTGTTGTCTGTCTTATGTTGTATTAATTCTAGTTGAAGTTTGATAAACACAATTATTTGTTGTCTGTCTTATGTTGTATTAATTCTAGTTGAAGTTTGATAAACACAATTATTTGTTGTCTGTCCTATGTTGTATTAATTCTAGTTGTAGTTTGATAAACACAATTATTTGTTGTTGTCTGTCTTATGTTTGATAAACACAATTAATTCTAGTTGTATTAGTTTGATAAACACAATTATTTGTTGTCTGTCTTATGTTGTATTAATTCTAGTTGAAGTTTGATAAACACAATTATTTGTTGTCTGTCTTATGTTGTATTAATTTTAGTTGAAGTTTGATAAACACAATTATTTTTTGTCTTATGTTGTATTAATTCTGGTTGAAGTTTGATAAACACAATTATTTTTTGTCTGTCTTATGTTGTATTAATTCTAGTTCTAGTTTGATAAACACAATTATTTTTTTGTCTGTCCTATGTAATGTAGTTAATTCTAGTTGTCTTATGTTTGAGTTGAAACACAATTATTTGTTGTCTGTCTTATGTAGTATTAATTCTAGTTGAAGTTTCATAAACACAATTATTTGTTGTCTGTCTTATGTTGTATTAATTCTAGTTGTAGTTTGATAAACACAATTATTTGTCTGTCTTATGTAGTGTTAATTTAGTTGAAGTTTGATAAACACAATTATTTTTTTGTCTGTCTTATGTTGTATTAATTCTAGTTGAAGTTTGATAAACACAATTATTTTTTGTCTGTCTTATGTTGTATTAATTCTAGTTGAAGTTTGATAAACACAATTATTTTTTGTCTGTCTTATGTTGTATTAATTCTAGTTGAAGTTTGATAAACACAATTATTTGTTGTCTGTCTTATGTTGTATTAATTCTAGTTGAAGTTTGATAAACACAATTATTTGTTGTCTGTCTTATGTTGTAGTTTTAATTCTAGTTGAAGTTTGATAAACACAATTATTTTTGTTGTCTTATGTTGTATTAATTCTAGTTGAAGTTTGATAAACACAATTATTTTGTCTGTCTTATGTTGTATTAATTCTAGTTGAAGTTTGATAAACACAATTATTTGTTGTCTGTCTTATATTGTATTAATTCTAGTTGAAGTTTGATAAACACAATTATTTGTTGTCTGTCTTATGTTGTATTAATTCTAGTTGAAGTTTGATAAACACAATTATTTGTTGTCTGTCTTATGTAGTATTAATTCTAGTTGAAGTTTGATAAACACAATTATTTTTTGTCTGTCTTATGTTGTATTAATTCTAGTTGAAGTTTGATAAACACAATTATTTTTTGTCTGTCTTATGTTGTATTAATTCTAGTTGTAGTTTGATAAACACAATTATTTGTTGTCTGTCTTATGTAGTATTAATTCTAGTTGAAGTTTGATAAACACAATTATTTTTTGTCTGTCTTATGTTGTATTAATTCTAGTTGAAGTTTGATAAACACAATTATTTTTTTGTCTTATGTTGTATTAATTCTAGTTGAAGTTTGATAAACACAATTATTTTTTGTCTGTCTTATGTTGTATTAATTCTAGTTGAAGTTTGATAAACACAATTATTTTTGTCTCATGTTGTATTAATTCTAGTTGAAGTTTGACAAACACAATTATTTGTTGTCTGTCCTATGTTGTGTTAATTCTAGTTGTAGTTTGATAAACACAATTATTTGTTGTCTGTCTTATGTAGTATTAATTCTAGTTGAAGTTTGATAAACACAATTATTTTTTGTCTTATGTTGTATTAATTCTGGTTGAAGTTTGATAAACACAATTATTTTTTGTCTTTCTTATATTGTATTAATTCTAGTTGTAGTTTGATAAAGACAATTATTTGTTGTCTCATGTTGTATTAATTCTAGTTCAAGTTTGATAAACACAATTATTTGTTGTCTGTCTTATGTTGTATTAATTCTAGTTGTAGTTTGATAAACACAATTATTTGTTGTCTGTCTTATGTTGTATTAATTCTAGTTGAAGTTTGATAAACACAATTATTTGTTGTCTGTCTTATGTATGTATTAATTCTAGTTGAAGTTTGATAAACACAATTATTTGTTGTCTGTCTTATGTAGTATTAATTCTAGTTGAAGTTTGATAAACACAATTATTTTTTGTCTGTCTTATGTTGTATTAATTCTAGTTGAAGTTTGATAAACACAATTATTTTTTGTCTGTCTTATTTGTTGTCTGTCTTATGTTGTATTAATTCTAGTTGAAGTTTGATAAACACAATTATTTGTTGTCTGTCTTATGTAGTATTAATTCTAGTTGAAGTTTGATAAACACAATTATTTTTGTCTGTCTTATGTTGTATTAATTCTAGTTGAAGTTTGATAAACACAATTATTTGTTGTCTGTCTTATGTTGTATTAATTCTAGTTGAAGTTTGATAAACACAATTATTTTTTGTCTGTCTTATGTTGTATTAATTCTAGTTGAAGTTTGATAAACACAACTATTTTTTGTCTTATGTTGTATTAATTCTAGTTGAAGTTTGATAAACACAATTATTTTTTGTCTGTCTTATGTAGTATTAATTCTAGTTGAAGTTTGATAAACACAATTATTTTTTGTCTTATGTTGTATTAATTCTAGTTGAAGTTTGATAAACACAATTATTTTTTGTCTGTCTTATGTTGTATTAATTCTAGTTGAAGTTTGATAAACACAATTATTTTTGTTGTCTTATGTTGTATTAATTCTAGTTGAAGTTTGATAAACACAATTATTTGTTGTCTGTCTTATGTTGTATTAATTCTAGTTGATAAAGACAATTAGTTTGATAAACACAATTATTTGTTGTCTGTCTTATGTGTATTAATTCTAGTTGAAGTTTGATAAACACAATTATTTTTTGTCTGTCTTATGTAGTATTAATTCTAGTTGAAGTTTGATAAACACAATTATTTGTTGTCTGTCTTATGTTGTATTAATTCTAGTTGAAGTTTGATAAACACAATTATTTTTTGTCTGTCTTATGTTGTATTAATTCTAGTTGAAGTTTGATAAACACAATTATTTTTTGTCTTATGTTGTATTAATTCTGGTTGAAGTTTGATAAACACAATTATTTTTTGTCTGTCTTATGTAGTATTAATTCTAGTTTAAGTTTGATAAACACAATTATTTTTTGTCTCATGTTGTATTAGTTCTAGT
This sequence comes from Tachypleus tridentatus, assembly GCF_004210375.1. NCBI lineage: Eukaryota > Metazoa > Arthropoda > Merostomata > Xiphosura > Limulidae > Tachypleus > Tachypleus tridentatus. The sequence goes on along the minus strand of NC_134836.1, from coordinate 61,062,050 downwards.
TCAAGTTTCACAAACACAATTATTTGTTGTCTGTCCTATGTTGTGTTAATTCTAGTTGTAGTTTGATAAACACAATTATTTGTTGTCTGTCTTATGTAGTATTAATTCTAGTTGAAGTTTGATAAACACAATTATTTTTTCTGTCTTATGTTGTATTAATTCTGGTTGAAGTTTGATAACCACAATTATTTTTTGTCTTTCTTATATTGTATTAATTCTAGTTGTAGTTTGATAAAGACAATTATTTGTTGTCTCATGTTGTATTAATTCTAGTTCAAGTTTGATAAACACAATTATTTGTTGTCTGTCTTATATTGTATTAATTCTAGTTGTAGTTTGATAAACACAATTATTTGTTGTCTGTCTTATGTAGTATTAATTCTAGTTGAAGTTTGATAAACACAATTATTTGTTGTCTGTCTTATGTAGTATTAATTCTAGTTGAAGTTTGATAAACACAATTATTTTTTGTCTGTCTTATGTAGTATTAATTCTAGTTGAAGTTTGATAAACACAATTATTTTTTGTCTTATGTTGTATTAATTCTAGTTGAAGTTTGATAAACAATTATTTGTTGTCTGTCTTATGTAGTATTAATTTAATTTTTTTTGTCTGTCTTATGTTGTATTAATTCTAGTTGAAGTTTGATAAACACAATTATTTTTTGTCTTATGTAGTATTAATTCTAGTTGAAGTTTGATAAACACAATTATTTTTTGTCTTATGTTGTATTAATTCTAGTTGAAGTTTGATAAACACAATTATTTGTTGTCTGTCTTATGTAGTATTAATTCTAGTTGAAGTTTGATAAACACAATTATTTTTTGTCTTATGTTGTATTAATTCTAGTTGAAGTTTGATAAACACAATTATTTTTTGTCTGTCTTATATTGTATTAATTCTAGTTGTTGTTTGATAAACACAATTATTTGTTGTCTGTCTTATGTAGTATTAATTCTAGTTGTAGTTTGCTGTATATTTAAGTCATAATAAATAATTTTGCGTTTTAATTTAGAATTAAAGCAGGCTGTGATGAAAAATTTACAGGGGTGAATAATATTGGAAAATATTTGAAAGTACTGAATTGTATAGCCAGCAAGTTAGTTGGCAGAGTAACTTAGTTGTCTTTTGATAACTTCGTTCGTCTCTCATTTAACAACAAAACTACGTATTACCTGATGTGGTTGTTGCCTCGAGTTTGTGTGTTTTTGAATTTTGCGAAAAGATACACGAGGGCTATCTGTGCCAGCCGTCCCTAATTTAGCAGTGTAAAACTAGAGGGAAGGCAGCTAGTCATCACCAACCACCGTCAACTCTTGGATTACTCTTTTACCAACGAATAGTGGGATTAATCGTAACATTATATCGCCCCCACGGCTGAAACGGCGAGCATGTTTGGTGTGACGGAGATTCTAACCCGCGATCCTCGGATTACGAGTCGAGTGCCTGAGCCACCTGGCCATGCCAGGGCCTACCTCGAATATGAAATTCACTTCTTTACATGGTTTAACGTTTTAGTTCATGCAAATACTAAGCTTGGTGCAGACATTTCGAAATTCTGAATACGTTCTTATGTTTTTGTTAGGTTTTCGTGAAAGTTTAGTTTTATTGTTACCTTTCAGATAAAATATATTTATTTTTATTCCACCTCCACCATACGTATTGCCACCATTTGGAACTATTGATTATACTTGAAATAAATATTTAGGCTTAACCTTCGTGATTTAATTTTTATCATAAACCTTAAACCTAATGGTTTTAGGTTCTTTTGGTATTTAAACCGTAATTTTAGGTTATATGACGTAATTAATAAAATAAATTCTGATACGTATCGATGTATTTGTGATTTTTTTTTCATTACCAAATATTCACTTCAATAAGATAACTTCATGAAACTGGAAAATTAACACTACTTGAACAGCACCTGCTGGAACGTTTTGTATTCAGGTTAGAATGATAAGGTTATTTACTGACGCCTCGGCCTACAACTTTCTAGAATTATCTATTACTATTCCAGACAACTGGGCTACATACATGGCCTTTGGATGTAAACGTAATCTTAACGTGTACATTTATTATATTTAAAATCTACTGCACCTTTTTTTGGTTACGCATTAAAACTTTGTTTGAAAATTAGAAATAAATTAATAAGATATTAACGTCATTCCTATAAAATGACATTTTTTTTGCGGGGAGAAAAAATTTAAAGTTAAGAAATTAAATATTTATTGTAATTTAGGGCTATTTTACAGTTTGTTTGGGAATTTCGCACAAAGCTACTCGAGGGCTATCTGTGCTAGCCGTCCCTAATTTAGCAGTGTAAGACTAGAGGGAAGGCAGCTAGTCATCACCACCCACCGCCAACTCTTGGGCTACTCTTTTACCAACGAATAGTGGGATTGACCGTCACATTATACACCCCCACGGCTGGGAGGGCGAGCATGTTTAGCGCGACGCGGGCGCGAACCCGCGACCCTCGGATTACGAGTCGCACGCCTTACGCGCTAGGCCATGCCGGGCCTTAGGGCTATTCCTAACCGTTACTTATGTAATTTAGGGCTATTCCTAACCGTTACTTATGTAATTTAGGGCTATTACTAACCGTTACTTACGTAATTTAGAACTATTCCTAACCGTTACTTATGTAATTTAGGGCTATTCCTAACCGTTACCTATATAATTTAGGGCTATTCCTAACTGTTACTTATATAATTTAGGGCTATTCCTAACTGTTACTTATATAATTTAGGGCTATTCCTAATCGTTACTCATTGTAGTACAACGGGTGAATGGGGTGTTTAATGAACACAGCTCACTAAATGAAGTGCGAAGGCCCTGTTCTTTTACAAAAACCTAAATACGACTGGTTTAACACATAAGGCAGGTTATTTCATCGTAGTCAGCTTGCATTATCAATTATCGATAAAGCCAATCATTACAATAATAGGTTAAATGTCATTAATTTCAGATTATATATTTCTGGGGCCTCGTGATAAACGTTCTCTGTTTGTGTGTAGGTTTGTCTCCCGAGGAAGGTTAATCGGGTTCTAACAACGTAATAATACCGTGTAACTTTGTGCTCTAGTGTCAAGTAATTCCAGCAGATAGAGAATTCGATAAATCTGAACTGTTAGCATATAGTACGTCACGGAGTAAGTTAACTCACAGGGTTTTCTTTCAACGTCCCGTCTTTGTCCTGTCCCACGAGCTGTGCTTCGTAGTAGTCTCAACTAATTTATAAACGTCGTGCCACATTCATGAGGTGTCTGGTAGGCCACGTTTTGTACAAGTTACAGAATAACTGGAAGGAACATTTGGTAAAACGAGTGTTTTTTCAAAACCTCCACAGTTGAGCGTGTTTTGACAGTTGTACCTGAGGTATGTAAACAGTGGCGCCATTCTGCCCATCACAGCTACCAAAACCCATTCTGCCCATCACAGCTACCAAAACCCAGTTTTCAGCAATGTAGGTTCGCAGCTATTCGGTTGGGCCACTATGAAGCAAGTTTCATAGGACATGACTTTCAATAACCAGAATACACCATTATATCACTAACAACTTTTCTATACCTCCATTTCTGAAATATATGTCTGTTAATGAATTACCCAGTATGTATACATGAATGATGTTGTATTTATTTTCATAATTAAATTTTTCTGCCAGTGAGTTGACTGGGATCACGGTTGAAGCGTGTTGCTTTAAGATTCAAGAAAAATTAAACATGAGCTTTTTAATTCACATGTAAATACATGCACGCTACTACTAAACTTCTTCATCAATTAACCTAAGCCTAACTTCATTCTACCTGCTCACCTGTCTGTTTACAGAGTCAGAAAAGCCTAATGCATTAAGTACTTAACAGATTGAAACACCGACGGAAACCTTGTTGCTTTCTTAATTCATAGCCTTAAAGTGGACCATCTGTACACTGTCCGCCGAAGAGGAGTGAATCCCTGATTTTTAAGTTGTAAGCCTACAGACTTCTCGCTGATTTAAAAAAAGGGACCGACAGAAACGCCTCCTTACTACTAAGTTAGAAATCCTGAAACACACAGTATTATTTACATAGATATTTTTACTAGCTTTACAACTCTAATATCTTGCTTAACGACTCCATAGTCACACAGTCAGAATTGTGTACTTCCGAAAATAAGAAAGCTAATAATCCACCCAGCTTTCCAGTTCATACAGTTAACTTTAATGAAATTCAAAAGGAATCTTCAAACACAGTTTTGAAGGTGGAATATGGAAATTAAATACCGCTGGAACACTTAACTATATTGATTGTAATTACACCTCAAATAACTTTAAAACTTATAACAGTAATTTTTTCTTATTTCACATTCAGAATTTTTCCTAAAGATTTCTTTCTGCGAGCGCACATTTATGTTTTAACCTCATGATTTTTTCAGTAGATGACGCCTAATTGTTCCTTACATATTCAGGTCTTAATAACAAGTTATCCAAAAAATGAAGAACATTCTAGTAAATACAATATTTATTAACTCTGGAAGGAAATTTTGTACTATTAAATACTGTTTTATTTATTTATCAGCTTGAAATTACTTATATAGGTAAATCCCCGTCACACCAAACATGCTCGCCCTTTCAGCCGTTGGGAAGTTATAATGTAACGGTCAATTCCACTATTCGTTGATAAAAGAGTAGTCCAAGAGTTGGCAGTGGATGCTAATGACTAGCTGCTTTCCTTCTAGTTTTACATTGCTAAATTAGGGACTGCTAGCGCAGATAGCCCTCGTGTAGTTTTGCGCGAAATTCAAAACAAAAAACAAACAATATTTAAACACTTTCATTGTCAAACGAACTATATTTCGATCATGTGAATCCAAACATGAGCTAGTCGTTGACTCTTCTACTAAACGTATAATACAATGACTTTGTATTAAGAAACACAGTATTTAGAAATCCATCTTATAATGTAATGTACATTTGATTTCACTGTTCACAGCTTAATAGTTCTGAGAGAACTTTAACGTTCAATTGTAATTTAACCAACGAAGAAACTTTAACAGAATATTATGAACTAGTGCATAAGTGTAATTGAACAACAGAAAAGATTATAATAATTAGTGCTGTACATTGGCGTAGAAATCTAATACAACAAAGGAGTAACACTTCACAAAGTAGAGATCTAATACAACCACGAAGTAACACTTAACAAAGTAGAGATCTAATACAACAAAGGAGTAACACTTAACAAAGTAGAAATCTAATACAACCAAGGAGTAACACTTAACAAAGTAGAGATCTAATACAACAAAGGAGTAACACTTAACAAAGTAGAGATCTAATACAACCAAGGAGTAACACTTAACAAAGTAGAGATCTAATACAACAAAGGAGTAACACATAACAAAGTAGAAATCTAATACAACCAAGGAGTAACACTTAACAAAGTAGAGATCTAATACAACCAAGGGTAACACTTAACAAAGTAGAGATCTAATACAACAAAGGAGTAACACTTAACAAAGTAGAGATCTAATACAACAAAGGGTAACACTTAACAAAGTAGAAATCTAATACAACCAAGGGTAACACTTAACAAAGTAGAGATCTAATACAACCAAGGGTAACACTTAACAAAGTAGAGATCTAATACAACCAAGGAGTAACACTTAACAAAGTAGAGATCTAATACAACAAAGGGTAACACTTAACAAAGTAGAGATCTAATACAACCAAGGAGTAACACTTAACAAAGTAGAGATCTAATACAACCAAGGAGTAACACTTAACAAAGTAGAGATCTAATACAACCAAGGAGTAACACTTAACAAAGTAGAAATCTAATACAACCAAGGAGTAACACTTAACAAAGTAGAGATCTAATACAACAAAGGAGTAACACTTAACAAAGTAGAGATCTAATACAACCAAGGAGTAACACTTAACAAAGTAGAAATCTAATACAACCAAGGAGTAACACTTAACATCTAATACAACCAAGGAGTAACACAAGGAGTTAACAAAGTAGAGATCTAATCAAGGGTAACACAACAAAAGAGATCTAATACAACAAGGGTAACACTTAACAAAGAGATCTAATACAACCAAGGGTAACAAAGTGAGATCTAATACAACAAAGTAACAAAGAGATCTAATACAATCAAGGGTAACACTTAACAAAGGAAATCTAATACAACAAGTAACACTTAACAAAGTAGAAATCTAATACAACCAAGGAGTAACACTTAACAAAGTAGAAATCTAATACAACCAAGGAGTAACACTTAACAAAGTAGAGATCTAATACAACCAAGGAGTAACACTTAACAAAGTAGAGATCTAATACAACAAGGGTAACACTTAACAAAGTAGAAATCTAATACAACAAAGGGTAACACTTAACAAAGTAGAAATCTAATACAACAAAGGAGGGTAACACTTAACAAAGTAGAGATCTAATACAACCAAGGAGTAACACTTAACAAAGTAGAGATCTAATACAACCAAGGGTAACACTTAACAAAGTAGAAATCTAATACAACCAAGGGTAACACTTAACAAAGTAGAGATCTAATACAACCAAGGGTAACACTTAACAAAGTAGAGATCTAATACAACAACACTTAACAAAGTAGAGATCTAATACAACCAAAGTAACACTTAACAAAGTAGAGATCTAATACAACCAAGGAGTAACACTTAACAAAGTAGAAATCTAATACAACCAAGGGTAACACTTAACAAAGTAGAGATCTAATACAACCAAGGAGTAACACTTAACAAAGTAGAGATCTAATACAACCAAGGAGTAACACTTAACAAAGTAGAAATCTAATACAACCAAGGGTAACACTTAACAAAGTAGAGATCTAATACAACCAAGGGTAACACTTAACAAAGTAGAGATCTAATACAACCAAGGGTAACACTTAACAAAGTAGAGATCTAATACAACCAAGGGTAACACTTAACAAAGTAGAAATCTAATACAACAAAGGAGTAACACTTAACAAAGTAGAGATCTAATACAACCAAGGGTAACACTTAACAAAGTAGAAATCTAATACAACCAAGGGTAACACTTAACAAAGTAGAGATCTAATACAACCAAGGGTAACACTTAACAAAGTAGAAATCTAATACAACCAAGGGTAACACTTAACAAAGTAGAAATCTAATACAACAAGGAGTAACACTTAACAAAGTAGAAATCTAATACAACAAGGAGTAACACTTAACAAAGTAGAGATCTAATACAACAAAGGGTAACACTTAACAAAGTAGAAATCTAATACAACCAAGGGTAACACTTAACAAAGTAGAAATCTAATACAACCAAGGAGTAACACTTAACAAAGTAGAGATCTAATACAACCAAGGGTAACACTTAACAAAGTAGAGATCTAATACAACCAAGGGTAACACTTAACAAAGTAGAGATCTAATACAACCAAGGGTAACACTTAACAAAGTAGAGATCTAATACAACCAAGGGTAACACTTAACAAAGTAGAGATCTAATACAACCAAGGGTAACACTTAACAAAGTAGAAATCTAATACAACAAGGGTAAACAAAGTAGAGATCTAATACAACCAAGGAGTAACACTTAACAAAGTAGAAATCTAATACAACCAAGAGTAACACTTAACAAAGTAGATCTAATCTAATACAACCAAAGGAGTAACACTTAACAAAGTAGAAATCTAATACAACAAAGGAGTAACACTTAACAAAGTACAAAGTGAAATCTAATACAACAAAGGGTAACACTTAACAAAGTAGAAATCTAATACAACCAAGGGTAACACTTAACAAAGTAGAAATCTAATACAACAAAAGGTACTTAACAAAGTAGAAATCTAATACAACAAGGGTAACAGTAACAAAGTAGAGATCTAATACAACAAAGGGTAACACTTAACAAAGTAGAGATCTAATACAACCAAGGTAACACTTAACAAGTGAGATCTAATAACAAAAGTAACACTTAACAAAGAGATCTAACCAAGGGTAAGTAGAGATCTAATACAACAAAGGGTAACACTTAACAAAGTAGAGATCTAATACAACCAAGGGTAACACTTAACAAAGTAGAGATCTAATACAACCAAGGGTAACACTTAACAAAGTGAGATCTAATCTAATACAACAAAGGAGATCTAATACAACCAAGGGTAACACTTAACAAAGTGAGAATCTAATACAACCAAGGGTAACACTTAACAAAGTAGAGATCTAATACAACAAGGGTAACACTTAACAAGTGAAATCTAATACAACCAAGGGTAACACTTAACAAAGTGAGATCTAATACAACAAAGGGTAACACTTAACAAAGTGAAATCTAATAACACTTAACAAAGTAGAGATCTAATACAACAAGGGTAACACTTAACAAAGTAGAAATCTAATACAACCAAGGGTAACACTTAACAAAGTAGAGATCTAATACAACCAAGGGTAACACTTAACAAAGTAGAAATCTAATACAACTTAACAAGGGTAACACTTAACAAAGTAGAGATCTAATACAACCAAGGGTAACACTTAACAAAGTAGAAATCTAATACAACCAAGGGTAACACTTAACAAAAAGATCTAATACAACCAAGGGTAACACTTAACAAAGTGAGATCTAATACAACAAAGTAACACTTAACAAGTAGAGATCTAATACAACAAAGGGTAACACTTAACAAAGTAGAAATCTAATACAACCAAGGGTAACACTTAACAAAGTAGAAATCTAATACAACCAAGGGTAACACTTAACAAAGTAGAGATCTAATACAACCAAGGGTAACACTTAACAAAGTAGAGACTAATAACACTTAAGTAGAAATCTAATACAACCAAAGGGTAACACTTAACAAAGTAGAAATCTAATACAACCAAGGGTAACACTTAACAAAGTAGAGATCTAATACAACCAAGGAGTAACACTTAACAAAGTAGAGATCTAATACAACCAAGGGGTAACACTTAACAAAGTAGAGATCTAATACAACCAAGGGTAACACTTAACTTAAAAGTAGAGATCTAATACAACCAAGGAGTAACACTTAACAAAGTAGAGATCTAATACAACCAAGGAGTAACACTTAACAAAGTAGAGATCTAATACAACAAAGGGTAACACTTAACAAAGTAGAAATCTAATACAACAAGGGTAACACTTAACAAAAGTAGAAATCTAATACAACAAAGGGTAACACTTAACAAAGTGAGAGATCTAATACAACCAAGGGTAACACTTAACAAAGTAGAAATCTAATACAACCAAGGGTAACACTTAACAAAGTAGAGATCTAATACAACCAAGGGTAACACTTAACAAAGTAGAGATCTAATACAACCAAGGGTAACACTTAACAAAGTAGAGATCTAATACAACCAAGGGTAACACTTAACAAAGTAGAAATCTAATACAACAAAGGTAACACTTAACAAAGTAACACTTAACAAGGGTAACACTTAACAAAGTAGAGATCTAATACAACCAAGGGTAACACTTAACAAAGTAGAGATCTAATACAACCAAGGGTAACACTTAACAAAGTAGAGATCTAATACAACCAAGGGTAACACTTAACAAAGTAGAGATCTAATACAACAAGGGTAACACTTAACAAAGTGAGATCTAATACAACCAAGGGTAACACTTAACAAAGTAGAAATCTAATACAACCAAGGGTAACACTTAACAAAGTAGAAATCTAATACAACCAAGGGTAACACTTAACAAAGTAGAGATCTAATACAACAAAGGGTAACACTTAACAAGTAGAGATCTAATACAACAAAGGGTAACACTTAACAAAGTAGAAATCTAATACAACCAAGGGTAACTTAACAAAGTAGAGAAATCTAATACAACCAAGGGTAACACTTAACAAAGTGAGATCTAATACAACCAAGGGTAACACTTAACAAAGTAGAAATCTAATACAACCAAGGGTAACACTTAACAAAGTAGAGATCTAATACAACCAAGGGTAACACTTAACAAAGTGAAATCTAATACAACCAAGGGTAACACTTAACAAAGTGAAATCTAATACAACCAAGGGTAACTTAACAAGTAGAAATCTAATACAACCAAGGGTAACAAAGTAGAAATCTAATACAACCAAGGGTAACACTTAACAAAGTAGAGATCTAATACAACCAAGGGTAACACTTAACAAAGTAGAAATCTAATACAACCAAGGGTAACACTTAACAAGTGAAATCTAATACAACCAAGGGTAACACTTAACAAAGTAGAAATCTAATACAACCAAGGGTAACACTTAACAAGTAGAGATCTAATACAACCAAGGGTAACACTTAACAAAGTAGAGATCTAATACAACCAAGGGTAACACTTAACAAAGTGAGATCTAATACAACCAAGGGTAACACTTAACAAAGTAGAGATCTAATACAACCAAGGGTAACACTTAACAAAGTAGAGATCTAATACAACCAAGGGTAACACTTAACAAAGTAGAGATCTAATACAACCAAGGGTAACACTTAACAAAGTAGAGATCTAATACAACCAAGGGTAACACTTAACAAAAGTAGAGATCTAATACAACCAAAGGGTAACACTTAACAAAGTAGAAATCTAATACAACCAAGGGTAACACTTAACAAAGTAGAATCTAATACAACCAAGGGTAACACTTAACAAAGTAGAGATCTAATACAACAAAGGGTAACACTTAACAAAGTAGAAATCTAATACAACCAAGGGTAACACTTAACAAAGTAGAGATCTAATACAACCAAGGGTAACACTTAACAAAGTAGAGATCTAATACAACAAAGGGTAACACTTAACAAAGTAGAAATCTAATACAACAAAGGAGTAACACTTAACAAAGTAGAGATCTAATACAACCAAGTAACACTTAACAAAAGTAACAAAGTAGAAATCTAATACAACAAGGGTAACACTTAACAAAGTAGAGATCTAATACAACCAAGGGTAACACTTAACAAAGTAGAAATCTAATACAACCAAGGGTAACACTTAACAAAGTAGAGATCTAATACAACCAAGGGTAACACTTAACAAAGTAGAGATCTAATACAACCAAGGGTAACACTTAACAAAGTAGAAATCTAATACAACCAAGGGTAACACTTAACAAGTAGAGATCTAATACAACCAAGGGTAACACTTAACAAGTAGAGATCTAATACAACAAGGGTAACACTTAACAAAGTAGAGATCTAATACAACCAAGGGTAACACTTAACAAAGTAGAGATCTAATACAACCAAGAGTAACACTTAACAAAGTAGAGATCTAATACAACCAAGGGTAACACTTAACAAAGTAGAGAATCTAATACAACAAAGGGTAACACTTAACAAAGTAGAGATCTAATACAACCAAGGGTAACACTTAACAAGTGAGATCTAATACAACCAAGGGTAACACTTAACAAAGTAGAAATCTAATACAACAAGGGTAACACTTAACAAAGTAGAGATCTAATACAACAAAGGGTAACACTTAACAAAGTAGAAATCTAATACAACAAGGGTAACACTTAACAAAGTAGAGATCTAATACAACAAGGGTAACACTTAACAAAGTAGAAATCTAATACAACAAGGGTAACACTTAACAAAGTAGAGATCTAATACAACAAAGGGTAACACTTAACAAAGTAGAGATCTAATACAACCAAGGAGTAACACTTAACAAAGTAGAAATCTAATACAACCAAGGGTAACACTTAACAAAGTAGAGATCTAATACAACCAAGGGTAACACTTAACAAGTAGAGATCTAATACAACCAAGGGTAACACTTAACAAAGTGAAATCTAATACAACCAAGGGTAACACTTAACAAAGTAGAAATCTAATACAACCAAGGGTAACACTTAACAAAGTAGAGATCTAATACAACCAAGGGTAACACTTAACAAGTAGAGATCTAATACAACAAGGGTAACACTTAACAAAGTAGAGATCTAATACAACCAAGGGTAACACTTAACAAAGTAGAGATCTAATACAACCAAGAGTAACACTTAACAAAGTAGAGATCTAATACAACAAAGGGTAACACTTAACAAGTGAGATCTAATACAACCAAGGGTAACACTTAACAAGTAGAAATCTAATACAACCAAGAGTAACACTTAACAAAGTAGAAATCTAATACAACCAAGGGTAACACTTAACAAAGTAGAGATCTAATACAACCAAGAGTAACACTTAACAAAGTAGAGATCTAATACAACCAAGGGTAACACTTAACAAAGTAGAGATCTAATACAACCAAGGGTAACACTTAACAAAGTAGAAATCTAATACAACCAAGGGTAACACTTAACAAAGTAGAGATCTAATACAACAAAGGGTAACACTTAACAAAGTAGAAATCTAATACAACCAAGGGTAACACTTAACAAAGTAGAAATCTAATACAACAAAGGGTAACACTTAACAAAGTAGAGATCTAATACAACCAAGGGTAACACTTAACAAAGTAGAAATCTAATACAACCAAGGGTAACACTTAACAAAGTAGAAATCTAATACAACCAAGGGTAACACTTAACAAAGTAGAGATCTAATACAACCAAGGGTAACACTTAACAAAGTAGAGATCTAATACAACCAAGGAGTAACACTTAACAAAGTAGAAATCTAATACAACCAAGGGTAACACTTAACAAAGTAGAGATCTAATACAACCAAGGGTAACACTTAACAAAGTAGAGATCTAATACAACCAAGGGTAACACTTAACAAAGTAGAGATCTAATACAACCAAGGGTAACACTTAACAAAGTGAGAGATCTAATACAACCACGAAGTAACACTTAACAAGTAGAGATCTAATACAACCAAGGGTAACACTTAACAAAGTAGAAATCTAATACAACAAAGGGTAACACTTAACAAAGTAGAGATCTAATACAACCAAGGGTAACACTTAACAAAGTGAGATCTAATACAACCAAGGGTAACACTTAACAAAGTAGAAATCTAATACAACAAAGGGTAACACTTAACAAAGTAGAGATCTAATACAACAAAGGGTAACACTTAACAAAGTAGAAATCTAATACAACCAAGGGTAACACTTAACAAAGTAGAAATCTAATACAACAAAGGGTAACACTTAACAAAGTAGAGATCTAATACAACAAAGGGTAACACTTAACAAAGTAGAAATCTAATACAACAAAGGGTAACACTTAACAAAGTAGAGATCTAATACAACAAAGGGTAACACTTAACAAAGTAGAAATCTAATACAACAAAGGGTAACACTTAACAAAGTAGAGATCTAATACAACCAAGGGTAACACTTAACAAGTGAAATCTAATACAACCAAGGGTAACACTTAACAAAGTAGAGATCTAATACAACCAAGGGTAACACTTAACAAAGTGAGATCTAATACAACCAAGGGTAACACTTAACAAAGTAGAGATCTAATACAACAAAGGGTAACACTTAACAAAGTGAAATCTAATACAACAAAGGGTAACACTTAACAAGTAGAGATCTAATACAACAAAGGGTAACACTTAACAAAGTAGAAATCTAATACAACAAAGGGTAACACTTAACAAAGTAGAGATCTAATACAACAAAGGGTAACACTTAACAAAGTAGAAATCTAATACAACAAAGGGTAACACTTAACAAAGTAGAGATCTAATACAACCAAGGGTAACACTTAACAAAGTAGAAATCTAATACAACCAAGGGTAACACTTAACAAGTAGAGATCTAATACAACCAAGGGTAACACTTAACAAAGTAGAAATCTAATACAACAAGGGTAACACTTAACAAAGTAGAGATCTAATACAACCAAGGGTAACACTTAACAAAGTAGAAATCTAATACAACCAAGGGTAACACTTAACAAAGTGAGATCTAATACAACCAAGGGTAACACTTAACAAAGTAGAGATCTAATACAACAAAGGGTAACACTTAACAAAGTGAGATCTAATACAACAAAGGGTAACACTTAACAAAGTAGAAATCTAATACAACAAGGGTAACACTTAACAAAGTAGATCTAATACAACCAAGGGTAACACTTAACAAAGTAGAAATCTAATACAACAAGGGTAACACTTAACAAAGTAGAAATCTAATACAACCAAGGGTAACACTTAACAAAGTAGAGATCTAATACAACCAAGAGTAACACTTAACAAAGTAGAAATCTAATACAACAAAGGGTAACACTTAACAAAGTAGAGATCTAATACAACCAAGGGTAACACTTAACAAGTAGAAATCTAATACAACCAAGGGTAACACTTAACAAAGTAGAAATCTAATACAACCAAGGGTAACACTTAACAAAGTAGAGATCTAATACAACCAAGGGTAACACTTAACAAAGTAGAGATCTAATACAACCAAGGGTAACACTTAACAAAGTGAGATCTAATACAACCAAGGGTAACACTTAACAAGTAGAGATCTAATACAACCAAGTAACACTTAACAAAGTAGAGATCTAATACAACCAAGGGTAACACTTAACAAAGTAGAAATCTAATACAACAAGGGTAACACTTAACAAAGTAGAGATCTAATACAACCAAGGGTAACACTTAACAAAGTAGAGATCTAATACAACCAAGGGTAACACTTAACAAAGTGAAATCTAATACAACAAGGGTAACACTTAACAAGTAGAGATCTAATACAACAAAGGGTAACACTTAACAAAGTGAGAAATCTAATACAACAAAGGGTAACACTTAACAAAGTGAGATCTAATACAACAAAGGGTAACACTTAACAAAGTAGAAATCTAATACAACAAGGGTAACACTTAACAAAGTAGAGATCTAATACAACAAAGGGTAACACTTAACAAAGTAGAGATCTAATACAACCAAGGGTAACACTTAACAAAGTAGAAATCTAATACAACCAAGGAGTAACACTTAACAAAGTAGAGATCTAATACAACCAAGGGTAACACTTAACAAAGTAGAGATCTAATACAACAAAGGGTAACACTTAACAAAGTAGAAATCTAATACAACCAAGGGTAACACTTAACAAAGTAGAAATCTAATACAACCAAGGGTAACACTTAACAAAGTAGAGATCTAATACAACCAAGGGTAACACTTAACAAAGTAGAGATCTAATACAACAAGGGTAACACTTAACAAAGTAGAGATCTAATACAACCAAGGGTAACACTTAACAAAGTGAGATCTAATACAACCAAGGAGTAACACTTAACAAAGTAGAGATCTAATACAACAAAGGGTAACACTTAACAAAGTAGAGATCTAATACAACCAAGGGTAACACTTAACAAAGTAGAAATCTAATACAACCAAGGAGTAACACTTAACAAAGTAGAAATCTAATACAACCAAGGGTAACACTTAACAAAGTAGAGATCTAATACAACCAAGGAGTAACACTTAACAAAGTAGAGATCTAATACAACCAAGGGTAACACTTAACAAAGTAGAGATCTAATACAACCAAGGGTAACACTTAACAAAGTAGAAATCTAATACAACCAAGGGTAACACTTAACAAAGTAGAGATCTAATACAACAAGGGTAACACTTAACAAAGTGAAATCTAATACAACCAAGGGTAACACTTAACACAGTAGAAATCTAATACAACAAGGGTAACACTTAACAAAGTGAGATCTAATACAACCAAGGGTAACACTTAACAAAGTAGAAATCTAATACAACCAAGGGTAACACTTAACAAAGTAGAAATCTAATACAACCAAGGGTAACACTTAACAAAGTAGAGATCTAATACAACCAAGGGTAACACTTAACAAAGTAGAGATCTAATACAACCAAGGGTAACACTTAACAAGTAGAAATCTAATACAACCAAGGGTAACACTTAACAAAGTGAGATCTAATACAACCAAGGGTAACACTTAACAAAGTAGAGATCTAATACAACCAAGGGTAACACTTAACAAAGTAGAGATCTAATACAACCAAGGGTAACACTTAACAAAGTAGAGATCTAATACAACCAAGGGTAACACTTAACAAAGTAGAGATCTAATACAACCAAGGGTAACACTTAACAAAGTGAAATCTAATACAACCAAGGGTAACACTTAACAAAGTAGAGATCTAATACAACCAAGGGTAACACTTAACAAAGTAGAGATCTAATACAACCAAGGGTAACACTTAACAAAGTAGAAATCTAATACAACAAAGGGTAACACTTAACAAAGTAGAGATCTAATACAACAAAGGGTAACACTTAACAAAGTAGAAATCTAATACAACCAAGGGTAACACTTAACAAAGTAGAAATCTAATACAACAAAGGGTAACACTTAACAAAGTAGAGATCTAATACAACAAAGGGTAACACTTAACAAAGTAGAAATCTAATACAACAAGGGTAACACTTAACAAAGTAGAGATCTAATACAACAAAGGGTAACACTTAACAAAGTAGAAATCTAATACAACAAAGGGTAACACTTAACAAAGTAGAGATCTAATACAACCAAGGGTAACACTTAACAAAGTAGAAATCTAATACAACCAAGGGTAACACTTAACAAAGTGAGATCTAATACAACCAAGGGTAACACTTAACAAAGTAGAGATCTAATACAACCAAGGGTAACACTTAACAAAGTAGAGATCTAATACAACAAAGGGTAACACTTAACAAAGTAGAAATCTAATACAACAAAGGGTAACACTTAACAAAGTAGAGATCTAATACAACAAGGGTAACACTTAACAAAGTAGAAATCTAATACAACAAAGGGTAACACTTAACAAAGTAGAGATCTAATACAACAAAGGGTAACACTTAACAAAGTAGAAATCTAATACAACAAGGGTAACACTTAACAAAGTAGAGATCTAATACAACCAAGGGTAACACTTAACAAAGTGAAATCTAATACAACCAAGGGTAACACTTAACAAAGTAGAGATCTAATACAACCAAGGGTAACACTTAACAAAGTAGAGATCTAATACAACAAAGGAGTAACACTTAACAAAGTAGAGATCTAATACAACCAAGGGTAACACTTAACAAAGTAGAGATCTAATACAACCAAGAGTAACACTTAACAAAGTAGAGATCTAATACAACCACGAGTAACACTTAACAAAGTAGAGATCTAATACAACAAAGGGTAACACTTAACAAAGTAGAGATCTAATACAACAAAGGGTAACACTTAACAAAGTAGAGATCTAATACAACCAAGGGTAACACTTAACAAAGTAGAAATCTAATACAACCAAGGAGTAACACTTAACAAAGTAGAGATCTAATACAACCAAGGGTAACACTTAACAAAGTAGAGATCTAATACAACAAGGGTAACACTTAACAAAGTAGAAATCTAATACAACCAAGGGTAACACTTAACAAAGTAGAAATCTAATACAACCAAGGGTAACACTTAACAAAGTAGAGATCTAATACAACCAAGGGTAACACTTAACAAAGTAGAGATCTAATACAACCAAGGGTAACACTTAACAAAGTAGAGATCTAATACAACCAAGGGTAACACTTAACAAAGTAGAGATCTAATACAACAAAGGGTAACACTTAACAAAGTAGAGATCTAATACAACCAAGGGTAACACTTAACAAAGTAGAGATCTAATACAACCAAGAGTAACACTTAACAAAGTAGAGATCTAATACAACAAGGGTAACACTTAACAAAGTAGAGATCTAATACAACCAAGGGTAACACTTAACAAAGTAGAAATCTAATACAACCAAGAAGTAACACTTAACAAAGTAGAAATCTAATACAACCAAGGGTAACATTTAACAAAGTAGAGATCTAATACAACCAAGAAGTAACACTTAACAAAGTAGAGATCTAATACAACCAAGGGTAACACTTAACAAAGTAGAGATCTAATACAACCAAGGGTAACACTTAACAAAGTAGAAATCTAATACAACCAAGGAGTAACACTTAACAAAGTAGAGATCTAATACAACCAAGGGTAACACTTAACAAAGTAGAAATCTAATACAACCAAGGGTAACACTTAACAAAGTAGAAATCTAATACAACCAAGGGTAACACTTAACAAAGTAGAAATCTAATACAACCAAGGGTAACACTTAACAAAGTAGAAATCTAATACAACCAAGGGTAACACTTAACAAAGTAGAGATCTAATACAACAAAGGGTAACACTTAACAAAGTAGAGATCTAATACAACCAAGGGTAACACTTCACAAAGTAGAAATCTAATACAACCAAGGGTAACAATTAACACAGTAGAAATCTAATACAACCAAGGGTAACACTTAACAAAGTAGAGATCTAATACAACCAAGGAGTAACACTTAACAAAGTAGAGATCTAATACAACAAGGGTAACACATAACAAAGTAGAAATCTAATACAACCAAGGGTAACACTTAACAAAGTAGAGATCTAATACAACCAAGGGTAACACTTAACAAAGTAGAGATCTAATACAACCAAGGGTAACACTTAACAAAGTAGAGATCTAATACAACAAAGGGTAACACTTAACAAAGTAGAAATCTAATACAACCAAGGGTAACACTTAACAAAATAGAGATCTAATACAACCAAGGGTAACACTTAACAAAGTAGAGATCTAATACAACCAAGGAGTAACACTTAACAAAGTAGAGATCTAATACAACAAAGGGTAACACTTAACAAAGTAGAAATCTAATACAACCAAGGGTAACACTTAACAAAGTAGAGATCTAATACAACCAAGGGTAACACTTAACAAAGTAGAGATCTAATACAACCAAGGGTAACACTTAACAAAGTAGAGATCTAATACAACAAAGGGTAACACTTAACAAAGTAGAGATCTAATACAACCAAGGGTAACACTTAACAAAGTAGAGATCTAATACAACCACGAGTAACACTTAACAAAGTAGAGATCTAATACAACAAGGGTAACACATAACAAAGTAGAAATCTAATACAACCAAGGGTAACACTTAACAAAGTAGAGATCTAATACAACCAAGGAGTAACACTTAACAAAGTAGAGATCTAATACAACCAAGGAGTAACACTTAACAAAGTAGAGATCTAATACAACAAAGGGTAACACATAACAAAGTAGAAATCTAATACAACCAAGGGTAACACTTAACAAAGTAGAGATCTAATACAACCAAGGGTAACACTTAACAAAGTGAGATCTAATACAACCAAGGGTAACACTTAACAAAGTAGAGATCTAATACAACAAAGGGTAACACATAACAAAGTAGAAATCTAATACAACCAAGGGTAACACTTAACAAAGTAGAGATCTAATACAACCAAGGGTAACACTTAACAAAGTAGAGATCTAATACAACCAAGAAGTAACACTTAACAAAGTAGAGATCTAATACAACAAAGGGTAACACATAACAAAGTAGAAATCTAATACAACCAAGGGTAACACTTAACAAAGTAGAGATCTAATACAACCAAGGGGTAACACTTAACAAAGTAGAGATCTAATACAACCAAGGGTAACACTTAACAAAGTAGAGATCTAATACAACAAAGGGTAACACTTAACAAAGTAGAGATCTAATACAACCAAGGGTAACACTTAACAAAGTAGAGATCTAATACAACCACGAAGTAACACTTAACAAAGTAGAGATCTAATACAACAAGGGTAACACATAACAAAGTAGAAATCTAATACAACCAAGGGTAACACTTAACAAAGTAGAGATCTAATACAACCAAGGAGTAACACTTAACAAAGTAGAGATCTAATACAACCAAGAAGTAACACTTAACAAAGTAGAGATCTAATACAACAAGGGGTAACACATAACAAAGTAGAAATCTAATACAACCAAGGGTAACACTTAACAAAGTAGAGATCTAATACAACCAAGGGTAACACTTAACAAAGTAGAGATCTAATACAACCAAGGGTAACACTTAACAAAGTAGAGATCTAATACAACAAAGGGTAACACTTAACAAAGTAGAGATCAAATACAACCAAGGGTAACACTTAACAAAGTAGAGATCTAATACAACAAAGGGTAACACTTAACAAAATAGAGATCTAATACAACCAAGGGTAACACTTAACAAAGTAGAAATCTAATACAACAAAGTAACACTTAACAAAGTAGAAATCTAATACAACCAAGGGTAACACTTAACAAATAGAAATCTAATACAACCAAGGGTAACACTTAACAAAGTAGAAATCTAATACAACCAAGGGTAACACTTAACAAAGTAGAGATCTAATACAACCACGAAGTAACACTTAACAAAGTAGAAATCTAATACAACAAAGGGTAACACTTAACAAAGTAGAAATCTAATACAACAAAGGGTAACACTTAACAAAGTAGAAATCTAATACAACCAAGGGTAACACTTAACAAAGTAGAGATCTAATACAACAAAGGGTAACACTTAACAAAGTAGAGATCTAATACAACAAGGGTAACACTTAACAAAGTAGAAATCTAATACAACCAAGGGTAACACTTAACAAAGTAGAGATCTAATACAACAAGGGTAACACTTAACAAAGTAGAGATCTAATACAACCAAGGGTAACACTTAACAAAGTAGAAATCTAATACAACAAAAAGTAACACTTAACAAAGTAGAGATCTAATACAACCAAGGGTAACACTTAACAAAGTAGAAATCTAATACAACCAAGGGTAACACTTAACAAAGTAGAAATCTAATACAACCAAGAGTAACACTTAACAAAGTAGAAATCTAATACAACCAAGGGTAACACTTAACAAAGTAGAAATCTAATACAACCAAGGGTAACAATTAACAAAGTAGAGATCTAATACAACCAAGGGTAACACTTAACAAAGTAGAGATCTAATACAACCAAGGGTAACACTTAACAAAGTAGAGATCTAATACAACAAAGGGTAACACTTAACAAAGTAGAGATCTAATACAACCAAGGGTAACACTTAACAAAGTAGAAATCTAATACAACAAAGAGTAACACTTAACAAAGTAGAGATCTAATACAACCAAGGGTAACACTTAACAAAGTAGAAATCTAATACAACCAAGGGTAACACTTAACAAAGTAGAAATCTAATACAACCAAGGGTAACACTTAACAAAGTGAAATCTAATACAACCAAGGGTAACACTTAACAAAGTAGAAATCTAATACAACAAAGGGTAACACTTAACAAAGTAGAAATCTAATACAACAAAGGGTAACACTTAACAAAGTAGAAATCTAATACAACAAAGGGTAACACTTAACAAAGTAGAAATCTAATACAACCAAGGGTAACACTTAACAAAGTAGAGAACTAATACAACAAAGGGTAACACTTAACAAAGTAGAGATCTAATACAACAAGGGTAACACTTAACAAAGTAGAAATCTAATACAACTAAGGGTAACACTTAACAAAGTAGAGATCTAATACAACCAAGGGTAACACTTAACAAAGTAGAAATCTAATACAACCAAGGGTAACACTTAACAAAGTAGAGATCTAATACAACCAAGGAGTAACACTTAACAAAGTAGAAATCTAATACAACAAAGGGTAACACTTAACAAAGTGAGATCTAATACAACCAAGGGTAACACTTAACACAGTAAAATCTAATACAACAAAGGGTAACACTTAACAAAGTAGAAATCTAATACAACAAAGGGTAACACTTAACAAAGTAGAAATCTAATACAACAAAGGGTAACACTTAACAAAGTAGAAATCTAATACAACAAAGGGTAACACTTAACAAAGTAGAGATCTAATACAACCAAGGAGTAACACTTAACAAAGTAGAAATCTAATACAACAAAGGGTAACACTTAACAAAGTAG
Organism: Tachypleus tridentatus; assembly: GCF_004210375.1. NCBI lineage: Eukaryota > Metazoa > Arthropoda > Merostomata > Xiphosura > Limulidae > Tachypleus > Tachypleus tridentatus. Next base: position 61,040,220 of record NC_134836.1, on the reverse strand, counting down.
AGATCTAATACAACCAAGGGTAACACTTAACACAGTAAAATCTAATACAACAAAGGGTAACACTTAACAAAGTATAAATCTAATACAACAAAGGGTAACACTTAACAAAGTAGAAATCTAATACAACAAAGGGTAACACTTAACAAAGTAGAAATCTAATACAACAAAGGGTAACACTTAACAAAGTAGAGATCTAATACAACCAAGGGTAACACTTAACAAAGTAGAAATCTAATACAACAAAGGGTAACACTTAACAAAGTGAAATCTAATACAACCAAGGGTAACACTTAACAAAGTAGAGATCTAATACAACCAAGGGTAACACTTAACAAAGTAGAAATCTAATACAACCAAGGGTAACACTTAACAAAGTAGAAATCTAATACAACAAAGGGGTAACACTTAACAAAGTAGAGATCTAATACAACAAAGGGTAACACTTAACAAAGTAGAAATCTAATACAACAAAGGGTAACACTTAACAAAGTAGAGATCTAATACAACAAAGGAGTAACACTTAACAAAGTAGAAATCTAATACAACAAAGGGTAACACTTAACAAAGTAGAGATCTAATACAACCAAGGGTAACACTTAACAAAGTAGAAATCTAATACAACCAAGGGTAACACTTAACAAAGTAGAGATCTAATACAACCAAGGGTAACACTTAACAAAGTAGAGATCTAATACAACCAAGGAGTAACACTTAACAAAGTAGAGATCTAATACAACAAAGGGTAACACTTAACAAAGTAGAAATCTAATACAACAAAGGGTAACACTTAACAAAGTAGAGATCTAATACAACAAGGGTAACACTTAACAAAGTAGAAATCTAATACAACAAAGGGTAACACTTAACAAAGTAGAGATCTAATACAACAAAGGAGTAACACTTAACAAAGTAGAAATCTAATACAACAAAGGGTAACACTTAACAAAGTAGAGATCTAATACAACCAAGGGTAACACTTAACAAAGTAGAAATCTAATACAACCAAGGGTAACACTTAACAAAGTAGAGATCTAATACAACCAAGGGTAACACTTAACAAAGTAGAGATCTAATACAACAAAGGGTAACACTTAACAAAGTAGAGATCTAATACAACCAAGGGTAACACTTAACAAAGTAGAGATCTAATACAACCAAGGAGTAACACTTAACAAAGTAGAGATCTAATACAACCACGAAGTAACACTTAACAAAGTAGAGATCTAATACAACAAAGGGTAACACTTAACAAAGTAGAGATCTAATACAACAAAGGGTAACACTTAACAAAGTAGAGATCTAATACAACCAAGGGTAACACTTAACAAAGTAGAAATCTAATACAACCAAGAAGTAACACTTAACAAAGTAGAGATCTAATACAACCAAGGGTAACACTTAACAAAGTAGAGATCTAATACAACAAAGGGTAACACTTAACAAAGTAGAAATCTAATACAACCAAGGGTAACACTTAACAAAGTAGAAATCTAATACAACCAAGGGTAACACTTAACAAAGTAGAGATCTAATACAACCAAGGGTAACACTTAACAAAGTAGAGATCTAATACAACCAAGGGTAACACTTAACAAAGTAGAGATCTAATACAACCAAGGGTAACACTTAACAAAGTAGAGATCTAATACAACAAAGGGTAACACTTAACAAAGTAGAGATCTAATACAACCAAGGGTAACACTTAACAAAGTAGAGATCTAATACAACCAAGGAGTAACACTTAACAAAGTAGAGATCTAATACAACAAAGGGTAACACTTAACAAAGTAGAGATCTAATACAACCAAGGGTAACACTTAACAAAGTAGAAATCTAATACAACCAAGGAGTAACACTTAACAAAGTAGAAATCTAATACAACCAAGGGTAACATTTAACAAAGTAGAGATCTAATACAACCACGAGTAACACTTAACAAAGTAGAGATCTAATACAACCAAGGAGTAACACTTAACAAAGTAGAGATCTAATACAACCAAGGGTAACACTTAACAAAGTGAAATCTAATACAACCAAGGGTAACACTTAACAAAGTAGAGATCTAATACAACCAAGGGTAACACTTAACAAAGTAGAAATCTAATACAACCAAGGGTAACACTTAACAAAGTAGAAATCTAATACAACCAAGGGTAACACTTAACAAAGTAGAAATCTAATACAACCAAGGAGTAACAGTTAACAAAGTAGAAATCTAATACAACCAAGGGTAACACTTAACAAAGTAGAGATCTAATACAACAAAGGGTAACACTTAACAAAGTAGAGATCTAATACAACCAAGGGTAACACTTAACAAAGTAGAAATCTAATACAACCAAGGGTAACACTTAACAAAGTAGAAATCTAATACAACCAAGGGTAACACTTAACAAAGTAGAGATCTAATACAACCAAGAAGTAACACTTAACAAAGTAGAGATCTAATACAACAAGGGTAACACATAACAAAGTAGAAATCTAATACAACCAAGGGTAACACTTAACAAAGTAGAGATCTAATACAACCAAGGGTAACACTTAACAAAGTAGAGATCTAATACAACCAAGGGTAACACTTAACAAAGTAGAGATCTAATACAACAAAGGGTAACACTTAACAAAGTAGAAATCTAATACAACCAAGGGTAACACTTAACAAAATAGAGATCTAATACAACCAAGGGTAACACTTAACAAAGTAGAGATCTAATACAACCAAGAAGTAACACTTAACAAAGTAGAGATCTAATACAACAAAGGGTAACACTTAACAAAGTAGAAATCTAATACAACCAAGGAGTAACACTTAACAAAGTAGAGATCTAATACAACCAAGGGTAACACTTAACAAAGTAGAGATCTAATACAACCAAGGGTAACACTTAACAAAGTAGAGATCTAATACAACAAGGAGTAACACTTAACAAAGTAGAGATCTAATACAACCAAGGGTAACACTTAACAAAGTAGAGATCTAATACAACCAAGAAGTAACACTTAACAAAGTAGAGATCTAATACAACAAAGGGTAACACTTAACAAAGTAGAAATCTAATACAACCAAGGGTAACACTTAACAAAGTAGAGATCTAATACAACCAAGGAGTAACACTTAACAAAGTAGAGATCTAATACAACCAAGAGTAACACTTAACAAAGTAGAGATCTAATACAACAAAGGGTAACACTTAACAAAGTAGAAATCTAATACAACCAAGGGTAACACTTAACAAAGTAGAGATCTAATACAACCAAGGAGTAACACTTAACAAAGTAGAGATCTAATACAACCAAGGAGTAACACTTAACAAAGTAGAGATCTAATACAACAAAGGGTAACACTTAACAAAGTAGAAATCTAATACAACCAAGGGTAACACTTAACAAAATAGAGATCTAATACAACCAAGGGTAACACTTAACAAAGTAGAGATCTAATACAACCAAGAAGTAACACTTAACAAAGTAGAGATCTAATACAACAAAGGGTAACACTTAACAAAGTAGAAATCTAATACAACCAAGGGTAACACTTAACAAAGTAGAGATCTAATACAACCAAGGGTAACACTTAACAAAGTAGAGATCTAATACAACCAAGGAGTAACACTTAACAAAGTAGAGATCTAATACAACAAGGGTAACACTTAACAAAGTAGAGATCTAATACAACCAAGGGTAACACTTAACAAAGTAGAGATCTAATACAACCAAGGAGTAACACTTAACAAAGTAGAGATCTAATACAACAAGGGTAACACTTAACAAAGTAGAAATCTAATACAACCAAGGGTAACACTTAACAAAGTAGAGATCTAATACAACCAAGGAGTAACACTTAACAAAGTAGAGATCTAATACAACCAAGGAGTAACACTTAACAAAGTAGAGATCTAATACAACAAAGGAGTAACACTTAACAAAGTAGAAATCTAATACAACCAAGGGTAACACTTAACAAAGTAGAGATCTAATACAACCAAGGGTAACACTTAACAAAGTAGAGATCTAATACAACCAAGGGTAACACTTAACAAAGTAGAGATCTAATACAACAAAGGGTAACACTTAACAAAGTAGAGATCTAATACAACCAAGGGTAACACTTAACAAAGTAGAGATCTAATACAACAAAGGGTAACACTTAACAAAATAGAGATCTAATACAACCAAGGGTAACACTTAACAAAGTAGAAATCTAATACAACAAAAGTAACACTTAACAAAGTAGAAATCTAATACAACCAAGGGTAACACTTAACAAAGTAGAAATCTAATACAACCAAGGGTAACACTTAACAAAGTAGAAATCTAATACAACCAAGGGTAACACTTAACAAAGTAGAGATCTAATACAACCACGAGTAACACTTAACAAAGTAGAAATCTAATACAACAAAGGGTAACACTTAACAAAGTAGAAATCTAATACAACAAAGGGTAACACTTAACAAAGTAGAAATCTAATACAACCAAGGGTAACACTTAACAAAGTAGAGATCTAATACAACAAAGGAATAACACTTAACAAAGTAGAGATCTAATACAACAAAGGGTAACACTTAACAAAGTAGAGATCTAATACAACCAAGGGTAACACTTAACAAAGTAGAAATCTAATACAACAAAAAGTAACACTTAACAAAGTAGAGATCTAATACAACCAAGGAGTAACACTTAACAAAGTAGAAATCTAATACAACCAAGGGTAACACTTAACAAAGTAGAAATCTAATACAACCAAGGAGTAACACTTAACAAAGTAGAAATCTAATACAACCAAGGGTAACACTTAACAAAGTAGAAATCTAATACAACCAAGGGTAACAATTAACAAAGTAGAGATCTAATACAACCAAGGGTAACACTTAACAAAGTAGAGATCTAATACAACCAAGGAGTAACACTTAACAAAGTAGAGATCTAATACAACAAAGGGTAACACTTAACAAAGTAGAGATCTAATACAACCAAGGGTAACACTTAACAAAGTAGAAATCTAATACAACAAAGGAGTAACACTTAACAAAGTAGAGATCTAATACAACCAAGGGTAACACTTAACAAAGTAGAAATCTAATACAACCAAGGGTAACACTTAACAAAGTAGAAATCTAATACAACCAAGGGTAACACTTAACAAAGTAGAAATCTAATACAACCAAGGGTAACACTTAACAAAGTAGAAATCTAATACAACAAAGGAGTAACACTTAACAAAGTAGAAATCTAATACAACAAAGGGTAACACTTAACAAAGTAGAAATCTAATACAACAAGGGTAACACTTAACAAAGTAGAAATCTAATACAACCAAGGGTAACACTTAACAAAGTAGAGATCTAATACAACAAAGGGTAACACTTAACAAAGTAGAGATCTAATACAACAAAGGGTAACACTTAACAAAGTAGAAATCTAATACAACTAAGGAGTAACACTTAACAAAGTAGAGATCTAATACAACCAAGGGTAACACTTAACAAAGTAGAAATCTAATACAACCAAGGGTAACACTTAACAAAGTAGAGATCTAATACAACCAAGAAGTAACACTTAACAAAGTGAAATCTAATACAACAAAGGGTAACACTTAACAAAGTAGAGATCTAATACAACCAAGGGTAACACTTAACACAGTAAAATCTAATACAACAAAGGGTAACACTTAACAAAGTAGAAATCTAATACAACAAAGGGTAACACTTAACAAAGTAGAAATCTAATACAACAAAGGGTAACACTTAACAAAGTAGAAATCTAATACAACAAAGGGTAACACTTAACAAAGTAGAGATCTAATACAACCAAAGTAACACTTAACAAAGTAGAAATCTAATACAACAAAGGGTAACACTTACCAAAGTAGAGATCTAATACAACCAAGGGTAACACTTAACACAGTAAAAATCTAATACAACAAAGGGTAACACTTAACAAAGTATAAATCTAATACAACAAAGGGTAACACTTAACAAAGTAGAAATCTAATACAACAAAGGGTAACACTTAACAAAGTAGAAATCTAATACAACAAAGGGTAACACTTAACAAAGTAGAAATCTAATACAACCAAGGGTAACACTTAACAAAGTAGAAATCTCAACCAAGGGTAACACTTAACAAAGTAGAAATCTAATACAACAAAGGGTAACACTTAACAAAGTAGAAATCTAATACAACAAAGGGTAACACTTAACAAAGTAGAAATCTAATACAACAAAGGGTAACACTTAACAAAGTAGAGATCTAATACAACAAAGGAGTAACACTTAACACAGTAGAAATCTAATACAACAAAAAAGTAACACTTAACAAAGTAGAGATCTAATACAACAAAGGAGTAACACTTAACAAAGTAGAGATCTAATACAACCAAGGAGTAACACTTAACAAAGTAGAGATCTAATACAACAAAGGGTAACACTTAACAAAGTAGAAATCTAATACAACAAAGGAGTAACACTTAACAAAGTAGAGATCTAATACAACAAAGGAGTAACACTTAACAAAGTAGAGATCTAATACAACCAAGGAGTAACACTTAACAAAGTAGAAATCTAATACAACCAAGGAGTAACACTTAACAAAGTAGAGATCTAATACAACAAAGGAGTAACACTTAACAAAGTAGAAATCTAATACAACAAAGGAGTAACACTTAACAAAGTAGAGATCTAATACAACCAAGGAGTAACACTTAACAAAGTAGAAATCTAATACAACCAAGGAGTAACACTTAACAAAGTAGAGATCTAATACAACCAAGGAGTAACACTTAACAAAGTAGAGATCTAATACAACAAAGGAGTAACACTTAACAAAGTAGAGATCTAATACAACCAAGGAGTAACACTTAACAAAGTAGAGATCTAATACAACCAAGGAGTAACACTTAACAAAGTAGAGATCTAATACAACCAAGGAGTAACACTTAACAAAGTAGAGATCTAATACAACAAAGGAGTAACACTTAACAAAGTAGAGATCTAATACAACAAAGGAGTAACACTTAACAAAGTAGAGATCTAATACAACCAAGGAGTAACACTTAACAAAGTAGAAATCTAATACAACCAAGGAGTAACACTTAACAAAGTAGAGATCTAATACAACCAAGGAGTAACACTTAACAAAGTAGAGATCTAATACAACAAAGGAGTAACACTTAACAAAGTAGAAATCTAATACAACCAAGGAGTAACACTTAACAAAGTAGAAATCTAATACAACCAAGGAGTAACACTTAACAAAGTAGAGATCTAATACAACCAAGGAGTAACACTTAACAAAGTAGAGATCTAATACAACCAAGGAGTAACACTTAACAAAGTAGAGATCTAATACAACCAAGGAGTAACACTTAACAAAGTAGAGATCTAATACAACCAAGGAGTAACACTTAACAAAGTAGAGATCTAATACAACCAAGGAGTAACACTTAACAAAGTAGAGATCTAATACAACCAAGGAGTAACACTTAACAAAGTAGAGATCTAATACAACAAGGGGTAACACTTAACAAAGTAGAGATCTAATACAACCAAGGAGTAACACTTAACAAAGTAGAAATCTAATACAACCAAGGAGTAACACTTAACAAAGTAGAAATCTAATACAACCAAGGAGTAACACTTAACAAAGTAGAGATCTAATACAACCAAGGAGTAACACTTAACAAAGTAGAGATCTAATACAACCAAGGGTAACACTTAACAAAGTAGAGATCTAATACAACCAAGGAGTAACACTTAACAAAGTAGAAATCTAATACAACAAAGGAGTAACACTTAACAAAGTAGAAATCTAATACAACAAAGGGTAACACTTAACAAAGTAGAAATCTAATACAACAAAGGGTAACACTTAACAAAGTAGAGATCTAATACAACCAAGGAGTAACACTTAACAAAGTAGAAATCTAATACAACAAAGGGTAACACTTAACAAAGTAGAGATCTAATACAACCAAGGGTAACACTTAACAAAGTAAAATCTAATACAACAAAGGGGTAACACTTAACAAAGTAGAAATCTAATACAACCAAGGAGTAACACTTAACAAAGTAGAAATCTAATACAACAAAGGAGTAACACTTAACAAAGTAGAAATCTAATACAACAAAGGAGTAACACTTAACAAAGTAGAAATCTAATACAACCAAGGAGTAACACTTAACAAAGTAGAAATCTACAACCAAGGAGTAACACTTAACAAAGTAGAAATCTAATACAACAAAGGAGTAACACTTAACAAAGTAGAAATCTAATACAACAAAGGAGTAACACTTAACAAAGTAGAAATCTAATACAACAAAGGAGTAACACTTAACAAAGTAGAGATCTAATACAACAAAGGAGTAACACTTAACAAAGTAGAAATCTAATACAACAAAGGAGTAACACTTAACAAAGTAGAGATCTAATACAACAAGGAGTAACACTTAACAAAGTAGAGATCTAATACAACCAAGGAGTAACACTTAACAAAGTAGAGATCTAATACAACAAGGAGTAACACTTAACAAAGTAGAAATCTAATACAACAAAGGAGTAACACTTAACAAAGTAGAGATCTAATACAACAAAGGAGTAACACTTAACAAAGTAGAGATCTAATACAACCAAGGAGTAACACTTAACAAAGTAGAAATCTAATACAACCAAGGAGTAACACTTAACAAAGTAGAGATCTAATACAACAAAGGAGTAACACTTAACAAAGTAGAAATCTAATACAACAAAGGAGTAACACTTAACAAAGTAGAGATCTAATACAACCAAGGAGTAACACTTAACAAAGTAGAAATCTAATACAACCAAGGAGTAACACTTAACAAAGTAGAGATCTAATACAACCAAGGAGTAACACTTAACAAAGTAGAGATCTAATACAACAAAGGAGTAACACTTAACAAAGTAGAGATCTAATACAACCAAGGAGTAACACTTAACAAAGTAGAGATCTAATACAACCAAGGAGTAACACTTAACAAAGTAGAGATCTAATACAACCAAGGAGTAACACTTAACAAAGTAGAGATCTAATACAACAAAGGAGTAACACTTAACAAAGTAGAGATCTAATACAACAAAGGAGTAACACTTAACAAAGTAGAGATCTAATACAACCAAGGAGTAACACTTAACAAAGTAGAAATCTAATACAACCAAGGAGTAACACTTAACAAAGTAGAGATCTAATACAACCAAGGAGTAACACTTAACAAAGTAGAGATCTAATACAACAAAGGAGTAACACTTAACAAAGTAGAAATCTAATACAACCAAGGAGTAACACTTAACAAAGTAGAAATCTAATACAACCAAGGAGTAACACTTAACAAAGTAGAGATCTAATACAACCAAGGAGTAACACTTAACAAAGTAGAGATCTAATACAACCAAGGAGTAACACTTAACAAAGTAGAGATCTAATACAACCAAGGAGTAACACTTAACAAAGTAGAGATCTAATACAACAAAGGAGTAACACTTAACAAAGTAGAGATCTAATACAACCAAGGAGTAACACTTAACAAAGTAGAGATCTAATACAACCAAGGAGTAACACTTAACAAAGTAGAGATCTAATACAACAAAGGAGTAACACTTAACAAAGTAGAGATCTAATACAACCAAGGAGTAACACTTAACAAAGTAGAAATCTAATACAACCAAGGAGTAACACTTAACAAAGTAGAAATCTAATACAACCAAGGAGTAACATTTAACAAAGTAGAGATCTAATACAACCAAGGAGTAACACTTAACAAAGTAGAGATCTAATACAACCAAGGAGTAACACTTAACAAAGTAGAGATCTAATACAACCAAGGAGTAACACTTAACAAAGTAGAAATCTAATACAACCAAGGAGTAACACTTAACAAAGTAGAGATCTAATACAACCAAGGAGTAACACTTAACAAAGTAGAAATCTAATACAACCAAGGAGTAACACTTAACACAGTAGAAATCTAATACAACCAAGGAGTAACACTTAACAAAGTAGAAATCTAATACAACCAAGGAGTAACACTTAACAAAGTAGAAATCTAATACAACCAAGGAGTAACACTTAACAAAGTAGAGATCTAATACAACAAAGGAGTAACACTTAACAAAGTAGAGATCTAATACAACCAAGGAGTAACACTTAACAAAGTAGAAATCTAATACAACCAAGGAGTAACACTTAACAAAGTAGAAATCTAATACAACCAAGGAGTAACACTTAACAAAGTAGAGATCTAATACAACCAAGGAGTAACACTTAACAAAGTAGAGATCTAATACAACAAAGGAGTAACACATAACAAAGTAGAAATCTAATACAACCAAGGAGTAACACTTAACAAAGTAGAGATCTAATACAACCAAGGAGTAACACTTAACAAAGTAGAGATCTAATACAACCAAGGAGTAACACTTAACAAAGTAGAGATCTAATACAACAAAGGAGTAACACATAACAAAGTAGAAATCTAATACAACCAAGGAGTAACACTTAACAAAGTAGAGATCTAATACAACCAAGGAGTAACACTTAACAAAGTAGAGATCTAATACAACCAAGGAGTAACACTTAACAAAGTAGAGATCTAATACAACAAAGGAGTAACACTTAACAAAGTAGAAATCTAATACAACCAAGGAGTAACACTTAACAAAGTAGAGATCTAATACAACCAAGGAGTAACACTTAACAAAGTAGAGATCTAATACAACCAAGGAGTAACACTTAACAAAGTAGAGATCTAATACAACAAAGGAGTAACACTTAACAAAGTAGAGATCTAATACAACCAAGGAGTAACACTTAACAAAGTAGAGATCTAATACAACCAAGAAGTAACACTTAACAAAGTAGAGATCTAATACAACAAAGGAGTAACACTTAACAAAGTAGAAATCTAATACAACCAAGGAGTAACACTTAACAAAGTAGAGATCTAATACAACCAAGGAGTAACACTTAACAAAGTAGAGATCTAATACAACCAAGGAGTAACACTTAACAAAGTAGAGATCTAATACAACAAAGGAGTAACACTTAACAAAGTAGAAATCTAATACAACCAAGGAGTAACACTTAACAAAGTAGAGATCTAATACAACCAAGGAGTAACACTTAACAAAGTAGAGATCTAATACAACCAAGGAGTAACACTTAACAAAGTAGAGATCTAATACAACAAAGGAGTAACACTTAACAAAGTAGAAATCTAATACAACCAAGGAGTAACACTTAACAAAGTAGAGATCTAATACAACCAAGGAGTAACACTTAACAAAGTAGAGATCTAATACAACCACGAAGTAACACTTAACAAAGTAGAGATCTAATACAACAAAGGAGTAACACATAACAAAGTAGAAATCTAATACAACCAAGGAGTAACACTTAACAAAGTAGAGATCTAATACAACCAAGGAGTAACACTTAACAAAGTAGAGATCTAATACAACCAAGGAGTAACACTTAACAAAGTAGAGATCTAATACAACAAAGGAGTAACACTTAACAAAGTAGAGATCTAATACAACCAAGGAGTAACACTTAACAAAGTAGAGATCTAATACAACCAAGGAGTAACACTTAACAAAGTAGAGATCTAATACAACAAAGGAGTAACACTTAACAAAGTAGAAATCTAATACAACCAAGGAGTAACACTTAACAAAGTAGAGATCTAATACAACCAAGGAGTAACACTTAACAAAGTAGAGATCTAATACAACCAAGGAGTAACACTTAACAAAGTAGAGATCTAATACAACAAAGGAGTAACACATAACAAAGTAGAAATCTAATACAACCAAGGAGTAACACTTAACAAAGTAGAGATCTAATACAACCAAGGAGTAACACTTAACAAAGTAGAGATCTAATACAACCAAGGAGTAACACTTAACAAAGTAGAGATCTAATACAACAAAGGAGTAACACTTAACAAAGTAGAGATCAAATACAACCAAGGAGTAACACTTAACAAAGTAGAGATCTAATACAACAAAGGAGTAACACTTAACAAAATAGAGATCAAATACAACCAAGGAGTAACACTTAACAAAGTAGAAATCTAATACAACAAAGAAGTAACACTTAACAAAGTAGAAATCTAATACAACCAAGGAGTAACACTTAACAAATAAGAAATCTAATACAACCAAGGAGTAACACTTAACAAAGTAGAAATCTAATACAACCAAGGAGTAACACTTAACAAAGTAGAGATCTAATACAACCACGAAGTAACACTTAACAAAGTAGAAATCTAATACAACAAAGGAGTAACACTTAACAAAGTAGAAATCTAATACAACAAAGGAGTAACACTTACCAAAGTAGAAATCTAATACAACCAAGGAGTAACACTTAACAAAGTAGAGATCTAATACAACAAAGGAATAACACTTAACAAAGTAGAGATCTAATACAACAAAGGAGTAACACTTAACAAAGTAGAAATCTAATACAACCAAGGAGTAACACTTAACAAAGTAGAGATCTAATACAACAAAGGAGTAACACTTAACAAAGTAGAGATCTAATACAACCAAGGAGTAACACTTAACAAAGTAGAAATCTAATACAACAAAGAAGTAACACTTAACAAAGTAGAGATCTAATACAACCAAGGAGTAACACTTAACAAAGTAGAAATCTAATACAACCAAGGAGTAACACTTAACAAAGTAGAAATCTAATACAACCAAGGAGTAACACTTAACAAAGTAGAAATCTAATACAACCAAGGAGTAACACTTAACAAAGTAGAAATCTAATACAACCAAGGAGTAACAATTAACAAAGTAGAGATGTAATACAACCAAGGAGTAACAATTAACAAACTAGAGATCTAATACAACCAAGGAGTAACACTTAACAAAGTAGAGATCTAATACAACAAAGGAGTAACACTTAACAAAGTAGAGATCTAATACAACCAAGGAGTAACACTTAACAAAGTAGAAATCTAATACAACAAAGAAGTAACACTTAACAAAGTAGAGATCTAATACAACCAAGGAGTAAGACTTAACAAAGTAGAAATCTAATACAACCAAGGAGTAACACTTAACAAAGTAGAAATCTAATACAACCAAGGAGTAACACTTAACAAAGTAGAAATCTAATACAACCAAGGAGTAACACTTAACAAAGTAGAAATCTAATACAACAAAGGAGTAACACTTAACAAAGTAGAAATCTAATACAACAAAGGAGTAACACTTAACAAAGTAGAAATCTAATACAACAAAGGAGTAACACTTAACAAAGTAGAAATCTAATACAACCAAGGAGTAACACTTAACAAAGTAGAGAACTAATACAACAAAGGAGTAACACTTAACAAAGTAGAGATCTAATACAACAAAGGAGTAACACTTAACAAAGTAGAAATCTAATACAACTAAGGAGTAACACTTGACAAAGTAGAGATCTAATACAACCAAGGAGTAACACTTAACAAAGTAGAAATCTAATACAACCAAGGAGTAACACTTAACAAACTAGAGATCTAATACAACCAAGAAGTAACACTTAACAAAGTAGAAATCTAATACAACAAAGGAGTAACACTTAACAAAGTAGAGATCTAATACAACCAAGGAGTAACACTTAACAAAGTAGAAATCTAATACAACAAAGGAGTAACACTTAACAAAGTAGAAATCTAATACAACAAAGGAGTAACACTTAACAAAGTAGAAATCTAATACAACAAAGGAGTAACACTTAAGAAAGTAGAAATCTAATACAACAAAGGAGTAACACTTAACAAAGTAGAGATCTAATACAACCAAGAAGTAACACTTAACAAAGTAGAAATCTAATACAACAAAGGAGTAACACTTAACAAAGTAGAGATCTAATACAACCAAGGAGTAACACTTAACACAGTAAAAATCTAATACAACAAAGGAGTAACACTTAACAAAGTATAAATCTAATACAACAAAGGAGTAACACTTAACAAAGTAGAAATCTAATACAACAAAGGAGTAACTCTTAACAAAGTAGAAATCTAATACAACAAAGGAGTAACACTTAACAAAGTAGAAATCTAATACAACCAAGGAGTAACACTTAACAAAGTAGAAATCTCAACCAAGGAGTAACACTTAACAAAGTAGAAATCTAATACAACAAAGGAGTAACACTTAACAAAGTAGAAATCTAATACAACAAAGGAGTAACACTTAACAAAGTAGAAATCTAATACAACAAAGGAGTAACACTTAACAAAGTAGAGATCTAATACAACAAAGGAGTAACACTTAACACAGTAGAAATCTAATACAACAAAAAAGTAACACTTAACAAAGTAGAGATCTAATACAACAAAGGAGTAACACTTAACAAAGTAGAGATCTAATACAACCAAGGAGTAACACTTAACAAAGTAGAGATCTAATACAACAAAGGAGTAACACTTAACAAAGTAGAAATCTAATACAACAAAGGAGTAACACTTAACAAAGTAGAGATCTAATACAACAAAGGAGTAACACTTAACAAAGTAGAGATCTAATACAACCAAGGAGTAACACTTAACAAAGTAGAAATCTAATACAACCAAGGAGTAACACTTAACAAAGTAGAGATCTAATACAACAAAGGAGTAACACTTAACAAAGTAGAGATCTAATACAACAAAGGAGTAACACTTAACAAAGTAGAAATCTAATACAACAAAGGAGTAACACTTAACAAAGTAGAAATCTAATACAACCAAGGAGTAACACTTAACAAAGTAGAGATCTAATACAACCAAGGAGTAACACTTAACAAAGTAGAAATCTAATACAACAAAGGAGTAACACTTAACAAAGTAGAGATCTAATACAACCAAGGAGTAACACTTAACAAAGTAGAAATCTAATACAACCAAGGAGTAACACTTAACAAAGTAGAAATCTAATACAACCAAGGAGTAACACTTAACAAAGTAGAAATCTAATACAACCAAGGAGTAACACTTAACAAAGTAGAGATCTAATACAACAAAGGAGTAACACTTAACAAAGTAGAGATCTAATACAACAAAGGAGTAACACTTAACAAAGTAGAAATCTAATACAACAAAGGAGTAACACTTAACAAAGTAGAAATCTAATACAACCAAGGAGTAACACTTAACAAAGTAGAGATCTAATACAACCAAGGAGTAACACTTAACAAAGTAGAAATCTAATACAACAAAGGAGTAACACTTAACAAAGTAGAGATCTAATACAACCAAGGAGTAACACTTAACAAAGTAGAAATCTAATACAACAAAGGAGTAACACTTAACAAAGTAGAAATCTAATACAACCAAGGAGTAACACTTAACAAAGTAGAAATCTAATACAACCAAGGAGTAACACTTAACAAAGTAGAGATCTAATACAACCAAGGAGTAACACTTAACAAAGTAGAGATCTAATACAACAAAGGAGTAACACTTAACAAAGTAGAAATCTAATACAACCAAGGAGTAACACTTAACAAAGTAGAGATCTAATACAACCAAGGAGTAACACTTAACAAAGTAGAGATCTAATACAACCAAGGAGTAACACTTAACAAAGTAGAGATCTAATACAACCAAGGAGTAACACTTAACAAAGTAGAGATCTAATACAACCAAGGAGTAACACTTAACAAAGTAGAGATCTAATACAACCAAGGAGTAACACTTAACAAAGTAGAAATCTAATACAACAAAGGAGTAACACTTAACAAAGTAGAGATCTAATACAACCAAGGAGTAACACTTAACAAAGTAGAGATCTAATACAACCAAGGAGTAACACTTAACAAAGTAGAAATCTAATACAACAAAGGAGTAACACTTAACAAAGTAGCAATCTAATACAACAAAGGAGTAACACTTAACAAAGTAGAAATCTAATACAACAAAGGAGTAACACTTAACAAAGTAGAGATCTAATACAACAAAGGAGTAACACTTAACACAGTAGAAATCTAATACAACAAAAAAGTAACACTTAACAAAGTAGAGATCTAATACAACAAAGGAGTAACACTTAACAAAGTAGAGATCTAATACAACCAAGGAGTAACACTTAACAAAGTAGAGATCTAATACAACAAAGGAGTAACACTTAACAAAGTAGAAATCTAATACAACAAAGGAGTAACACTTAACAAAGTAGAGATCTAATACAACAAAGGAGTAACACTTGACAAAGTAGAGATCTAATACAACCAAGGAGTAACACTTAACAAAGTAGAAATCTAATACAACCAAGGAGTAACACTTAACAAAGTAGAGAGCTAATACAACAAAGGAGTAACACTTAACAAAGTAGAGATCTAATACAACAAAGGAGTAACACTTAACAAAGTAGAAATCTAATACAACAAAGGAGTAACACTTAACAAAGTAGAAATCTAATACAACCAAGGAGTAACACTTAACAAAGTAGAGATCTAATACAACCAAGGAGTAACACTTAACACAGTAGAAATCTAATACAACAAAGGAGTAACACTTAACAAAGTAGAGATCTAATACAACCAAGGAGTAACACTTAACAAAGTAGAAATCTAATACAACCAAGGAGTAACACTTAACAAAGTAGAAATCTAATACAACCAAGGAGTAACACTTAACAAAGTAGAAATCTAATACAACCAAGGAGTAACACTTAACAAAGTAGAGATCTAATACAACAAACTAGTAACACTTAACAAAGTAGAGATCTAATACAACAAAGGAGTAACACTTAACAAAGTAGAAATCTAATACAACAAAGGAGTAACACTTAACAAAGTAGAAATCTAATACAACCAAGGAGTAACACTTAACAAAGTAGAGATCTAATACAACCAAGGAGTAACACTTAACACAGTAGAAATCTAATACAACAAAGGAGTAACACTTAACAAAGTAGAGATCTAATACAACCAAGGAGTAACACTTAACAAAGTAGAAATCTAATACAACAAAGGAGTAACACTTAACAAAGTAGAAATCTAATACAACCAAGGAGTATCACTTAACAAAGTAGAAATCTAATACAACCAAGGAGTAACACTTAACAAAGTAGAGATCTAATACAACCAAGGAGTAACACTTAACAAAGTAGAGATCTAATACAACAAAGGAGTAACACTTAACAAAGCAGAAATCTAATACAACCAAGGAGTAACACTTAACAAAGTAGAGATCTAATACAACTAAGGAGTAACACTTGACAAAGTAGAGATCTAATACAACCAAGGAGTAACACTTAACAAAGTAGAGATCTAATACAACCAAGGAGTAACACTTAACAAAGTAGAGATCTAATACAACCACGAAGTAACACTTAACAAAGTAGAGATCTAATACAACCAAGGAGTAACACTTAACAAAGTAGAAATCTAATACAACAAAGGAGTAACACTTAACAAAGTAGAGATCTAATACAACCAAGGAGTAACACTTAACAAAGTAGAGATCTAATACAACCAAGGAGTAACACTTAACAAAGTAGAAATCTAATACAACAAAGGAGTAACACTTAACAAAGTAGAGATCTAATACAACAAAGGAGTAACACTTAACAAAGTAGAAATCTAATACAACCAAGGAGTAACACTTAACAAAGTAGAAATCTAATACAACAAAGGAGTAACACTTAACAAAGTAGAGATCTAATACAACAAAGGAGTAACACTTAACAAAGTAGAAATCTAATACAACAAAGGAGTAACACTTAACAAAGTAGAGATCTAATACAACCAAGGAGTAACACTTAACAAAGTAGAAATCTAATACAACAAAGGAGTAACACTTAACAAAGTAGAAATCTAATACAACCAAGGAGTAACACTTAACAAAGTAGAGATCTAATACAACCAAGAAGTAACACTTAACACAGTAGAAATCTAATACAACAAAGGAGTAACACTTAACAAAGTTGAGATCTAATACAACCAAGGAGTAACACTTAACAAAGTAGAAATCTAATACAACCAAGGAGTAACACTTAACAAAGTAGAAATCTAATACAACCAAGGAGTAACACTTAACAAAGTAGAGATCTAATACAACCAAGGAGTAACACTTAACAAAGTAGAGATCTAATACAACCAAGAAGTAACACTTAACAAAGTAGAGATCTAATACAACCAAGGAGTAACACTTAACAAAGTAGAGATCTAATACAACCACGAAGTAACACTTAACAAAGTAGAGATCTAATACAACCAAGGAGTAACACTTAACAAAGTAGAAATCTAATACAACAAAGGAGTAACACTTAACAAAGTAGAGATCTAATACAACCAAGGAGTAACACTTAACAAAGTAGAGATCTAATACAACCAAGGAGTAACACGTAACATAGTAGAAATCTAATACAACAAAGGAGTAACACTTAACAAAGTAGAGATTTAATACAACAAAGGAGTAACACTTAACAAAGTAGAAATCTAATACAACAAAGGAGTAACACTTAACAAAGTAGAGATCTAATACAACAAAGGAGTAACACTTAACAAAGTAGAAATCTAATACAACAAAGGAGTAACACTTAACAAAGTAGAGATCTAATACAACAAAGGAGTAACACTTAACAAAGTAGAGATCTAATACAACCAAGGAGTAACACTTAACAAAGTAGAAATCTAATACAACCACGAAGTAACACTTAACAAAGTAGAGATCTAATACAACCAAGGAGTAACACTTAACAAAGTAGAGATCTAATACAACAAAGGAGTAACACTTAACAAAGTAGAAATCTAATACAACCAAGGAGTAACACTTAACAAAGTAGAAATCTAATACAACCAAGGAGTAACACTTAACAAAGTAGAGATCTAATACAACCAAGGAGTAACACTTAACAAAGTAGAGATCTAATACAACAAAGGAGTAACACTTAACAAAGTAGAGATCTAATACAACCAAGGAGTAACACTTAACAAAGTAGAGATCTAATACAACCACGAAGTAACACTTAACAAAGTAGAGATCTAATACAACAAAGGAGTAACACTTAACAAAGTAGAGATCTAATACAACCAAGGAGTAACACTTAACAAAGTAGAAATCTAATACAACCACGAAGTAACACTTAACAAAGTAGAAATCTAATACAACCAAGGAGTAACATTTAACAAAGTAGAGATCTAATACAACCACGAAGTAACACTTAACAAAGTAGAGATCTAATACAACCAAGGAGTAACACTTAACAAAGTAGAGATCTAATACAACCAAGGAGTAACACATAACAAAGTAGAAATCTAATACAACCAAGGAGTAACACTTAACAAAGTAGAGATCTAATACAACCAAGGAGTAACACTTCACAAAGTAGAAATCTAATACAACCAAGGAGTAACACTTAACACAGTAGAAATCTAATACAACAAAGGAGTAACACTTAACAAAGTTGAGATCTAATACAACCAAGGAGTAACACTTAACAAAGTAGAAATCTAATACAACCAAGGAGTAACACTTAACAAAGTAGAAATCTAATACAACCAAGGAGTAACACTTAACAAAGTAGAGATCTAATACAACCAAGGAGTAACACTTAACAAAGTAGAGATCTAATACAACCAAGGAGTAACACTTAACAAAGTAGAAATCTAATACAACCAAGGAGTAACACTTAACAAAGTAGAGATCTAATACAACTAAGGAGTAACACTTGACAAAGTAGAGATCTAATACAACCAAGGAGTAACACTTAACAAAGTAGAGATCTAATACAACCAAGGAGTAACACTTAACAAAGTAGAGATCTAATACAACCACGAAGTAACACTTAACAAAGTAGAGATCTAATACAACCAAGGAGTAACACTTAACAAAGTAGAAATCTAATACAACAAAGGAGTAACACTTAACAAAGTAGAGATCTAATACAACCAAGGAGTATCACTTAACAAAGTAGAGATCTAATACAACCAAGGAGTAACACTTAACATAGTAGAAATCTAATACAACAAAGGAGTAACACTTAACAAAGTAGAGATCTAATACAACAAAGGAGTAACACTTAACAAAGTAGAAATCTAATACAACCAAGGAGTAACACTTAACAAAGTAGAAATCTAATACAACAAAGGAGTAACACTTAACAAAGTAGAGATTTAATACAACAAAGGAGTAACACTTAACAAAGTAGAAATCTAATACAACAAAGGAGTAACACTTAACAAAGTAGAGATCTAACACAACAAAGGAGTAACACTTAACAAAGTAGAAATCTAATACAACAAAGGAGTAACACTTAACAAAGTAGAAATCTAATACAACCAAGGAGTAACACTTAACAAAGTAGAGATCTAATACAACCAAGGAGTAACACTTAACAAAGTAGAGATCTAATACAACCACGAAGTAACACTTAACAAAGTAGAGATTTAATACAACAAAGGAGTAACACTTAACAAAGTAGAAATCTAATACAACAAAGGAGTAACACTTAACAAAGTAGAGATCTAATACAACAAAGGAGTAACACTTAACAAAGTAGAAATCTAATACAACAAAGGAGTAACACTTAACAAAGTAGAGATCTAATACAACAAAGGAGTAACACTTAACAAAGTAGAAATCTAATACAACAAAGGAGTAACACTTAACAAAGTAGAGATCTAATACAACCAAGGAGTAACACTTAACAAAGTAGAAATCTAATACAACCAAGGAGTAACACTTAACAAAGTAGAGATCTAATACAACCAAGGAGTAACACTTAACAAAGTAGAGATCTAATACAACAAAGGAGCAACACTTAACAAAGTAGAGATCTAATACAACCAAGGAGTAACACTTAACAAAGTAGAGATCTAATACAACCACGAAGTAACACTTAACAAAGTAGAGATCTAATACAACCACGAAGTAACACTTAACAAAGTAGAGATCTAATACAACAAAGGAGTAACACTTAACAAAGTAGAGATCTAATACAACAAAGGAGTAACACTTAACAAAGTAGAGATCTAATACAACCAAGGAGTAACACTTAACAAAGTAGAAATCTAATACAACCACGAAGTAACACTTAACAAAGTAGAGATCTAATACAACCAAGGAGTAACACTTAACAAAGTAGAGATCTAATACAACAAAGGAGTAACACTTAACAAAGTAGAAATCTAATACAACCAAGGAGTAACACTTAACAAAGTAGAAATCTAATACAACCAAGGAGTAACACTTAACAAAGTAGAGATCTAATACAACCAAGGAGTAACACTTAACAAAGTAGAGATCTAATACAACCAAGGAGTAACACTTAACAAAGTAGAGATCTAATACAACCAAGGAGTAACACTTAACAAAGTAGAGATCTAATACAACAAAGGAGTAACACTTAACAAAGTAGAGATCTAATACAACCAAGGAGTAACACTTAACAAAGTAGAGATCTAATACAACCACGAAGTAACACTTAACAAAGTAGAGATCTAATACAACAAAGGAGTAACACTTAACAAAGTAGAGATCTAATACAACCAAGGAGTAACACTTAACAAAGTAGAAATCTAATACAACCAAGGAGTAACACTTAACAAAGTAGAAATCTAATACAACCAAGGAGTAACATTTAACAAAGTAGAGATCTAATACAACCACGAAGTAACACTTAACAAAGTAGAGATCTAATACAACCAAGGAGTAACACTTAACAAAGTAGAGATCTAATACAACCAAGGAGTAACACTTAACAAAGTAGAAATCTAATACAACCAAGGAGTAACACTTAACAAAGTAGAGATCTAATACAACCAAGGAGTAACACTTCACAAAGTAGAAATCTAATACAACCAAGGAGTAACACTTAACACAGTAGAAATCTAATACAACCAAGGAGTAACACTTAACAAAGTAGAAATCTAATACAACCAAGGAGTAACACTTAACAAAGTAGAAATCTAATACAACCAAGGAGTAACACTTAACAAAGTAGAGATCTAATACAACAAAGGAGTAACACTTAACAAAGTAGAGATCTAATACAACCAAGGAGTAACACTTAACAAAGTAGAAATCTAATACAACCAAGGAGTAACACTTAACAAAGTAGAAATCTAATACAACCAAGGAGTAACACTTAACAAAGTAGAAATCTAATACAACCAAGGAGTAACACTTAACAAAGTAGAAATCTAATACAACCAAGGAGTAACACTTAACAAAGTAGAGATCTTATACAACCAAGGAGTAACACTTGACAAAGTATTACACTTTAATAGATATTTCTGATATAATCAACCTTCACATGTAATAACCATTAATCCTAATTATCTTAATAACGTGTCATACTACCCAGTCAAGAGGGTTCTACAATGGGTCATAACAACATTACAGGTGAAACTGTAGTTTCACGTATTATCTATATTGTTCTTATTTTAGTGATGCGTGTATTAAACCCACAAAAGTACTCGATGGATGTATAACAATGAAACATTTCTCACATTGTTTTTAACTGGATCTACACAGGCTTCGTTTAAAGGATGCACATTATTATATTATCTTCAATTTCTCACATTGTTTTTAACTGGATCTACACAGGCTTCGCGTAAAGGATGCACATTATTATATTAACTTGAATTTCTCACATTGTTTTTAACTGGATCTACACAGGCTTCGCTTAAAGGATGCACATTATTATATTAACTTGAATTTCTCACACACCTGGTTCACTCTCTAACATTTTGGATTTTTCACACTGGCATCTTTATTTCTCATAAGTTATATAAACAGAACATACTGTAAACTCAAGAGAACAAGTTGTTTGATCTAATTCTGTTGGTAGCATACTGAAACGGAAAAGACGTGCACGTATGCCATAGTATGCAATAAACAGACATAGCAATTAATCATACATAAATATACTATTTTTTGTATTTAAGAAATGTTCTAAAAACGAGTGCTTAGAATTGTAATTGATTAAATGAATAAGAGAATTATCAAAATCAGACTAAAATTATTTTTAAAATAATTATTAACCAAAACAACAACACATTTTAGACAATACTCAGAACTGTTATTTAAGCACATTTCACTGACTCCAGAAGAACGTATTTATCACTGTGATAAGGAGCTCATATACCAGAAGAATGATTTTAACACTGCACTGCTCAGCTGATATATCAGAAGAATAATTTTAACACTGCACTGCTCAGCTGATATATCAGAAGAATGATTTTAATACTGTGCTACTGAGCTGATATGTCAAAAGAATTATTTTAACACTGTTCTACTGAGCTGATATATTAGAAGAATGATTTTAACACTGCACTGCTCAGCTGATATATCAGAAGAATGATTTTAATACTGTGCTACTAAGCTGATATGTCAAAAGAATTATTTTAACACTATTCTACTGAGCTGATATATTAGAAGAATGATTTTAACACTGCACTGCTGAGCTGATATGTCAAAAGAATTATTTTAACACTGTTCTACTGAGCTGATATATTAGAAGAATGATTTTAACACTGCACTGCTGAGCTGATATATACGAAGACTGATTTTAACGCTGTTCTACTGAACTGATATATCAGAAGAATGGTTTTAATGGTGTGCTACTGAGCTGATATAGCAGAAGAATGATTTTAACACTGTGCTACTGAGGTGATATATCAGAACAATTTTAACACTGTATTACTGAGCGGATATATCTACTTTAACAACCAAGTAAGTAAGTACTCAGGATTACTGCTGTCACTTTCAACTGTGATGGTTAATCCCACTTATCGTTGATAAAGACGTAGCCCAGAACATGGCGGTGTTGTTGCTAACTAGCTGTCTTTCTTTAAATCCATCAAATTAGGAACGACGAGCGCGAATCGCCCTCAAGTAAATTTAAATTAAAAACAACAACAGCGAACTATTGACGTTAATGTAGAACCTTCAATTATTTGTTGTTTTATACATTTTTGATCAGTATATTAAATGAAAGTTCTTCCTTGGTGACTCAGCAGCAATCTTGTAACACTAAAACAACTGGGATCAAAGCTTCTAAAACGTACAACAGAGGGCCCATTAGGTAGCTTTGTGCTTAAGGAAGCGGATAAAACCAGTTCAAAGACTGCTACATAAATAATATGGTCAATCCTGGTGGAATTTCTGGCACTCGTTTTTTTTTTTTTTCCTTCTTTTATTCAGTTCTGGTTTCCTCCATATTTGTACATGTTTCGGCTTCACTAACTTTTATTTTTCACGGAACTACTAACTACGTCACAAGTATTAACTAAGCCGCCAGAATCGAAATAGTAAGTAAAACATCGAATCACATTTCTTTTACCTAACTTGTTGTTTTAAATTTTAAAAAAAGCAACTTTTATTTTAAACTAAATTACATTAGAGGGCGTCCAGCTTTAGTGTATGTATTGCATAATGTTTTAAACTGAAAAATGAACTACATCTAATATATATAAGATGAAATTATAGCGGTTTTACAAGATGGAAGTAAAATATGTGCCTCGCTAAACCAAACACTTTAAAGCTTCAGAATATATTAATACAAAATACACACACTATGAGAGATGTAGTTACTTTGGTTTGTGTTTGTTTTCTTATAGCAAATCCATGGGCTATCTACAGAGCCCCACGGAGTGGAATCGAACTTCTGATTTTCTGATTTTAGTGTTGTAAATCCGTAGACATACCGCTGTACTTGCGGAGAACGAAGTTAATTTGGTTAAAATAATAACATATGACTAAAGCTATGTTTTATTAAACAATGATTAAACTTTGTGTTATTCTTAAAAAAAGTTCAGTATTTCTAAGAATCGTGTATCGACATCAAACGTTTAGAAGGTTGAGTAAGTTACATTAAAACTATCTTAAATACGTAAATAAGTTAGTAACGTGGAAGGCATACCTGTATGGAGATGGGATGGAACATAATTTCAGGACTACATTTTGGCATCCTTTGGCGTCTTATAGGTAATATAACGCCCTCAAAGATTGGTCGCTTTTGGGAAAGGCATGTAAGAACTGTTTCTGACACAGAGCATTCCTCCGCTCATATCAATAAGATATATCTTATCTTATTCTTATTGGAAAACAAAGGAATATCCAGAGAAAGGCAGAAAGAAGTAATGGAAAAATGTACGGTGTCTTGTAATAGGTGAGGATATACGTACACAATGGTCAGTGGAAAAAGTACGGTGTCTTGTAATAGGTGAGGATACACGAAGACAATGGTCAGTGGAAAATGTACGGTGTCTTGTAATAGGTGAGGATATACGAACACAATGGTCAGTGGAAAAAGTACGGTGTCTTATAATAGGTGAGGACATACAAAAACACAGGTCAGTAATAAAAACTGTCCACATGTTCTATGCAACAGTATAAGAATAATCAGGAGGGATCATTATCTGGGAAAGTGTGTGTTTTTCTTATATCAAAGCCACATCGGTCTATCTGCTGAGCCCACCGAGGGGAATCGAACCCTGATTTTAGAGTTTTAAGTCCGTCGACTTACTGTTGTACTAGCGGGGGTGTGGGAAAGCGACACAACCAATTTGCACAAAAAATTGTTTTGAACCATCGCATACCTCCAAGTATCTAAATAGTAGAAAGGGTACGTATGCTATTCCATAAGAAAACATATGGATCTTTTGCGACCGTACTGTTGAAGCTGTTTCTTAAAAAACTGTCATAATTGTAAAGTACGCGTATTATTGAAAGTATGCAGGGGAGGGAGGGTATACTTTGAACAAGAAAACCTTTCGAGGAGTCTATTGCAATTTAAATAGGCTCGGCGTGGCTGTGTGGGTTAAGGTATTCGACTCGTAATCCGAGGGTCGCGGGTTCGAATCCCGGTCGCACCAAACATGCTCGCCCTTTCAGCCGTGGAGGTGTTATAATGTGACGGTCAGTCCCACTATTCGTTGGTAAAAGAGTAGCCCAAGAGTTGGCGGTGGGTGGTGATGACTAGCTGCCTTCCCTCTAGTCTTACACTGCTAAATTAGGGACGGCTAGCGCGGATAGCCCTCGAGTAGCTTTGCGCGAAATTCAAAACAAACAAGCAAGCAATTTAAAATACGCTGCAGCGCATCAAGATGCAGGGCCGTTAGACAGGTTATGACTTGAACAGACATGGTGACGTAGTCTATAATGACATTGTGAGGCTTACAAAAATGTCATGAAATAACGTACTCCACACACTGTTGTACTAATTGCAATCGAAAACATACAACTGTTTTAAATATAGCGAATTAATTTCATCCCTAGTGTTTACGTAAATATTACGATGTACATGATGTTCCGTATCTCATTTTCGTATGTAAAACGTATGTGTCAAAATAACATATTATGTATACGGTGTTTCTGAAACACACATGTGAGAAAAGGGTGTAATATGAAGTGATAAGTTTCTTACCTATGAGAAAAAACACATACATATAGTGATATATTTATTCTTCAGTATAAAATGTTTATGGAAATAGTTTATAATAAGTTGGATACATATAGTGATTTGCTTTAATGTAGCAAGTGTATCAAAACATTTGTAAGATCATTCTTGAAAACAACAGCTAGTTTCATCACAATATTATTGTTTTACTTCAGAACTAAAATGTTCACATATTTTTTGCTTCAATCTGTACATAGTCTGTTCGAAATGTATTACCGAGTAGAGATTTCGACATATCTAATATGTTAATTAAAAATAACGCATTCATCATACAATGTTACATCCAGGTTGTTTCATTTGCATGCATAACATGCATATAAAATTATCGTGTTACGTGGTGATATAAATTTACTGTGTTAGGTGATTATATAAATTTAACAAACAAATTATATTCTCAGTTGATTAAGCACAAATGTTAAAAGTTAACACTTTTCATAATTTATGTTGTATTTACGACAGTTGCGGCGCTAAGGGGGGGGCTTGAGCCCCCAAACAATGAGCCAAGCCCCCCTCAGCCCCCCAATATTGTTACCTACATATTTTCATAAACAGATTATTTTTAATTTGTAATAATGAATTATTAATCAGAGTACAAGTTTCCAATGAAAACTGCATTGAAAACACAGTTCAAAATAGCACACCTTTCTGAAATGTACCTTGGTATTTACATTATTATAATTTACCAACTATACTTCATATTGATGGCATTTTGGGAAGCCCCTCCACAGTTTAACTCAGCCCCCCCCCCCCAAACGAAAATATCCTGACGCCGCCACTGATTTATGAATAGCTAAGCAGTTATGCGAACGAAGTCTGTTTATCTTGTTTAAACATTATAAACAACTCGGAACAGTTGCCTCTGACATGTTGACTTAAGCTTATCTTGAAATTATGTACCTTAAAGGGTGCTTATTTTGAACAGTAGCTTGTTTGTTTGCCTGTGTTTGTATTTCACGCAAAGCTACACAAGCTGTTCCTAAACTACCAGTGTAAAACTAGAGGGAAGGCAGCTAGTCATCACCACCCACCGCCAACTCTTGGGCTACTCTTTTACTAACGAATAGTGGGATTGATCGAAACCATATAACGCCCCCCACGGCTGAAAGGGCGAGCATGTTTGGCGTGACAGCGATTCGAACCCGCGACCCTCGGATTACGAGTCGAACGCCTTAACACGCTTGGCCATGCCGGGTTTGTACAGTAGCAGATCGAATTTTAACACTTTAACCAACAGCAAACATTTTAAGTTAACATTAATATGACATAAGAAAGCTCTAAAAAGTGTAGTTTCTCAACCAGTAGCGCGGTGGTATGTCTGCAGATTTAGAACGCGAGAAACCGGGTTTCGATAGCCGTGGTGAGCAGTGAACAGATAGCCCATTGTGTAGCTTTGTGCTTTACGTCAAAACAAACAAGTTCAACATTACATCGAATGATATTAGAGTTGGCTGTACAGTCTTTATCTGTCATACATCGTAAAAGGTAATAATATCACGTACACATAAAACATTTGATGCAGACTTACAAAAAATAAAATTAGTTTAGAGTAGAGATAAAAACAAACAATGGTTGGTATGGAAGGGTTTCTAGTTTGCTTTTGGAAAATTAAAATTCAATACGTTATAAGAACAGGGAACAACCGATTCTGGGCAAGTTGTTCGTATGTTTGTTTCGTGAATTACTGTTCTTCCCGGATAAATTACTTTTAAATGTAATTAAACAATTCAAAGCCGCTCAAACAATTCAAGGGTGCAGTGAACACAACCAAGAGCCTACAGGAAATACATTCGTGTTTTTAAAATAAAACTGTGAGCTAAAAAATAATACGGGAATTACGTAGTATATCGTGAAATGAAACTTTAACTTCGTAGTGACATCACGTTCATGGTCTATAATATTATCTCACGTGTTATAATTTTTTTCGGGCAAATCTCTGGTCTATTATGCTACTTGTGTTACGTATTACCATTTCAAATAACCGGAAATTTTAAATTTAATTTAGAAATCAGTTCAATATTAATGACCCCCTCAGCGGTACGTCTGCGGACTCACACCGCTAGAGGCCCTACATGGCCAGGTAGGTTAAGGCGTTCGACTCGTAATCTGAGGGTCGCGGGTTCGAATCCCCGTCGCACCAAATATGCTCGCCCTTTCAGCCGTGGGGGCGTGATTATATTACGGTCAATTCAACTAGTAGTTGGTAAGAGTAGCCCAAGAGTTGGCGGTGGGTGGTGATGACTAGCTGTCTTCCCTCTAGTCTTACACTGCTAAATTAGGGACGGCTAAAGCAGATAGCCCTGGTGTAGCTTTGCACGAAATTCACAAACAACTAAACACTCGAGAGTTAGTATAGAATATTCCAGATACCTTAGCGTTGTCACAATGACCGTGTTCTATGCTTTATTGTAGCGTGTATGACGTATTGTGAAGTACTGAGAAAAAGGGAAAGAATTTTCATGGGTTATTGTTTAACTTCCCACCAAGTGACGTTTTTCGTATTGTAAATTAAACAATCACTAGCGCATGTTAGTGAAGTTTAAACATTCGCCTGGAAAACAGTTTTCTTTAAAACGTGGCACTTTCGTGAGTAAAGATTTCGGTGGTATAAATGAATCAAGTGAACCTGTGTCTAAAGGTACTACCTATAGAAGGTGTTCACTTCTCTTTAACGAGGCCTAATAATTTTCACCAATTTACTTCAGATCATGATAGCATGAAATTTTAGTAAATTTCGATTTTTCACCAATACTTATATCTATACAAATGTTACAAGTTTCATATCGTTAGAAAAGTAAAAATGAGGTAGCATTGATCTAATTAGGTAGATACTTAAACACACGAGATAACACTGATCTAACTAGGCACATAATTAAACAGACATGAGGAAACAATAATCTAATTACACACACAATTAAAAACACATGAGGTACCATTGATCTAATTACGTACACAATTAAACACACGAGGTAACACTGATCTAACTAGGTACATAACACGAAGAAGTAAACGGAAAAGTCACACACACGCCTAGAAAACTAAGGCTTCAGGTTTCGTCCATCACCAACAGTGTAACAGTAACTGAAGCTATGCAAGGTTATCTTATAAAACTGTAAGAAATCATCTTACCTTATAAAACTGTAGAAGTTGTCTTACCTTATAAAACTGTAAGAAATCATATTACCTTATAAAACTGTAGAAGTTATCTTACCTTATAAAACTGTAGAAGTTGTCTTACCTTATAAAACTGTAGAAGTTGTCTTACCTTATAAAACTGTAAGAAATCATCTTACCTTATAAAACTGTAGAAGTTGTCTTACCTTATAAAACTGTAAGACGTCGTATTACCTTGTAAAACTACAGAAGTCATTTTACCATATAAAATAATAAGAAGTTATCTTATAAAACTGTAAGAAATCATCTTACCTTATAAAACTGTAAAGAATTATCTAATAAAACTGTAAAAATTCATCTTATCTTACAAAACTGTAAGAAGTCACCTTACCTTATAAAACTGTGAAAGTCATCTTACCTTGTAACACTGTAGAAGTCACCTTACCTTATAAAACTGTAAGAAGTCATCTTACCTTGTAACACTGTAGAAGTCACCTTACCTTATAAAACTGTAAGAAGTCATCTTACCTCATAAAACTATAAGAAGTCATGTTACTTTGTTAAACTTTGGCCTGGAACAGAACTTTTTTATGTATCCTCGAAACCAGTAAGTTGAAACAGATAAGAACGTGAAATCTGTATTCTGAGTTCACTTCACAAATGTCTACACTACTGTAAGAACGTTGTTAACCAAGTTAACGAATAGAGCACATTGGTCTACTCGAATCTCCAGGAAGACTGACATGTCTGAACTATAAGCTCCTAATAATAGGTGTACTTTGCGAGAAGGAAAGATTTCCTAAGCGACTGCTAACTGTTGCTTTACCACTGCGAATAGCTGAAATCCGGAGTCCTACTGCGGAGAACATCCGGAGTCGTGGTACACCTGTGGTTCCTGGTGTCTGGAATACGAGTCCGCGCATTTTCATCGATCGGCTAAATGTGTAAACCTTCCTTCCACCTATACCGCAGTAGCCTTTACTGCGAGTTCGGCTTCTGTCGTCGCGTGATCCGTGGCGTCTAGACAAATGTCTAGACTATTTCGTCGAATGTGACACCGCGCAGAAACAATAGATGCGGCTGCAGCGAAGCAAAACGTTATAGAAAATATGCTAAAAAGATGTTAGTACGATAATTTATGTAAACTAAGTATATTAAATATTAAAGCGTTCTGAACATGTCTTGTATGATATAGCCAAATTCAACAATAAGGCTAATATACACCAATCATAACTACTTCGTTATCACATAGAATATTTTTAATATAAACAACATTATCTGAATACTAATTTAATCTAACGATATTCATTTTCTTACTTATAATTATGGGAAAACTAAGGAACCAGGAAAACAGGGTTTCTATTTACTGCATAGATCAAGTTTTCATTTGATAACATGTACATATTTTTCAGTCTTTACGAATAGTCTTGGAAAATGATTCCGAAGACTGAAGGTCATCATATTTGGTTTTAGATACTCACTGTACTACTTCCTCCATTGTTACTAAAACACATATATTAATTAAAAACAAAAACACAGTGGAAAATGCTGTAAGCGTTTATAGAAGTGAAAATCTCGTGTATATAAATTGCTGTTACATTGTGAAAAAGTTAACAGAAAATGTGTACTACACGTACCGAGTAATAATTAGGTATGCGAGTTATGTACGCGTATAAAATATTAACAATTACTGTTATGTTCACGTTTCATGACAGTGTGTATCTGTTACTACAATTGATTTATGCAGTACGACAATGTACAGATGTCTTAACGAAATATTCTATTCGAAGTAAAATGCAAAGTCTTGACTCATGAAATACAATTTTAACGACTTTTAAACCTACGCAGAACTAAAAGCAAGGGTGTGGAGACCACGTAAGACAGGACTTACGAAAATCTGAGGCTGGAATTTGTAAGGAAGAATCGAATAAGTAAGTAAAAACGTAAGCTTAAGGTCAGCGCTTTGCAGAAGGAACAATCAACACATTAAACACCAAGATAACGTAAAAAAATGTGAGCTTTTTGCCCTATAGGAAGAAACAATTGTGTATGTGTGTAATATCGCGTAAGAGAAAGTGTAAAAGTATGAAATTAGTGCATGTACAGAAGGAAAACTAAGACTAGAATTAGCGTAAACACCAGAAGGTAGTGGTAAGAACTTGAAATTACTGCAAAGATCAGAAGGTAGGGTTAAAAACCCGGAATTAGTGTAAAAATCAGAAGATAATGGTGAAAACCTGGAATTAGTGCACACACTAGAAGATAGTGATGAAAACTAGAATTAACGTAAACACCACAAGGTAGTGATGTAAACTAGAATTAGTGCAAACATCAAAAGTTAGTGGTAAAAACCCAGAATTAGCGTTAACACCAGGAGATATTGGTAAAAACCTAGAATTAGTGTAAACACCAGAAGATAGTGGTAAAAACTGTTTTTGTAGAAAGAGGAGACCATGAGTGACGCATCAAGCAAAACTTGATTAGATAAATGTTTTAAGTCTTTATCTCCATAGTTCAATAAGATATTAATGCACATAATTAACCATTATCATGATTTTACTCTCGTCTTTATGTATTTACATAAACTCATTGATACTGAACCATTTCTCTCTTTTATATTACAATTTACTGTTATATTTTTATTATCCAGTTAAAACTTGATATTTTTCTTCAAACTGTGCCCCCTATACCGGTTGTTGTGCCCCCCATACCAGTTTTTGTGCCCCCCACACCGGTTGTTGAGTGATGAGACTGACGGGCTTTTAACATCAAAAATCAGGTTTTTGTGCCCTCGATGTGAAGAGCGTAGGTAGATGTTTATGTAGCTTTCTGTTTAACAACATCTTCAGATTCTGTTGTTTTTAGAATCTGTTTATGTAGCTTTCTGTTTAACAACATCTTCAGACTCTGTTGTTTTTAGAATCTGTTTATGTAGCTTTCTGTTTAACAACATCTTCAGATTCTGTTGTTTTAAGCATCTGTTTATGTAGCTTTCTGTTTAACAACATCTTCAGATTCTGTTGTTTTTAGAATCTGTTTATGTAGCTTTCTGTTTAACATCTTCAGATTCTGTCGTTTTTAGCATCTGTTTATGTAGCTTTCTGTTTAACAACATCTTCAGATTCTGTTGTTTTTAGCATCTGTTTATGTAGGTTTATGTTTAACAACATCTTCAGATTCTGTCGTTTTTTGTGATTCAGTTTCATTACTACCAAAAAATCTCACTATAAAAGACTAAATACGTTATATTGTGAGATTCCACTCATTAATCCACATGTACAAATAATTAAAAATGATTATTCAACTTCCTTTTATTTTGATAAACACTGATTAATACGACAGAAACCGTTCCTCATAATTGAGTATAATAATTAAATAATTATCTCGCATTTATAATCAGATCAGAATCAGAAGGTTCTGATCTTTAAATCAGTACTCGAATGGCCATTACTTCACAAAGGAAATTTGATAAACATGGTGAAAGAAGTGTACTTTATATCGGTACTCTTGAATACATTACATGCATTTAATTAATCAGTCACAAACCATTGTACAAACGATAAGTTTGTACAAAACAAACATTAAAAACAACCTCAAAACCAGCTTTAATACTAAGTAATGACGTGGATAATGTTTAATAGAATGAGCATGGTTGTAGGGGTATCTCTCGTCGGCTGGTATGGGTAGGGGTATCTCTCGGCGGCTGGTATGGGTAGGGGTATCTCTCGTCGGCTGTTATGGGTAGGGGTATCTCTCGACGGCTGGTATGGGGAGGGGTATCTCTCGACGGCTGGTATGGGTAGGGGTATCTCTCGTCGGCTGGTATGGGTAGGGGTATCTCTCGTCGGCTGGTATGGTGAGGGGTATCTCTCGACGGCTGGTATGGGGAGGGGTATCTCTCGTCGGCTGGTATGGGTAGGGGTATCTCTCGACGGCTGGTATGGGAGGGGTATCTCTCGACGGCTGGTATGGATAGGGGTATCTCTCGACGGCTGGTATGGGGAGGGGTATCTCTCGTCGGCTGGTATGGGTAGGGGTATCTCTCGACGGCTGGTATGGGTAGGGGTATCTCTCGTCGGCTGGTATGGGTAGGGGTATCTCTCGTCGGCTGGTATGGGGAGGGGTATCTCTCGGCGGCTGGTATGGGTATCTCTCGTTGGCTGGTATGGGTAGAGGTATCTCTCGTCGGCTGGTATGGTGAGGGGTATCTCTCGACGGCTGGTATGGGTAGGGGTATCTCGTCGGCTGGTATGGGTAGGGGTATCTCTCGACGGCTGGTATGGATAGGGGTATCTCTCGTCGGCTGGTATGGGTAGGGGTATCTCTCGTCGGCTGGTATGGTGAGGGGTATCTCTCGACGGCTGGTATGGGGAGGGGTATCTCTCGTCGGCTGGTATGGGTAGAGGTATCTCTCGTCGGCTGGTATGGTGAGGGGTATCTCTCGTCGGCTGGTATGGGTAGGGGTATCTCTCGGCGGCTGGTATGGGTAGGGGTATCTCTCGGCGGCTGGTATGGGTAGGGGTATCTCTCGACGGCTGGTATGGGGAGGGGTATCTCTCGACGGCTGGTATGGGTAGGGGTATCTCTCGTCGGCTGGTATGGGTAGGGGTATCTCTCGGCGGCTGGTATGGGTAGGGGTATCTCTCGTCGGCTGGTATGGCTATTAACACTTTTGCTAATAAAGCAGGAACAAAGTTTCAACCTGAAGATGATCTAAGAAGTTTGAATCATTGTTCTCTGCTTTATTAGTAAAAGTGTTAACACCCATACCAGCCACCCTGAGATACATTTTTACTTCAAGTGGGTTCCTCGTCATCACGAATGGCTGTAGATGTATCATTTCCTCCATGGAGAAAAAAATCAGTCAGTGGAGTCTCATTCTTAAAACTTCTATTGATTCCATTCAAACAATTTTATTAAGGGGAGGAAAACTTACATTTAATTTAAAAATAGAAACGGTGTCTTCCTCAGTATCCCCTCAATAGAAACGGTGTCTTCCTCAGTATCCCCTCAATAGCAATGGTATCTTCCTCAGTATCCCCTCAATAGAAATGGTATCTTCCTCAGTATCCCCTCAATAGAAACGGTGTCTTCCTTAGTTCCCCTCAATAGAAACGGTGTCTTCCTCAATATCCCCTCAATAGAAACGGTGTCTTCCTCAGTATCCCCTCAATAGAAATGGTATCTTCCTCAGTATCCCCTCAATAGAAACGGTGTCTTCCTCAGTATCCCCTCAATAGAAACGGTGTCTTCCTCAGTATCCCCTCAATAGAAACGGTGTCTTCCTTAGTTTCCCCTCAATAGAAACGGTGTCTTCCTCAGTATCCCCTCAATAGAAACGGTGTCTTCCTCAGTATCCCCTCAATTCTAATACTTCTTTCATTTCTTTTCCTTAGTGGCGGAGACGGAAGAATCGATCTGTGCCGTTTATTACTACTATTACACACAAAGATGGAAGTTCACAGATTTTATGTTGCTCGGGTTTCCCGGTGTAATCGCTACAATCATATTTACATTAAAGAAACTACCACTGGAAAAAGTATTCTGTTTTAGTGATTCGCAATGCCACAGTTCCTCAGTATTAAAAGGTAGTTTGTAACATCAAAAATACGTTCAGTGAGTTACGTTATTAAATAAATGATAATTTTACAGCGTGTCGTTTTTGTCATATAGTTTTAATAAAATTTAGTTCACAAAAATTCATACGTAGCATTTCAAGCAGTACAATAATTACAAACTACAAAAGACGTGAAATAATAAAACGGCCAGGTGGATGATTGGTTTGAGAAATAAGATAAATATATTAATAAACATCAACCATTCTAGGAACTCAGAGTTCGTATATGACATCTACAACACCTCTTTGACATATAATTATCTCACAACTCTTACAAAATGTTTGGCCAGGTGGTTAAGGCGTTCGACTTGTAATCAGAGGGTCGCGGGCTCGAATCCCCGTCACATCAATTATGCTCGCCTTTTCAGTCGTGGGAGCGTTATAATGTAACGGTCAATCCCACTATTCATTTAGTTAAATAGTTTTGTTTGTTTGTTTGATGAATTTTGCGCAAAGCTACTCGAGGGCTATCTGCGCTAGCCGTCCTTAATTTAGCAGTGTAATACTAGAGAGAAGGCAGTTAGTCATCACCACCCACCGCCAACTCTTGGGCTACTCTTTTACCAACGAATAGTGGGATTGATCGTCACACTATAACGCCCCCACGGCTGAAAGGGCGAGCATGTTTGGCGCGACGGGGATGCGAACCCGCGACCATCAGATTACGAGTCGCACGCCTTAACACGCTTGGCCATGCCAGGCCAGTTAAATAGTAGCCCAAGAGTTGGCGGTGGTTGGTGATGACAAGATGCCTTCCCTATAGTCTTACACTGCTAAATACGGACGGTTAGCGCAAATAACCCTCGAGCAGCTTTGCGCGAAATTTAAAACAAACCAAACAAACCTTACAAACAACACAAACTTACCCTTCCAAATCATGTCATTCCAGAGTTATTAAAGAAATTTGACATCAAGTAAAATAAAAGTAGAGGTGAACATAAGAAAATAAAATGTGTCATCGAAAATGGGAGAAATCAGATTAAAAAAATATTGTTTACTTTGATTTTGGAGCAACATTAGATCTTGAAATAAAGAACTAGGACAGAAGTTGCTGAACCCTAGATCTTGACCGATTTATTTTAAAGATTAAAGAGGCTCAGACTGTTGTTGGTAGACATCAAAATTGATTTTGTGTCTCACGGTATCAGAATAAATAAGACAAGAATGAATTAACGTAAGTTAAAAAACAAAGATTACCTCTGATACTCGCGAGCACATTTAATATAAGATATAAATAGTCGGTGTTAACAGTTGAATATGTGACACATATATCAGTAGCCTAACCGATGGATTGTAAACAACTCCCCACATAAAATCTTATGTAACTAGAAGCAAACATGATTTCAGTTACTATTTATTTATGTGGTATACAACATGATTTCATCTCAACGCTTATGTAATAACGTAATAGTAATATCCACAGTACAAGTCATTTTACTTGTGTCTAAGAATAGTGTCTAAGAACTTCCATAAGTAAGAACAGGCCCCACCAGCATTAATAAAAAGAAACATCTGTAGAGATGTCTGGAGATGTGCATGTATAATTTTATTTTTTATTTTATATAGCGATTACGATTACGTGTGTAGAACAATGTCTTATGCAGGCAATCTAGGATTATGGGATACTGCACATGAGAAATACCTAGATTTTCTACAAAGTATGGTGCTACATCATGAAGGCCAACAACTTCACAATGGACCACTAACATTCGTCAAGTAATATAATATGGTGTGGTATGAGGTACACCTTCTAATGATGTGTACTGACTTATAATTTCAAAGTAATTATGACTTCCTGTCTTGGATATCGACAACGATATGTATCAAACCATCTATTTCTGATAGCGATATCCTTATAACCCTCATAATCTCCTAACACGCCTGTTTCGTCTGCCATATGGTAACTATGTAAAGATTCATATTTTCCTGTGATAGACGAGAACGAAAACATAGTTTTTTCGTCAAACTCAACTGCAACGTATATCGTTCGTTTTATTACTGAATGTTCTTTAGTCCATATCTGTCGTCATCAATTTAACATTTAAACCTAATAATTTTGATCCAAAGCGTTAATGCTAGCTCCAGAATCCACCATAACTTTCACAAAGTTCTGTTATACCTCTGGGTACACTGTCGAAATAATTTTATCTTCGGTATACCTCAGTAAATATTCATCGGTATACCTCAGTAAATATTCGTAGAACAAAAAACCAAAAACGTATTAGATTTCCAATTGTGACATCATAACTGTTTGTCTCTCTGCATTAGATAACATCGGAATAAAAGCAGTGTAATTTCTTTATAGTTGTTGTGTTTCAACCTGGAAACTTCTGTAAGTCTGTAATCGTTAAAAAGTACGTAGCTTATGATGTTATAATACAAGTTTAGTCGTTTGATGTCAAACCCTGGAAAAACTGTAGTATTACTGTTAACAGAATGAAGACCAAGAAAACTGGAAAAACTGTAGTATTACTGTTAGCAGAATGAAGACCAAGAAAACTGGAAAAACTGTGGTATTACTGTTAACAGAATGAAGACCAAGAAAACTGGAAAAACTGTAGTATTACTGTTAACAGAATGAAGACCAAGGAAACTGGAAACACTGTAGTATTACTATTAACAGAATGAAAACCAAGGAAACTGGAAAAACTGTAGTATTACCGTTAACAGAATGAAGACGAAGAAAACTGGAAAAACTGTAGTATTACTGTTAACAGAATGAAGACCAAGAAAACTAGAAAAACTGTAGTATTAATTTTAGCAGAATGAAGACCAAGAAAACTGGAAAAACTGTGGTATTACTGTTAACAGAATGAAGACCAAGAAAACTGGAAAAACTGTAGTATTACTGTTAACAGAATGAAGACCAAGGAAACTGGAAACACTGTAGTATTACTGTTAACAGAATGAAAACCAAGGAAACTGGAAAAACTGTAGTATTACTGTTAACAGAATGAAGACCAAGGAAAGTGGAAAAACTGTAGTATTACTGTTAACAGAATGAAGACCAAGGAAACTAGAAAAACTGTAGTATTACTGTTAACAGAATGAAGACCAAGGAAACTGGAAAAACTGTAGTATTACTGTTAACAGAATGAAGACCAAGAAAACTGGAAAAACTGTAGTATTACTGTTAACATAATGAAGGCCAAGGAAACTGGAAATACTGTGGTATTACTGTTAACAGAATGAAGACCAAGGAAACTGGAAAAACTGTAGTATTACTGTTAACAGAATGAAGACCAAGAAAACTGGAAAAACTGTAGTATTACCGTTAACAGAATGAAGACGAAGAAAACTGGAAAAACTGTAGTATTACTGTTAACAGAATGAAGACCAAGAAAACTGGAAAAACTGTAGTATTACTGTTAACAGAATGAAGACCAAGAAAACTGGAAAAACTGTAGTATTACTGTTAACAGAATGAAGACCAAGGAAACTGGAAAAACTGTAGTATTACTGTTAACAGAATGAAGACCAAGAAAACTGGAAAAACTGTAGTATTACCGTTAACAGAATGAAGACGAAGAAAACTGGAAAAACTGTAGTATTACTGTTAACAGAATGAAGACCAAGAAAACTGGAAAAACTGTAGTATTACTGTTAACAGAATGAAGACCAAGAAACTGGAAAAACTGTAGTATTACTGTTAACAGAATGAAGACCAAGAAAACTGGAAAAACTGTAGTATTACTGTTAACAGAAAACCACTACCGATTTGGTTCTCTTGTTCTTCTTCTTTTGCTCTTTGTTATTTGTTATAGCATGAAGTTGTTCATTCAAGTTTTAAAATGAAATAACAAAACACTTTATCTTCTAAATATTTATAAACTCGTAACTTTATCATAAATTCCACCAATGATATTTAACAATTTGTGAACTTTGTGCTACAAACTATTTAAGGTAAACGCAAAGCTACAGAATGAGCTATCTATGATCTGCTCCCTCTCTCCCACGTGTATTGAAAACCCGGTTAATAGTGGTGTAAGTCCGAAGACATATTGCTGTGCCACTGGGGGCGTGTTACAAATACAGTCGAATTTCGTGCATATTTGAACATCCAGATATTTCTTCAGTTGTAGCTTACCTAAAGGATACTTTATATTCAAACAAATTTGAATATACAAATCAGCACGTCACGTGACAACCAAACCAAAGTAAAGTCGTGGTGGAACAGAATGTATCACAAGTACATTTTGATTTGGCTGTCGTTCTGTACGTAGTGTAACGCCACCGAAACTTTATCGACTTTATACTGTAATATATACTTACCGATGCAAAATATTCAGAAATTCATATAACAAGAATGTGTTGATATTCGGGACTTAAAACTTACAAGGACGAGGGAAAATGTCCTCCCTTTTTAATGGAGTTAAGGAATATAAATCAAACAAAAAAACTGCAACAACTGTAATAATGAATTATGGCGTCTTGTAACAGATGAGAATTTATAAACACAAACATTAGTGCCAAAGGCCTTTCAAAATCCGATGGACATGTTATACACCATAATCAAGGAAAATAATCATTTGGAAAAACGACACGAGTCACATACTGTACATATAAGTTGCTTTCACGACATATCCGCTTAACACACACATACCTCACAAACCTGAAAAATAAAATGTGTATTCATGCCCTTCCACACGAAAACATGCCGATCAAGACGTCTATTCATTTTGTAAAGTATTTGAATATGGAAGACCTGCAGGGAAGAATAATGCACTTTGGACCTGACAGCTGTACGAAGGAGCCTTTATGCACTGGAAACTATGCTGCAAAGCTGTTGTTAATATAACTCTTATACTATTAACGTTAATCTTATTGTTGGATTCGTTTTGTACAGCTCTGGTTTTAACTCTGTTATACTTCAAACAGTTAGAATAATCGTGTCATTATTTAATGGTTATCATTACGGGTATAAATTGTGCAGCGTTAGTAGTGGAGAACTGATAGAAATAAGAACCTAAATAAAAATAATAAAAGGATTATATTAAACTAAATAAAGGAGATAGAATGAAATAGGCCCTCTGAAGGTTAGTGAAGCAAAACTGCAGAATTATTTATAAAAAAAATGAAAAATATACTTTATGTATGAAAAAAAAAATTTAAGGATAAAGCCATCTAGATGTTTTATATGAAAAATTGTACTTTTGGGCCTACGTTTGTTTATATACTCATATATAATTATAAATTAGATGTTTGTGTTCAATCTTTAGAACATTATACAACTAACGAATACACATTTAATGATGATTTTTGAATTTGCTAGATAACTTAAAAATTCACAGTTCGGTAAGAATGTTTATTTTATGTGTTTTGACGTGTAAAATTTGTACACTGGTATTCCTTTAAAGAAAACTTTAAAGCTAATAGCTTATCTATTATATCAAAACGAGAATGCTACATGCTTCAGAAAGTATCAGGACTTGCACAAGTAATTATAATTTTTATTCAATACCAATATAATGGTCATATTGATGGAATCGAAATGAGATAAAAATTGGCACCATTTTTACCAACTTGTTTTTTTGCCGTTATGGAAAGAAAATAGTTGAAAAACTGTCCATTTAATTTTTACAGTACAATATTATCGTATATACGTTGATGATACACTTGTCATCCTTAACGAGTCTCTTCACGTATAAAACGTTTTCACAATTGTTTTAATAATGAACATAATAAAAATATAAGGTTTATTGTGGAACATCAAGAAAAACCCGAACTTGCTTTTTTTCATGCACTAATAGTCAATAACAATGATAGTCTTCAAGGTGAACTCCTTCACAAGAGATTTATATTTTCATTTTAACAATTGGACACAAGAGTGCGCTGTTTAAAATAAATATAAATAACGTAATAATAAATCGTGAACGTAAAATAGTTAGCACATATCAACATTTTGATAATATTAAAAGGTTTTTAATTCAAAACAGTTTTCGAAAAGGTATGTTTGACAGTACAATACACAATTATTAAGATAAAGCTTAAACAAGTACAATTTAACGTCCTAAAACAGATGGACTGAGCAAGGGTATTACTATTAGTGTTATAAGAGTTATGTTTGAATGAATGGAAGATAAGGTTTCCAATTCTATTCGTGTTGCACTTAAAAGCACTTTTGATACTTTGGGAGACTTTCTTCTAGCATTATTTTCTATAAATATTTATATTTTTAAATTAAAATAATGTACTGATAGTGAAATTTTTCACATATACTTAGGTCTTTTATTTATATAGAACAATATTATTACAATAATATTAATTCTTACTACAATGGAAAACATCCTTTCTTGTTTCTGCCTCTTTTATTACTATAGCGTATAATACAAAGCTCTACTCCAGTGACGGCGCTATGTCTGCGGACTTACAACGCTAGAAATCAGGTTTCGATACCTGTGGTGGATATAGCAAAGATAGTCCCTTATGTAGCTTTGTATTTATCTACAAACAAATAATGAATAATACTGACCGCATATTGCGTAAGATTAACACTCATTAAGCTCTGGTAACATGAATCCCCTGAGAAATAGAGCCAGAAAAGACCTTAATACAGATGTGTAAGAAGCAGACCTGTATACAATTTATTTGTTACCCAAACTTTAATTGCAGTTGAAACACAAATCATTGATGGCAACATATCTGTCTCTTGACAACTAAATTTACTTTAATTAAAATAGTATAAATATTCTTCATGTGGAATATATAACGTACAAATGCTTCAGCATACTAAACTTGACTCTCTAGTGTACGTATTGCCTGTAACACAGTCTAGTCTTCAGATTATTCCACAATGTGGAAGCACAACTGCGTTTGTGCGTATCTTAATTAAGATTTAACCAAATTATTTATCAATGTGCTATTTTTTATATGTAAAACAAACCAATGTATAAAAATGTTGCTTGAAACATGAATTATTAACATGGAACATCACAGTTATATTTAGAAATCATTTGCATAATTCCTCCCTCTACTTTTGAAGATATGGTGAAAATAATGCTATGCTCAAGCTTCCTACGTGATGTCTGCTGTCACGTTTGTTCACGCTTTATACAGCAACAGCTAACTGGAACAGAATACTTGTTAAACACATGCATTGTATAAGTTATCACTCAAAACAAATGCAAACGTGCACACGAGCTGAAACACTACAGGTTGTCTAAATGAATTAGAACGTATTTGGTAAAAATATAGCTACAAACAAGGTTAGAACTGTCATTTGATAAATATAACAATTATCAATGCTAAAGCAACACGTGAACTTTAGATGGTGGTAAGTTGGAAACTTTATGGAAGTGATACACAAGGCTTAGCTGGATACGGATTCAGCCTCTCAGATACGTTTCTAAAACTTTGACTAATAATTTAAATCTGATAATTGTTACGAATTATGAAGTAAAATAACCCGTAAGTGTGATGTTTAAGAATCAGAAACATATTTGAATTTATATTTATTTAAATTATATAAAACGTTCATTATTTAACTGTTTTAATGTAACAGCAACATCCTTGTAAAACACCCCCAAGTGGGTAATATGATAACAATACAAAAACTCCATTGTGAATTTTAAATATGTATGTTATACAACTGCGATTCTAGGAAGTAATAGAAGTTTCGCTTGGTTGTTGTTAAGCGCATAACTACACAATAGACTATATGTGCTCTCATTGCCAATGGTCATCTAATCCCGAATTCTAGCGTCATAAGACTGAAGACTTACTGCTAAGCTACGAGAAACAACTCAGTCTGTTTGTTTTTGAATAAAGCTACACGAGGACTATCTGCGCTAGTCGTCCCTAATTTA
This sequence comes from Tachypleus tridentatus, assembly GCF_004210375.1. NCBI lineage: Eukaryota > Metazoa > Arthropoda > Merostomata > Xiphosura > Limulidae > Tachypleus > Tachypleus tridentatus. The sequence continues at coordinate 60,997,278 of NC_134836.1, read as the reverse complement.
GCAGTGTAAGACCACAGGGAAGGCAGCCAGTCATTACCACCCACTGCAACTCGTGTAATACTCTTTTATCAATAAATAGTTGGATTGATCATCACTTTATAACGCCCTCACGGCTGAAAGAGCTAGCATGCTTAGTGTGACGAGGTGGGATTCGAACCCGCGACTCTCAGATTACAAGTTGAGTGCCCTAACTACCTGGCCGTGTCGGGCCGGACAGTTCAGGAATCTAAAATTAAAACCATTCCCATGTTTTGTTTTGGTACACTCCTAATACATTTTCAATATGAATACATAAGTGTATTTCTAAAAACTGTATACTTCAGTTTTGAGCTTTGTGTTCCCTGAAATATCACGGTGTTCTGTCCACACTAAACACAATAAACTCGTATCTGCTTTACATTGATGTATTTTTGCTTTAAAACAGTTTGGATACTACGGTCAATATAGAACACCTTAATTATTTTAACTAGAACATCAACCGATGTAAATAACACGATAAAATACATGAATGAAAATATATCACTAGTTAATTACATAAACGTAATAATGTAAAAACAAAAGCGCTTTAGGAATATAAAAAAATGTACTTTTGTTGCTGTTTTCCAGTTCAGCCTTAAATCAGGATAGAAAATTATTTACGTTTTGAAGCAAATAAACGCATCATTATATCATTACAGTTGAGAAGTCACGATAGAAACAGTTTAAAAAATCAAATCAATAGACCACGATCTTCTATAAACATGTGTAATTACCATTAATTTGTTATGTTAACTTACCTGATGTTGGTATTCTTCAGAATAAACGGTTTCTTATTGCAACTACTTTCAAAATAATCAAATTCTATTGGGTTTTTTTCTTATTAATCTTCAGTCTATAATGTAAATTTGTGGACTAGAACATGGACAATGTTTCACTGCAGTGTTACTGCATCGCAAGCTCTTCACATCTCGTAGGTCCACGTTCAACTAGCGCCTCCTGCTTGGTTGATGCTGTATATATGCAGCTTTTCTGCCAAACACAATAGACATAACAACATTAGTTTGTCACAGATTATTTGGCATGACATCAGCTAGGAGCCAGAACTATTATGCAGCGCCATCTGCTGACTAATATAAAATTTTCCATGAGTCATACTTTTAGTTTTAAGTTACCAAGTGACGTAACACTAATGCTGGGAAATACATTCTGAAGACGTTTCAGACGTGTTAAGATGTTTCTAACAAAGTGATGCTAATGCTGAATTAATGAATAACATGTCTTCAAAGCGTTTCATTTATTTTGTAGTTTGTAGAAAAGGTTCAGAATATATTATTTTAAAGCTATCTGCGACTCTATCTAGTCATTTGCACAAATCTTTCTTCTGTTCAAAGATGTTAGTCGCGTACAGAGTTAGATGGCCTTACAAAACAACTATAAACAAAAATATTAAAATATTTCAAATAATTGCGATAAGCAATACGAAAATAATCGAAACTTGTTTTTTAAACGACTTTATTTAGTCAGTAAGGTTTGAAGCTCTGAATTTATTTGGATATTATCAAACAAAGTGAATTATTCATTCATATAATGTTACCAGCACAAAGAAGAGAATGAAGGTTATTTTTAGTATAAACAACATATTTCATGTTGATTATAAGTCTCACCGTTTCACCTATTTTGTATTATAAGTATCGCCAAGGTGATGAGTTCTTAAAATCAGTCAAGTGCTCTGTTTTTAGCAACATGTAGAAAATTAATTGAAAATTATAGTAACATTTTAATAACATAATTTTTATTCTACAAGTGATGTCAGTTTCGAATCCCCGTCACACCAAACATGTTCGCCCTTTCAGGGCGTTATTATGTTACGGTCAATCTCACTATTCGTTGGTAAAATAGTAGACCAAGAGTTGGCGGTGGGTGGTAGTGACTAGCTGCCTTCCCTCTAGTCTTACACTGCTAAATTAGAGACGTCTAGCGCAGATAGCCCTCGTGTAGCTTTGAGCGAAATTCAAAAACAAACAAACAAACCGAAGCTAGTAATCAGAAAGAAAACTGGCATATGCAGCCACTAATGTGTTTTGGCTTTTTTTTCTTCACTATTTTGAAAATAAAATTGCCTAGCCTGTACCTACTTCAGTACTGAGTAAAGGAATTTATGTTTCAAGCTGGTACTATTACCGGAACTAATTTTAGCTGTTTATAGTTTTTATTATGTAACGGATTTACCGTTATATGTTTATTTTAATACCAACGCTTTTTTCGGTATAATTTTCTTTTTTCACGTGACGTATATATTCTGGACTTTATATAGCGCATGTACCGCCTGTTCTCGAAATTTGTAGAATATTCTTGAGAGTAAGAGTCAACACATTTTGTTTTACGAAAACGCGCCAAAAAATCGCGTGATTCGTATAAAAGCAGCTTAGTAGCCGAGAGACAGTAGAAATATAATATTATTGGATGGCTTCAGTCATTACACTATGGGCCTAGAAAGCTATAATTGTGATTAACGTCTATTTATGGGAAAACTACAGAATTTGACAATGAATGTTATAAATTTTGAACATTACAAACCGTTCAACTTCAGTGAATTACTTCAAACATTATGATTTCTCCAAGGACATTAACTATCTTCGCCGATAAAAGTCAGCGGTATGAGCTAACCAAGCTAGATAGCTTGAGCGGCATGTGTGTTTCTTACAGCAAAGCCACATTGGGCTATCTGCTGAGTCCACCAAAGGGAATTGAACCCCCAATATTGGCGTTGTAATACGCGGGATGTGACAATATTAACTCAGAATTAATTGGTTCGTTATGGTTTGTTTCTTTTGAATATCGCGAAAAGCTACACAAGGTTTATCTGCACTAGTCTTCCCTAATTTAGCAGTATAAGACCAGAGGAAAGACATCTAGTCATCAACACCCACTGTCAACTCTTGGCCGACTGTCTTACCAACGAATAGTGGGATTGGCCGTCACATTATATCGCCCCCACGGCTGAAAAGGCAAGCATGTTTGGTGTGACGGGGATTCGAACCCTCGACCCTCAAGTAACGAATCGAGTGCCTTAATCATCTGGATTGTCAATACAATATTTAGTCCTAGAACAGATATGAGAATCAGTATTGTCTGAAAACCCTTGTATACGAACCATCATTACATCTGTTTAACGTATATTTTATTATTTTTTCATAAAACAGTTCCACTTCACCCAGCTGATTACGTCTGTTTAACGTAGATTTTTTCCTTCTTTTCAAATACAGGTCTACTTCACCCAGCTGATTACGTCTGTTTAACATAGATTTTTCCTTTTTTTCAAATACAGGTCTACTTCACCCAGCTGATTACGTCTGTTTAACGTAGATTTTTTCTTTTTTCATAAAACAGGTCTACTTCACCCAGCTGATTACGTCTGTTTAACGTAGTCAGGTCCACTTCACCCAGCTGTTTAACGTAGATTTTTTCTTTTTTTTATAAAACAGGTCCACTTCACCCAGCTGATTACGTCTGTTTAACGTAGATTTTTTTCTTTTTTTCATAAAACAGGTCCACTTCACCCAGCTGCTTACGTCTGTTTAACGTAGATTTTTTTTTTTTTCATAAAACAGGTCCACTTCACCCAGCTGCTTACGTCTGTTTAACGTAGATTTTTTTTCATAAAACAGGTCCACTTCACCCAGCTGCTTACGTCTGTTTAACGTAGATTTTTTTTTTTCATAAAACAGTTCTACTTCACCCAGCTGATTACGTCTGTTTAACGTAGCTTACGTCTGTTTAACGTAGATTTTTTTGATTTTTTTCATAAAACAGTTCCACTTCACCCAGCTGATTACGTCTGTCTAACGTAGATTTTTTTATTTTTTCATAAAACAGTTCCACCTCACCCAGCTGATTACGTCTGTTTAACGTAGATTTTTTTTCATAAAACAGTTCTACTTCACCCAGCCGATTACGTCTGTTTAACGTAGATTTTTTCTTTTTTTCATAAAACAGGTCCACTTCACCCAGCTGCTTACGTCTGTTTAACGTAGATTTTTTTTCATAAAACAGTTCTACTTCACCCAGCTGATTACGTCTGTTTAACGTAGATTTTTTGATTTTTTTCATAAAACAGTTCCACCTCACCCAGCTGATTACGTCTGTTTAACGTATTTTTTTTATTTTTTCAAAAACAGGTCCACTTCAACCAGCTGATTACGTCTGTTTAACGTAGATTTTTTCTTTTTTTCATAAAACAGGTCCACTTCACCCAGCTGATTACGCCTGTTTATTTTTTATTTATTTTATTTTTGTAAATTTCATCCTTGGTTCTCTCTGAGAAAATCGTGGATTTTTAATATATACCTCTATATGTGCACCAGAAGATAAATCATGCTGTTATTATGAAGAAGAACCCCATTCTCTCTTATCTTTACGTGTCGTATATTTAAATAAAATTGAATTGTAGAGCTGTATTTGATCGATAGATGACAGGAGCTTCGCTAAAGATATCAATCGTAGATTAAACCTCTTACCAGTTGAATCGATGTAGAATGAAATACGTGAACACGAAATATAAAACAAAATGAGCAATCTTAATTAAAGCACTAAACATAAACACTGTCTGTGTTTTTGCTTGAATAATCACGACGAGCCATCTTATCTAAAGGAAATTGGTGGAACAGCATCATAGTTAAGCTATTTTCTTTCTTTATCTATTGAACACCCGAAGAAAGTGAAAGAAAACAAAAACAGAAAAACCTTATCGTGTTGTTTGAATGAACAATTTAGTCAGTAAGCCTATCTGGAAGTTTTGATAATCAGGTGAAATTAAATTGTGATTATTGTGTGTATATTACAACAATGGAACACTATTGCATCAGCCCAGTACATTTTAGGTTAGAAATGGAAAATTACTCACATCTTTAGTATTTGAATAATCCAAGTACTAGGAAATTCCAAGTTTTAATGTCTTCATCTAATAATCGCACCCTTTGGAAACTTGCAAAAGTTTCTATATGAATTATGAAGAAATTAATATAATTTCCGTGGCTTTTTTCAATGAAACTTAATCTCTGAATGCACTGATTTTGGTCACCTTTTACATAATATACAGAGGAAATTTCAATTTTGGTTTTAATTTTAAAAATCCTTATTTCCTATTAATTGTCCACTCTTATTATTCAGTTGATGTCAGTTTTGATGAACGATGTAAGTTACTATTACTTCACTTGATCGTGTGTGTATAAATAATTAATTTTCTGCTTTACAATTTTAATTTTAATCAATAACACTATTGTTATTTTAATTTGTTGCTACACGTTGTGGATTGATCGTTTTTTCATATTACTGGAGTTCACCATTGGATTTGTTTCGACGCTTAACTTGCCCGCATTACTTTTCACTTAAGTGGTAGAATAACCTAAATAATCAAATTCAACGTTTCACTTTACAATTACAGCTCCTTCAAGAGCGCTCCACTAAAACACAATTACAGAAAGCTTTCATCTTAGGGAACGAGTTACCTGCTCTAATTATATCAGAATACATTCATCATTACTCTAGCACGTCCCCCGCTAGTACTGCTGTAAGTCTACGGACTTACAACGCTAAAATCAGGGGTTCAATTTCCCCTCGGTGGACTTGGCAGGTAGCCCAGGGTGGCTTTGCTAAATAAAAACACACACACACATTGTAGCACTGAGATTTAAGTGTAGTATGTATGTACTGTACTAATTAACAAGAGAGAGTTGTTTATAACCGCAACACTTGAAAGTCTTTTAGGCAGTAGTACAATGGATTAGTCAACGAGACGTTTTATTTTTTATTTTTATTAGCTGTATATTTTGCACAAAAATACCAAGTGTAGGGCGCGGATAGATCCGGTTCAATTTTATTACTCATCAGTATATATACCAACCTACCCTCAAATTGACACTTTAAAACACAGGATTAGAGTTAATTAACTTATGAGACCTTGTGCATAGCGGCTCACAGAATTGCTTTGAGTTTATATATTATCAAGTACAAAGGTTTAGCTCCATTGTCTCTTGACAAGTTTGAGGTCTAGTTACAGCTAGGAGCTCAGAAGATCGAACATTTTTATTGATACATTTGATTACGCCCAGGGTATCATAGATTAATTTACTCTAATCTTGCCTAAAAGAATTTCAATTTGAGGGTAGATTGGTAGAGATTCTGATGAATAATGAAATCAAATCGGGTATACGAATGTCCTTGGCGTACAAAAATCTAGCTAATGAAAAAGGTAAGTCTCATAAATTAATTTAATCCTGCCTAAAATAATTTTAAGTGTTATCGCTATTGAAGATTCCTTCTTTTTAGATCTCAAATCGGCCAAGATATGACAATGTGAAAAAACTCGGAGCCCTTATATGAGCTATTATGCCACGGCTAAAAATTTATTAATATAATTCAGTGTATATACTTTTAATATAAGCTAAGCTACAAAACGTTGAAGTTTGTGGGCAATAGTGAACATACCAAGTCATGTCAGGCCTCTTTTTCTGAAGCTAAGGTAGCTCCCAAAACTGCCACATCGTCTATTACTTGTTTTAATATAAAGACTAACACTAACTCTTTAATTCATAGTAATAAGTGGTAATATAAATGGTGCTACTGATGCATATTTTTTAGTACTGAGACATGTCTTGAGCAAATTAAATCCGCTTATAACTACAAAATACTTTTAATCGTGTTTTATAAGTCTATTATTTTTATCTCAATGAAATAATGAAGAATAATGACGTTAGGCTACCTTCTAACCGTTCAAGGATATGTGAAGCCTAATTGAGAGGTGGATGTTGGTTTATCTTGGTAACTATTAAATAATAATTCCTGTCAGGTTATGGTTCTGAATAAGGGAAAAACGCTACATCTGAAACGTTGACTCTTAATGGTTGTTTTGTTTTTATGAGTGTATTAAAAATCTTAATACTACAACTCAGAATTCTTGTTTTTATGACATTTCAAATTTTACGTCTATTGATTTGACAAAGATACACAAATATTAAATTAAATCCTATTCTTTGTTTAGCCTATAAGTATAATCACAAAACGTAAAGTGTTGGCTTACCATTAGATCTAACTGTTGAGGATTTTGTTTGTTTTGTTATTACGTCTGTCGTAAGATATTAGTATTGAGCCTACTGTATCTTTCAGCCCGACATTGCTTATTCAGTTCCTTATCGTAAGGTATGTTAATTTTAGGCCTAAAGTTACTTTACTATGAACATGCAGTTATTCTTAATATATTTAGGTCAAATGTTTAGTAATTTCAACAAACAAATTATAGCATTACTATTTAAGGCTAGCATATTTTACTGTTCTTAGTGTAATATTTTAATAGCACTTATTGGTTTATTAATCAACTTTTACCTGGACTCTTAACACTAATAACAGAAAACAATAGAAAACTTAGTTTTGCTTAAACTTACTTAACAACTCAAGTTTAAAGTTGAAATTAAAATAATGGTAGCAATATGAACAGTACAATAAAAGTACAAGGCTTATTAACAACAATAACAAAAGTAATACCGCAAGACAAGCCTTTTTTCGGTATGTGGGAGGAGAGGTTGTCAGAAGAGACTCTTGGAATCGTGGATTGCCTCTGGTATACATAGGATAAAAATACATAAGCTGTAAAAAGATAAGTTATACCTATCCAGTTGATGTTATAAACACTTTTATGATCTAACAGTGATTTTTTTTATGTATTTACACTTACTATGATATTACAATTATTATTATTAATTTGGTAAACAAAAACCATGTTTCATTTAATTTATAGCTGAAATCCTTTTTTCTTTCCTAATAACTTGTAGCAAGCGAGGTATATAATCAGATGTATATTGTCGTAGTTGTAAACAATTTTTATGACAGAGAAAAAGGGCTCTTTAGTGCATAAGAGCAGTAAGGCAGGGGCTTGAGGCCATGCAACCCTTATCCTCATTCGTTCCTGAATAATGGGAGGTATTTTCGCCTTATAGCTTCATATGAGACATATGGTCCCATTGTTTAAAAACGTAAGTTACGTTTATTTTAACATAATGAGACAGTACTTTGAAATTTAACTAACTTAGGTTAGTGCTAACGGTGTTTTTATAAAGTACGCTCAACTTATTTCTAACTTGATAATTCATAGGGGGTGAAGCTGCGGAGGAATTAATTACAATTCGACAAAATGAAAAATACTCTACTTCAGGGGGGGTGTACATGAAAAATACCCCTGTACACCACGTGATTTCAACACTGTCCACAGATAAGTGTGTGTGCATTATTTGAAGTGCTTGATTTTCCCAAGAAAAGTCTCAGTATCCAACGGTATACTAAATGCCATATTACACACATATAACTAGTAAAGTTTTATGACTAGTGTGACCGAAATGTGAATCTTGTTTCACCTTCTGTTGCTACAACAAATCACGCTCCGCACTATTCAAATACGCCATAGTCGTTTAGGAGTTGGCTGAGGGTGCTGTTGACTAGTTGGATTCAATCTAGTCTATTAGTTCAAACTTAAGGAATACTTTGCGCATGTAGCTTTTGTGTGGTTTTATGGGTAAAATCCGAAAACAAACAAAAGCTTCATTTCATGCTTAATTTAGTGCTGTGAAATCAGACAAATAGAATAACTTCATAACAAATTTGTTTATAAATTTGATTCGTCATGAACTTAAAATAATTGAACGAATTTAATCCATTATTTTACAAAATTCATGACTGTTTCATACGATTCCAAAAGCAATTCCACAAAATAAAATTATATTCTTTAACATATGAAAATTCTTATTTTATGGAGCATAATTATATGGAAGGAATCGAACATTTGTCCCTCCTCTTTCAAACCCGAGGTAAACAGACCACAGATTGTGTAGTTTTATGCCTCACAATAAAATACAGATATCACTACAAAAATAATTTCAGTCATTTCTCATGAATAGGCCCGGCATGGCCAGGTAGCTTAAGGCGTTCGACTCGTAATCTGAAGGTCGTTGTTTGAATCCCTGTCGCACAAAACATGCTTGCCCTTTAAGTCGTGGGGGCGTTATAAAGTGACGGTCAATCACACTATTCGTTGATAAAAGAGTAGCCCAAGAGTTGGTGGTGGGTGGTGATGACTAGCTGCCTTCCCTCTAGCCTTACACTGCTAAATTAGGGACGACTAGCGCAGATAGCCCTCGTGTAGCTTTGCGCAAAATTCCAAAACAAACAACCAATTCTCATGAATATTATACTGTTTATGAAAATAATAATTTAAAATCACAACAGTTATACTAAATTAAAATTAATAAATAAGTATATTTATGTAAATTATTTCTTATTAAAATACTAAATATTTATCGAGACATGCTATCTCCCTGTGAAATTATGCAATAACATCAGCTGATTTATAACGGCTTGACTCATAGTATATTCCACTCTTACTAATTTATAAATTGAACGAGTCTAACCTACTGACAGTCATGACAGCCAAAAAATACCGAACTTATTTACTATTGAAGGCACGGTAACATAGTTTGTGCCAGGAACGTATTTAAGTGGGAAGCCACACAGCGAGTTGTCTGTGATTTGCCCACCACGAATATTAAAATTCGGTTTTTAGTTTACTAGTAAATAATCTACGTTTAGTATTAAGTAATTATAATATTAGTACAAGTTCATTTCATGTAATATTTAAATGTTACGTGTGTTAAGTATTTTTTCTGAAATGAATATTTTTATATTAATTAATTACGTGATTTCCCTTTTGTATAGTGCTTATTAAAATATCAGAAGTTGACTCGGACGAACTCGAGGAAGGTAATGAACTTCCGAAAGTTGGCGCTAGTTTGTCTTACAAACAATTAAAATCCAAAGTGTTATTGAATTTATACACAAATATATTTGTATAAAAGAAAAGTGCTTCTTGAGTATTGCCTTTTTTATTTTTAAAATGTTACTCACATATTTTGAAAACAAGCATATAAGCTAATTAAATTCTCTAATTAATTTTTATAGTACCAATTCCTAGGCCTAATGAACTATGGACGTTTTATATCGTAGTGAATAAATTAATATTATTTAATATATACCACCTAAAACTTATCTAAGGCTTACGAGTGCAAATTAGAGACTTTTTTTTCAGTTTTCGTGTTTGGTAATATGTAAAATGTCTAGGATCAAAGGTGTATTTTTTGTATGGAAACGGGCAGAGGTACCGAATATTTCCATATGATAACATATTTCAGTTATGTTGTCACAGTAGCATTAACTTTACTAATAACACTATAATTAAATACAATTAAGAAAGTAACACACAGTAGATTATATGTTACCTACTGGCAAAAATAATACATTGAAGCAATTATTATAATATATAGGATTAAGTACTTAGAATACACACATAAATGATTATTTTGAAACGATACCATTACCTGGATTTGCTAAAACACAACGAAAAACATAACGTGAAATACATTTTACAAATAACCTCTGCATAGGCTTCTTAAAGGCTTGGCATGGCCAAGCGTGTTAAGGCGTGCAACTCATAACCTGAGGGCCGCGGGTTCGCATCCCCGTCGCGCCAAACATGCTCGCCCTCCCAGCCGTGGGTGCGTTATAATGGGACGGTCACTCCCACTATTCGTTGGTAAAAGAGTAGCCCAAGAGTTGGTGGTGGGTGGTGATGACTAGCTGCCTTCTCTCTAGTTTTACACTACTAAATTAGGGACGGCTAGCACAGATAGCCCTCGAGTAGCTTTGTGCGAAATTAAAACAAACAAACAAAGCTTCTTAAAATTTTCGAAAGACAATTTATGACCCATATCAAAGTCATTATTAATAAGGTGTTATATATCAACACATTATTTATTTCTTGTTTCGGTGTGATGAAACGTAATGTGTACTATGTTTTAAACCAATCAAATATTATGTTACCACATAATATCTTTAATATGCCAACACAGGAATAGTAATGTATAAATATGTTTTCGTTATTAGTCTCTTGTTTATAAATTATTTTGGGGTATTAGTCCTTTTCTGCCAACTCCTCTCCCCCTGATGTTAAATATCTGAAAAGTACATTTGTAAAGTTTTACTGATGTGTTTCTAGGTGAAATTATTATTATTATTAGAAATATAACATTCATAATTATGAATTATTTTAATAAAACTCTTCATCATCATCATCTATTATTTAAGTCGCTGAACGAAAAAAATGACGTCATCAGAAGCAAGAGAATCAGTTCCATTTTTAAGTTGAAAGGTAAGCATGACTGCACGTGTCGCATTTAATATACACTGACTGCACGTGTCGCATTTAATATACACTGACTGCTCGATTTACTCACGATGTAAGCAATTTGACCCATTCCGTCACCAACGTCTATGATTCTGTCTTATTTATCATTTGACCAATTCCGTCACCAGCGTCCATGATTCTGTCTTATTTATCATTTGACCAATTCCGTCACCAGCGTCCATGATTCTGTCTTATTTATCATTTGACCAATTCCGTCACCAGCGTCTATGATTCTGTCTTATTTAATGAGAACATTACAAAATTTGCCCCTTCAGAAAATCACTTATCTCATGTTCAGATAATGCTGTTAGAAAATGAATTGTGTATACAGAATGACTGGAAGTATTTAATGTTGTTTGTTAAGTCCTTGTGCTGATGGTAGAATATAAAAATATGAAGGAAATCACAAAGGATATTTGATGCCGTTTGCTTTGTTTCGGTAGTCTACAGCTACTAGATGTTTCGAAATGGTTAAAAGAGTTTGGGTACTTGGATATTTTTAAAAGGACAATAATCATCTAGGATATACCCAAACGATATGTCTATAATATTCACACTATGCTGCGCTTATTCACTCTAACATACCCCCCCCTACCCGCTGGAACAGCGGTAAATCTTCGGATTTATAACGCTAAAATCAGGGGTTCGACTCCCCTCGGTGGACAAGCAGATAGCCTGATGTGGCTTTGCTGTAAGATAACATACCCACATATTCTAACGGAAAAGAGTTCCTCCAGACATCTTTCTCAGTTATAATAATTATTATATGTGAACAATTCACTTTAATCAATCCTTTATTATGTTAGAACTCTTTGTAATTCATACGTCTCAAAGAAATAGCTATAATCGAACAAGACATCATTAAACATGTTGTTCATGTAACACCGATTCCACCTAACAAAAATGACAAATTAATGTACAAGTAAATGATAAATATCATTATATCAAATGTAAGCATGTATATATAACTTAATCATGTTAAAAAGTTGGCATTTATCTTTTAATATATGTAAATCACACGATGCATGACGTAAGACCTGTGGAGCTTTAACGTATCCTTTTAATGCATATTATTGTAGATAAAACAGTGAATTTTATTTTCTACAGGGAACACTGATGTTTGTGGTACCCTGTAACTCAGCAGCATGTCTAAGATCTTACAACGCTACAAACTGGGTTTCGATATCCGCGGTGAGCACAGTACAGTTAGCCCATTGTGTAGCTTTGTGCTTCACAGTAAAATAATCAAAGTAAAGTTTGGTTCATGTTACATGTTTTACGATTTAAGTGTTATCCAGATGAAGGGCAAACAACCATCTTATGCGGTTACTCTTAACCGAATTTCGAGATTGTCTATCACAGATATAAACTTTCTCACGGTTAAAAGTGTGCATCTATAGAGACATATCACTGCTTGAATTACAACCCTTATGATGCGAGACCCAAAAACCCGCACACTAATAACTGGGTCACACCATTTGACTCGGAATGTCTGGCTTTGATAAATAACGTGCCATTTTATCATCTCGAACTTTAGACTTACGAAGGTGAGAGAAATGAACTCGAGGAACGTCATGGTTTTGGAAGTGCCCTTCTTACAAGAGATATTACATCAACGGTAAAAGGAAAGGAGAAGGAACTTATCTCTTCGTAAATGGTGCGCGCTATATCGGTAAATGGAAGATGGGGAAGAAACATGGAAAAGGGCTGTTTATATTTCCAGATGGCCTCAGGTACGAAGGTAAGGGTAATCCGTAATAAAAATTAAGGTTAGGAATAGAGAAATATAACTTTTATAGTTAATACGTGGAAAAGGGATGTTTATATTTCCAGATGGCCTCAGGTACGAAGGTAAGGGTAATAAAAATTAAGGTTAGGAATATAGAAAAAGAAAAGAAATATAACTTTTATAGTTAATATACCGTAGTAAAGAGTTCCAGTCATGATTGTCCACAAAGAAAAAAAACAAACCCTATAGTCTTACTCATAAGTGTTTTCTCCAAATATGTATACAGTATCAACGATTTTTATACGTCTAGGAACTGTAGTTAGACGCGTATTTAAGTCATTACGGAAATCAGTGTAATAAAATACAGAAACAATAATATTGTAAGGATATTCATATACTGTTTTACACATCTGAGTTCCTTATTTATTTGTAACAAAATACTTCAAACACTCGTAGCCAAACATTATGGTAATAATTAATAAAACAATAATTTCATACAGAAACATTTTATTTTTATATGAAATGCATTTTTTAACACTTTTACAATCAAGCTGACCGCAAATGTGTATCTGTATTTTGTGTTTTTGTTAAAGCTGATAAGGTATTTAATTGACGCCATGCCTAATATTGAATTACTGACCAGAGGGAGCCACGGCATAGCCAGGTGGTTAGGGCGCTTGACTTGTAATTCGAGGATCGCAGGTTTGAATCCCCGTCACACGAAACATGTTCGCCCTTTTAGCCGTGGGGAGTGTTATAATGTTACGATCAATCCCACTTTTCGTCGATAAAAGTGTATATCAAAAGCTGGCAGTTTGTGGTGATAACTAGTCGCTTTCTCTCTAGTCTTACACTGCTGACTTAGGAACGGCTAGTGCAGATGGCCCTCGTGTAGCTTTGCGCGACATTCAAAAGCAAACTGACCAGAGGGATAGCGTATCCTTTCATCCATTATACAATATTACGGACTAATTTTGAATCTTATAATACAATCAAGTATTAAAGTGCCTTGAATATTTTGTAGTGTATGTGATGATCTACCACAGAACCGTCCAGTGCCTCCTCTCCAGATATGAACCACCCAATGGTTTTTCTGTTTTGTCGAATTTTCTTCATACTTCTAGAACTCATTAGCTCTGAATATAAGATTGAATTCATATCTAATAATTAAGAATTAAGTTTAAAGACAACTTGATGACATATGTTGTTACATTCTGCTATTACATGTGTCTAACAAGTATACACTTTAACTGTTCCTTTGTTAGTCTGAAGATGACCTAACAAGGTCGAAATTTTGTTCTCTGCTTTAATTTAATCAGTTTTAATACCCATATCGACGCCTTGAGATACATAATTGTTACTATGTTGTCAGATTTTCTGTTTTTAATTCAATTGTTAAAGTAAAAAAAATGAAATTGTTTATAAGTGTGCACAGCATGTTTTGATTTCATTATTATACATTCATTATAAAGATTCTTTTCATTTATTAGTTCAGTCGATGTATATATGACTAATTTTACTCTGACCGGAAGTTAGTATTAATTTCCTTTAACGTGAGGTTCTTTCTCCTCAACTAAGCAATTATGAATTTTTTTGTACATATGTGAATATTTAGGTGAGTGTCATGAAGACAATGTTACGGTGTGTATACTTACTTTAATGGCGACGTATATAAAGGCGAGTGGAAGAACCATGAAAGAAGTGGTCCTGGTGTCTATATTTAGAATGCTGGTGGATTGGTACTTCGGGGAACTTGGATTGAAGGGCAAATTTCTAATTATGTCAAGCTTAGTTATTCCAACTGACGTTTTTTGGGTAAAATTAAGGAGGGCGTGATAAGGTTTAACTCGTAATGGATTTCATTCTGGGCCCTGCATGACCACGTGGTTGTAACGGTCAACTTGGGTCAAAAGGGGCTTGCCCTTTCAGCCTTGTGGGCATTATAATGTTATCCGTCAATCACACAATTCGTTGGTAAGAGTAACCCAACGCTTGATGGTAGGTGGTGATGAATAGCTGTGTTCCCGCTAGTCTTACACTGCTAAATTATAAACGACCAGCGCAGATAACCCTCGTATAGCTTTATGCGAAGTTCAAAACAAACAAGTCAGGTAAGAGTTATATAAAGCTCAAATTAACGTAATCCGAAAATAATTTAATTTCTAAAACACTAAATAGCAGTGTTCGTACAGCGAAATGATCACAAACCAGTTGTAAACATTTATCACACATGTACAATGTTATCATTAACAAAAGGTTATACGTCGTCAATACACTTGTCCTTCTGTGGCTGGATCTACTCGCATCACGTAAATACTTATATTATATAACTTTAATAATATTTATCCAAAATGAGTATTAATATGTAGTTTAGTTCAAATGAATACTTTCATATCTAATGAAATTGTTGTTTCAAAATTTAATTGGACTTTATAGTTCAGTTTAATGTGATGAGGATTGTTTTTTCTTTTTTTGAATTTCGCGCAAAGCTACACGAGGGCTATCTGCGCTAGTCGTCCCCAATTTAGCAGTGTAAGACTAGAGGAAAGACAACTAGTCATCACCACCCACCACCAACTCTTGGGCTACTCTTTTACCAACGAATAGTGGGATTGGCCGAACATTATTACGCCCCCACAACTGAAAGGGTGAGCATGTTTGGTGTGTGCAATAAGGAAACAGAAATATAGACAACTACAGGTTGATAATTACTTTTGTGTCCAAATACTTTATTGTGCTGAATCTGTGATGTTTCTGTAGCAAACTTCATAACCTTGAGGGCCCCCTAGTGGCACAGTAGTATGTCTGTGGACTTACAACGCTAAAATCCAAGTTTCAATGTCCGTGGTGGGCAGAGCACAGATAGCCCATTGTGTAGCTTTGTGCTTAACTTCAAATAACAACAAGCATAACCTTGAAAAAATACTTAAATGTCTATAGTCTAAAGAATAGTTATGAAAGAAGTAGAAATAATTCTTTTTTCTGTTAAAGGAATAAATAATTACTGATAAGATGTACTGAGTTTAGTTAAGAAACGTTGTTGAGTGATTATATAATTATTTCATTTGGTAAAGAAGGTATACTGTAAACATTATGCATTACAGGCCAGTATCCGACATGGTTTGACCCGGCATAGCCAGGTGGGTTAAGGTGTTTGACTCGTAATCTGAGGGCAACGGGCTCGAATCCCGGTCGCAACAAACACGCTTGTTCTTTCAGCCGTGGGGGCGTTATAACGTTACGGTCAATCCCATTATTCGTTGGTAAAAGAATAGTCTAAGAGTTGACGGTGATTGGTGATAACTAGCTGCCTTCCCTCTAGTCTTTCACTGCTAAATTCGGGACGGCTAGCACAGATAGCCCTCGTGTAGCTTTCCGCAAAATTAAACAACAACAAACAAACCAACATGGTTTTATAAACAAATACCAATTACGGTAAAGGAACGTTGAATATAACCCAATAGTTATCAATGTAATCTAGTATAGAAATGGTACGAATTATCGGGCGGTGTATACGTATAGTTTCTACGTTTTTATTATATTAGTTATGTGTGTGTGTGTGTGTGTGTGTGTGTGTGTGTTTCCGATAGTTCATCGGAAGAGGGAAATATATTTTTGATCCACAAGACAGCTCAGACTGGAAGCTGTCGATTCTTATCATATGATCAGAAGGATAACCCAGAAGTTGCAAAGCCTGCATGGATACCTGAGCAGCTAATTTCTCGTGTTGATAGTGATATGGTGTTTCTTTATGATCTCAAGGATAGAAACAACCTGAGCTAATAGAGAGAGAATTTGAAAATAAGGATTGTGATTGTACTGAAAAAGTCGACAGTATTGACCTCACGAGGTTGAATGAAACAACTGCGCACGAGACGTATTTGGAAGATCCAAGTGTTGGCTGGACTTTAAGTGACAAATCCGAAAGTTTAAAATGTTAAGAACGGTAAGTATTTATAAAGTGTTTTCTTCTAATGATACTGAGGGAATTTTCTCAAGTTTCGCGCTGTGTTTTTCATGTTATTATTGGTTTAGTTTCGAGATGTTTAAACTTTTGCTTGAAAACTTAAATTGTCATTTATACTGTTTAAGTTTTATGTTTTTCTGTGTATTTTTCCAGTAAAGTACTGTTAAAGATTGTTATGGCGTGACGACACGTTTTATAAACAAATAGAATTTCTTCAAAATCGGGGAAAATGGTATTTTAAAGCATTTTAATAAACATGCGAGTCAGTTAGATTTTCCAAGATAGATGTGAGATTGCATGTTTAAACAGAAGTCCATGTGTTTTAAGATTACTAATATTTCGACGAAGTAATACTCAGGCTAATTAGTTTCCTTACGTTAACTTTTCTTCTTTTTTGGTTATAATTTTGTAAACCTCCACGATAAAGTAATTAATAAAGTAGAAATAAAACTACCTTTTTTGTTATACACAATCTGACACAAACCATTCAAGTGCTGACTTTATATCAAATCATCATTCAACATATATAATGACAGCAGTTATTGGTGAAGTTAGTTGAATAGTATTTATATTACTAAATATTTTATTATGTTTATTTCAGTTTCTGTTTTGGTTTCTGAAATGAGATGTTTTTTAACTAGATCTTTTTAACAATGTAAAATTCACGTGTTTTTTTGGGGGTTTTTTTTACCCTAAAACTTCACATACGTTTTGAGATTCATCTGTATGTTAAACTATGGTAACATATAATGTGTGTTTAAATTTGTTAATAAAGTAACCTTCATAAATAATTTCATTATTTTCGCAAAAATACCAAAATAGGAATATTCCTGTAAGTTGTAAAAGTTTTTTTTTTTTTTTTTTTTTAATAAGTATTATGAGGAAATATATAAGATGTGTCTATGTCCGTTGTTATCAACTGACGAGAATTATTTTTGGTTTATCTGTTGGGTTTCGGTACAAGTCAGTATGTAGAACGCCAAATTTTAGTTTTAGGGTTACATTCCAATAAACTTCTTTGGGTAGTCAAGTAGTCTATAGTAAAGTTAATAGAACTGTGGAAGTTGTTGGCATGTCTATAAAAGGACAGTAAAACGGATAAACTTAAATACTTGACGGCCCGGCATGGCCAGGTGGTTAAGGGGCTCGGCTTGTAATCCGAGGGTCGCGGGTCGGAATTCCCGTCACACGAAAC
Organism: Tachypleus tridentatus; assembly: GCF_004210375.1. NCBI lineage: Eukaryota > Metazoa > Arthropoda > Merostomata > Xiphosura > Limulidae > Tachypleus > Tachypleus tridentatus. The sequence continues at coordinate 60,979,124 of NC_134836.1, read as the reverse complement.
ATGTTCGCCCTTTTAGCCGTGGGGGGTGTTATAATGTGACGGTCAATCCCACTATTGGTTGGTAAAATAGTAGACCAAGAGTTGGCGGTTTGTGGTGATAACTAGTCGCTTTCTCTCTAGTCTTGCACTGCTAAATTAGGGACGGCTAGCGCAGATAGCCCTTGTGTAGCTTTGCGTGAAATTCAAAAAACAAACAAACTATTCTGTTTAACATTACTTTTAAAAACTTATTGCTAAGCTATTGTTTACCTTTTTCTTGTTTAGCAAGAGAACATTGTCACCTTCAGTTGCTTTCTTCAGAATTCTTTTTTGCAATTGATACACATTCATCAATGGTATAACAACTAGAGTTTTACATAATAAAGCTGTCACCCTCCAAACACTATATCACATTCAATTAAGCACTTGGATTAAAGAAGGCGTGTTCTGATAATAAGAACTGTGACCATCACATTAATTCTGTGGAACATCCTATGACTGGAAGAAGTTATAAACAACACCATCACCCAACAAGTTTAGAACGCTAACAACATATCACGTACATCTGCCCTGAAACAATCACCCAAAATCAATTATTCTCGTGTTCCACTGGTTATTACCTGTCATCCAAAACTGAAAAACCTACCTCGGATACTAAAGAAACACTTTTATCTCCTTCAACTTAATGATCGATTAAAATTTATTTTTACCGAAGTTCCTGTCGTTTCTTTTAGAAATAATAAAACTAAAATCACACTTATTTCACGCTAAAATAAACTGTAAGCAGACACCAGGTGGAAATCAACCTTACAATAGCAAGTGATGTCAAAATTGTAAGTTCATGCAGGAAACAGATATATTTTTCGATAAAGACAACCAAAAACAGTTTCAAATCACTAATTCCATAAACTGATACACGAAAAATGTTATTTACTTAATCCAATGTATAAAATGTGATTTTCAGTGTATATGTCAAACCTAAACAACCATACCAAACGGGAAAGTTTTATTAACCATAAATCAACAACATAAACAAACTAAACACTTTAACATGCCTGGACCTCGCTTGAAGACATTAAACTTATGGGTATAGACATCTAAGAGAGACAGCTTATTGGATAGTTCTACTAAATACTGTAACACCAATGAGGTTGTTGACTTTCGGAAGTCTCTGAATATATTTCCAAAACTAAATTCATGATTCAACTTACTTAACGTTATTAATATTATCCATCCTAACAAATCTCTCTCTATATATATTGGCTTGACTATCTATATGTTCAGCTACATTATTATTTTCTATAGATACCACCGCCTTTTGTCATTTAATTTAATATTATTTATATTGTTTATATCGATTTTATCTTTATATAAATTAGTTAATTATTATAACTATTATAAACTTTACACACCCCTTTAGCCCCCCCAGTGGCTCAGCGTTATGTCTGTGGACTTACGACGCTAAAATCCGGGTTTCGATATCCGTGGTGGGCAGAGCACAGATAGCCCATTGTGTAGCTTTGTGTTTAATTCAAAAAAACAACACACCCCTTTGACACAAAACTAAACCTGACACAAACAGCTCTAGGTTATGATTGGCTAGTTCTCAATACTAACTTGTACTGAACATCCGGTTTACGTGACATCCAAATCTACGCATTTCATGACACTCATTAAACATCACCCTTTATTATTCTGAAGAACAGTCAACTATTCGAAAAAGCTAGAGTTTTGAGTCTCGTTTTGCAAATATTACAACTTTGATGTTCTGTGTGCTGACTACTTAACTTGTATTAATCTGTTTCACACTCGCAACAAATATTTATTGATAGTACAGGTCGTTATACAATCAGTAGCTAGTGAGGTTCGCCTTATTTCTGTATATTGTTATAGTAGATTACAAATGTTCACGCATCTTTTCGGGCCTGAAGAGAGGGGGCTACAGTTTTGGTGCCCTGGGAATCATGGGATAAAGAATAATGCATTCTCATTTTCATAATATACTTCAGGAAGTATTGCAGTACTGCAGGAAATCGCTTTGCCTCAAAAATGTAAATTCTCAACACATTTGGCTTCCGCCCACCAGAAAAAAAAAAATTCATACGCCCATGAATGTACCACGAATTTATGGGGCGTCGAGATGTCGGCGCCCCTGCATCTTATGATAGTGGTATTTACTGTAATGGGTTCTTTTTTGTGTAACTTGTCAGTCAGAACCACCAAATATCAAAGAATGTTTGTCAAACATTTAACTTCCATGAATCAAACAATATATCCTTCGAAGCTTATACAAATCAATTATAACATTTATCTAATTGTTTCATCAAATTGTGCTTTATAATGCTTACTTAATATAATTGTAGCTAGAATAATATATACTGAGAAACACAACAAATTATGATTTGTTGTTTTTGTATCTATGCTTTATTTACCGTAAATACTTTAAACATAAGTATAAACAGTAATTTACCCAAACCTAATGTTAGAATATCGTAGAATTTATCAATATAAAATGACATGATAAAACATTTACTACCATGTTTAAAGATAGTTGTGGATAATTCTTTTGGTGTTGTTAGTAATCGGGTGACATGGAAAAGAACAATTCATAAGATAAGTTTATCGACAAACCGATAGTTTAAAAACCACTAATTTAGAAACAACGCTGATAAAACCTTAAAATACGTTTTGTCTGTTACAGCTGTTAAGGGCACAGCATGGCCCGATGGTTAGGGCGCTCGACTCGTGATGTGACGGTCATTCACACTTTTCATTGGAGAAGAGTAGGTCAAGAGTTGGCGGTGGACGGTGATGAGTAGTTACCTTCCCTCTAGTCTTACACTGCTAAATTAGTGAGAGTTAGCGCAGACAACCCTCGTGTAGCTTTGCGCTAAATTCAAAACAAATAAAGAATACAGCTTTTAAAACATTTCTTATGTTTCAGATAGCTCTATACAGAATTTACTGGTTAAGAGTTTGCTGCTAAAACTAAGTGCTAACATCCATCCTATATGTGAGTTTCAGCTAAAAAAGTTAGTGTCACAACGATATATATATGTGACTGTGTAAAGTGTAATAAAACTTTACGATAATTTGAAGGTATATATGCCAATTCAAATATGTATACTATTTATAACACACAAGGAGAAAAACTTTTGAAACAACTCAGAATATATCACATCCCTAGTTATTTGACAAAAATTAATATATTAAGTTATAAAAAGTTTTATTATAACGCTTGATTCCAGACTAGCAAGAAATATTACTTAAAAATCAAAGTATGTCATTTTAATTTTATACTGGGCATTTCCTTACAGATTTTTGCAAATTTAAATATAGCATACTAGATCTTATAGACTTATAACACTTCCTTGAAAAACATGAGGTGTATGCTTCACATATAAAGATTTATTCTTGCCTCTATAATAACAAATACATTAAACCATCTAATTAAAACAATACATCGTGAGAACTCGTTATGCATTCAAAAAGTTATATATGAAATATCTATACATGTGGATAATAATTACTCAATAGAAACAAATATAAATTTTCAAACAAGCCGTGATGTTGTCCATTACCGATTCTTAACGGGAAAGCATTGTTGAATTTCAGTGCAACTAATCTAATACACATGTAATAATTTTTAAGTTAATCTTTGTTTATTGTAATACGACAATCCAGACTCAAAACACAACGTTATGGTCCCCAGAAGATATCCACACAGAAGTAAAACAAAAGCCATTCCGAAATCTTCAACAAACAGTGGTAGTTGTTCGTTAGTACCAGCACAATAACCAGTCAAGTGTGTTTCTGTAGATTGGAGAAATTTGCGATTCCAAAAGTCAATAAGCCCCATTCTTCTTAACCAGTCCACACTGAAAATAAAGTGACAAGTGTGAACTATAGAAATAGTTATATGTTAGTTGAATAAACAATTACATTTCATTAGTCAATACACTTCTCCTAATGAAGTTAACACTTACTTAAACGATAAGTTTCCAAATTACATTGAAGTTATATTAACTACACGGTCAATATAACTTGTTCCCAATTTATAAAATCAATCAACAACTACTTCGCTGTTATGGACATACAAACATAACTTTAACAACTGACTTCGTTTTTTTTCACAAAAGCTTACATTACACAATGTATGATATTATTATAACCTATAAATGTGTTATGTGGAATGTACACCTATCTCACAGAAGACAATAAGCTATTTCCTGGTGTTTGTAGATATATAAATATGATATTTTCTGATTATTATACTGATAACGGTTGTAAGTATCTAATTAGTGTGGTTAGTTTTACTTACTTGTGTTCAATTATTTAGTGGGTTCACTTTTCTCCCCGACTTTGTATGTTTCTTCACACTTTTAAGGTAATAAAATCATAACACTAAGATGGATAATGTATGGATATCAGATAATACTGTTCCTTCCTGCAGGCGTACGAATGAAACGGTGTACAGTGGTACCTCGGTTCTCGAACGTAATCCGTTCAAGAAGGCTGTTCGAAAACCGAATCAATTTTTCCCATAAGAAATACTGAAAATTAAATTAATCCGTTACAGACCTCCAAAAATTACGCATTGTGAAGCATTTTGAGTAAAAATATTGCTTATTTATACCTGTGTAATAATGCTTACATGTCAACCACAAAAACTATAAACACAATAAAAAAACAATAAATGAAAATGTAACTGCACTTTACCTGTGCTGAGGAGAGCTGATGACGTAAGTGAAAGGTGGTAAGAAACGTGGAGTGTAGGATGGTTATTATTGTTTGGAAGGGGAGTCACCTTCCATAAAAACGTCAGGTAACTCTCCTTCTGGGGTTCTTTCTCTTTTCTGTCTTTTTTCACCGCTTCAACCTGCTTGAGACTCACTGGACCTATTTCTCACTAAAAACTTGTTTAATGAGGTTTGTTTCTGCCTGCATTTTAAAATGTTTCTGAAGTAAGACATGACATTGTCATTGAAAAGGTTTATGCTGCAGTTTGCTACAACTTTGTCAGGGTGAAATTTTCCCACAAAACTTTGTAACTCTCCCCATTTTCCACATATTTCCTTGATTAGTGAACTAGGAACATCCTCCCTTCCTTCCTCCTCATCTGAAGACACTTCCTCAGTTGCCTTCTGTTGCTGGTCTTGGAGTTCTTCCGTGGTGAGCTCAGTGTTGTGGTCTTCCACCAACTACCCCACATCATGACCATTCACATTCAAGCCCATACACTTGCCTAGTGAAACAATATACTCGACAACAGACTCAGCCTCAAAGCCTTCAAAGTCTCTATCTGCTACTGAGTCTGGCCACAATTTCTTCCAGGCTGAGTTCATGGTCCTGAAAGACACTTCCCTCCAGGCTTTGGCTATGATCCTCAAGCAGTGGAGGATATTAAAGTGATTTTTCCAGAACTCTCTGACGGTTAACTTTGTGTCAGAGGTCACTTCAAAGCACCTTTTAAACAGTGCTTTGGTGTAGAGTTTCTTAAAGTTCGATATGACCTGCTGGTCCATGGGCTGATTAAGAGGAGTCGTGTTAGGGAACAAGAGCTTCACCGTAATAAAACTGTACTCCCCCTCCAAGTCTGGTGGGTGAACAGGTGCATTGTCCATCACAAGAAGGTCCTTGAGTGGCAACTGTTTTTCCGTGAGATAATTCTTTACACTTGGGTCAAACACTTTATGGACCCACTCTATAAAAAAAAAAAAAAAAAAAATTCCTGGCTACCCATGCTTTACTATTAGCCCTCTACATGACATTTAGTTTACTTTTCAGGACATTATTTTTCTTAAAAACCCTCGGGTTCTCAGAATGGTACACAAGCAAAGACTTAAGTTTTAAGTCCTCACTTGCATTACTACATAATAGAGTTAGCCTATCCTTCATTGGCTTGTGTCCCAGCAGTGACTTCTCCTCCTTGGTGATGTAGGTCCTCTTTGGCATTTTCTTCCAAAAGAGGCCTGTCTAATTACAGTTGAACACTTGTTGAGGAATAAATCCCTCAGATTCTACATAGTCCTTAAATTCCCTAACAAATTTATCAGCAGGGTCTTTGTTAGAACTGGCATCCTTCTCACTATGTATGCCATTTCTCTTCCTAAATTTTTCACTCCACCCCCTACTAGCCTTAAAGGCATCACTTGTATCAGCACTCGTTCCAGGGGTGTTTTTCAGGAGGTCAGCATGCAACTGCTTTGCTTTCTTACAAATGATGGTCTCAGAATTGCTATCATCAGCTAACTGTTTTTCGTTTACCCAAACCAACAGTTCTTCTACCTCTTCCATTGTTCGTGATCTTTGTTTCCTAAGCACTGTCACTACTTTTGCAACATCAGCTCCTTTGATGACCTCTTTATTTTTCAGTATGGTGCAGACTGTAGACTTCACCATACCAAACTGTGTACCAAGGTCAGACACGTGAACACCACTCCCATACTTAGCTATGAGATCTTTTTTAACCTCTATTGTGGCTCTAACAACTTTTCTTTTTGGTTTGCTGCTTTCATTATCCTTCTTTAACCCCATGGTGGCTTATTTAATCAGAATATTTAGAAAAACAACAACAAAAAAAGTAAAACGAGAACGTTCACATCAGATTTTAGCGGCGGTGTGGACTGAGCGACAGGTGCGGGTAAAATGTTTTGGGTAAGATTGGCGTGGGCCGAAAATGGTCGAAGGGTCGCTCGAGTCATCATTCGGGTTATTTCGGGGGTTCAGGCCACGACAGCTTGGTTCGGGAACCGAGCTTATGTTCGAAAACTGAATTGTTCGAAAAGGGAGTCATTCGAGAACCGAGGTACCACTGTATATTTATTTCATTCGAATAGTTTTTGTACTGGGCCAGGTGGTCAAGGTACTGGACTTGCAATCCGAGGTTCGCGGATTCGAATCCCTATCGCAACAAACATGCTCGCCTTTTCAGCCGTGGGGGCGTTATAATGTTACGGTCAATCCCATTATTTGTTGGTAAGGAGTAGCCCAAGAGTTGGTGGTGGGTGGTAATGACTAGCTGCCTTCCCTCTAGCCTTACACTACTAAATTAGGGACGGCTAGCACTGATAGCTCTCGAGTAGCTTTGTGCGAAATTCCAAAACAAGCAAACAAAATCTAGTGTTACACTACTAAATTAGGGCGGCTAGCGCAGATAGCCCTCGTGTAGCTTTGTGCGAAATTCAAAAAACAAACTTTTTATACTCTTTCGTTGTAAAAAGCATGTTTGAAGGAAGTTAAATTTTCAGGTACGTCTAACACTAAAGCCTAGATAAGTCTAACGCTAAAGTCTAGAAACGTCTAATACTGAGGTCTAGATACGTCTAACACTAAGGTCTTTCACCTTTAAGTGATATGAGTTACGGTATTAAATGAAATGAATACAAAGCTATCCGCTACATCTGAAAACAAAATAGTTATTCTGATAAACAATACATGTTATCACTCAAGAAATGGTTCATTGGATATAACTTAGTTTCCCGACTGGCCATAATACGATCAGCTTGAAACTGGTCATAATACGAGATTTCATATTGGCCATGAACATATAAGTTTCATATCACAAATTACAATTGTTTTATGCATTTGAAAGAAAATCGTACTTTTAGAAGTAACTTTCAATATTTTCTAATATTTATTTACAGTCTGTATCATAACATGTTTCGGAATACTTTCCGAGTAAGAATAATACAAACACGTACTTTCTAAGTAAGAATAATACAAACACGTACTTTCTAAGTAAGAATAATACAAACACGTACTTTCTAAGTAAGAATTATACAAACACGTACTTTCTAAGTAAGAATTATACAAACCCTTCACTTAATGGGTATGTCAGAAAACTCCCTTTATGCAATCCAAAGCTCTGAAAATCCAACAGTATATTCTCTGAGGCAATATGGAAAATGGAACAAGTCTGTTTTTCTTTGTCTTTGGGATTCGAGATGAGGTTTAACCAATGGCGTAATCCCACCAGAATATGTCCCTGTTTGACTTTCTCCAAATATTCGTCATTTTGTAACCGAGAATCAATTTTACTCTGTTTATTTCGCTTCCAAACATCTCTGAAAGTTGTGACGTTGGTTGTCTGTTTTAAATATAAAAATATATATTTCTAATTCAGAAAAATATTCGCAAAACAGGCATTTAAGAAATATAAAACATGTATTGTATTAAATTAACTGTTAGTATTTATTTGTTGATTTAATTTAAAACCATATTCGAAGGATATCTGCGTTAGCCGTCCCTAATTTTGAAGTAACAGACTACAGGGTTAGCAAACGTTCAATGCTACCAATCACTAACTCTTAGACTAACAGTTTGTTTGTTTGTTTTTGGAATTTCGCACAAAACTACTCGAGGGCTATCTGTGCTAGCCGTCCCTAATTTTGCAGTGTAAGACTAGAGGGAAGGCAGCTAGTCATCACCACCCACCGCCAACTCTTGGGCTACTCTTTTACCAACGAATAGTGGGATTGACCTCACATTATACGCCCCCACGGCTGGGAGGGCGAGCATGTTTAGCGCGACGCGGGTGCGAACCCGCGACCCTCGGATTACGAGTCGCACGCCTTACGCGCTTGGCCATGCCAGGCCCTAGACTAACAGACAACAGGGTTACCAAACGTTTAATGCTACCAATCTCTAACTTTTAGACTAACAGGCTACAGGGTTGACAAACGTTCAATGCTACCAATCTCTAACTCTTAGACTAACAGACTACAGAGAGCGCACCTCCCACCACCACTTCTTTCGCTACCTCTTCCTACATAGTTACCCTGACCATTGCACAGTGTATACCACGTTTTAGGTATATACATATTGACTTCTTGAAGCTTGTGCAACACTTCGGATGATTTAATAATGAATACTGAATACTTGTGTATAATTAATGATACAGATATTTTAATGCATGTTTACTTACCGACATAAAGTTAAACGTAGGAGAACCGGGAATGGCCAGGATCCCTAGCGTTGGTTTCATAAGAACTTGTTTCATGTTGTCTAACGGAGATTCTATCTTCTTGATGCTCAAAAACGCAAGTATGTTTCCACTGTACAAACACAGGATGACAATGCACACCAACCACCAACTGGCAAGAATAATTCTGGTCACGTTCCTCTTTGGTGTAGAGGGAGACCCTGTATATTAATAAATTTTTTAATCTTATATGTTCGAAAGAGTTGTAGGCTGATAAACAATGGGGGAACATAATTTTGGTGTTGTTGTAGACGACTAATATTAGAATAAAAAGTTTAATTCGGTGCTTTATGGATACATTTATACAAATAATTAGCCTGACTTGATGTTATGCAGGGATTCAAAATCAATAAGGATTTATTTGGTACTGTGCAAGTGCTGCATATAGTATTCTCATACACGTTGGTATCACAGTGATTATGGGAAAGCTTGGTGTTACTATATATTAATAATCTCATTGAGTTAATGTTACAGAAGGCTCTGTAAAAGAAAAGAAAAATTGCTGAATTACAGAAGTTTATTACGTTATATATAGACGGATTTGGAGACTTACCGCGTGGCTACTCTCAATATTGCTACGACTAGTCATGCTCTACCTGACGACCGAGCATCTTGTTGATATTCCTGCAGCGTAAGTGTAATTGCAAAAACACTTCGTCGTAAGACTGTCATGGACTTATTCAATTGGAAATATTCTAATTTTCTTTGAAAATCAATCTTAGTTACAGAGTATCAGCCTTTATCGGCTTTCTCAGATTGTGTAGATTTTAAATATAAAGTCTCATTTGAAAGTATCGTGATTACAATATCAGACAGGAACAAAATCTGAAAATTTGCAGGGAAGGTGGGAGCGAATACTTAGGCAATGTACTGTATCATTGCAATATACATGTTTTTATCTGGTTTGCTAACTTGCAAATAAAAATATTTTCAAAATACCACATTCAGCCCTCTGTAACGACAGAGTATGTAGTAATAAACATTGAAACATATTATATGGATCATCTTCATACCTGTAAACATACTAATATATATATATATATATATAAGGCAGAATCTAAATTTTATTTAACAAATTGATTTATTATTATGAAAGAACTGTATCTGAAAATCATTTTGATGTTAGATAACAACTCATGTATCACTAAACGTGTAAATTTGGTAACTAGAGGATATGGTGTCTTATTAGATCCATGCTTTGTGTTGTTTGAAAGAATAACTGTTTTAAAAAGGCGGTATGTCTTTGATGTCCACTGAATTCTGCGTGTCAGTAAATGTTTGTTTTCTCTAAATAAACAAGGAAGACAGACTGTAAACCGAAATGCTAAAGTGCACACCTATGATTCGGATTGTATTTTTACTACTTTCTACTTTTTATATTTGATGTTGACGTATCCAGTTTTTTGTATGTTACCGAGAATATTATTAAAAATTACATTCCACAAGTAGATTCAAAGTGTTAGTACTCTCTGTATAGTTTCATACTAATATGTATAAGCAACATTTATATGCAAAAACAGCTCGTTTGGGCTGAGAAAACACTTTTACATAGAAGAGCGAACAACGTTTCGACCTTCTTCGGTCCTCGTCAGGAAGAAGGTCGAAACGTTGTTCGCTCTTCTATGTAAAAGTGTTTTCTCAGCCCAAACGAGCCGTTTTTGCATATAAATTTCTCAACAAGTGGGTTTCTCGTCATCACTGATTATAAGCAACATTGTTCTAAACTATTAAATATAGGAAACAATGCATTTATAAAAGGTCTGGTCTAGATATTGTTTCATACTGTAATGAATGTTGAGGTTCGAGAACATGTTATCTCTTGTGATTATTATTTATAATTACCGTCGAAACTTGCTCATAGAAATTCGGTGAAATTTGGAATATAGAGACAAGATGCACAATTACGTGAATACTTATGTGCCTTCTGAAAATATTTTCCTAAAATTTATTCGGATGGTAACTTCATGTAGGAGTCTACATGGAATCCCCTCTGAATAAGTAAAACGGTCTAACCTAATTAATTGTATTACAGACTTTAAATAGATGTAGTGAAACTATCTCCTCAATAAAGTATTTTTCATCGATTCCCATAAAATCACCCATTAATTATCAAATAAAATATAACAATGGTGCAACTTTTATGAAAAATTATATATACGAATAATATATACCTTGAAGCATCCCGGTTCGTAAAACCAGCCACCAAACATTGATTTTCCATGACTGTGTGATTGTAGTTTTTATATCTCTTTTCATTTTTGAATACTCGAACCAGTTCGTTAAACTAATCGCTATTCCTGCGACAATTCCACAAAAGAAATACAAGATCCATATCTGAAAAGAACAATAAATTCATTATGTGAGTAACAAACTTTTTAATATCGTTTGATGTAAGAATTTAATAATACCACCTGGATATGTAAGTTTTATTACCTGCTTTAAAGGTTACACTTTGGAGCTGGCATTGTTTTAAACCATTTATTACATGTGTTTGGATTATAATAAAATCAACATATTCACTGCATTTAATTGCATTGTAAAGATAGTCTGGTGCTTATGGGATTTATTTTTGACTACCAATGATTGCTGATCCACATGGTTTCTTAGCGTGAAGAGAAACATCAGTTTCTGAGTATCCTGGGTTGTCTTTCAGGCGCCAAATTCTTTGAAACTTGAAAGATATTAAGATAAGTCCCTGCCACGACTTTTGATCTGATTCATTACATTGTTTCTTTATGAATTTCTTTCTTTAAAAAGCTTTGGAACATAATTGGATGGTTATAACCGAATAAACTATATTGTTGTGGCCCGTACATTGGATTAAACATTACAAGACAGAAATAACATTCTTGCGCTGATATTACTATAAGTTTTAATATATTATATTTCTTAGAACTTAAAATATAAATGGGTAGGAATTCTAAGCTTGTTTTTTTCAGTGTTAGGAATCTTCATTAGAGAGAGAGAGAGGATTGTCTACTATTCAATTATCATTTTATGTAATTAATATAAAATAATGTCAATACTACGCTTACCTCTATCTTAAAGAGAAATAAAAGAGTCCCGAAAGGCCTCTCTGCTGATGCTCTCTTCGATATGAATGTGACATCATCAACTGAAATACACTTTACATAGTCAATTGCATTTTCTCTTTCTAGTGTCCAGGATAATAATGCAAGTCCGATGTCTCTCTCCTAAATTTAAAATAAAGCAATATATATTAACCTGAAAGCAATAGTACTTAGGTTGAGACCTTCAAGTTCTAAAAGTTGGTCAAACTCTTGACCGGTAAACTTTGTGTAGAGCTACCTAAAACATAAGAACTGTTTTAATAATTTTATTGTCTGTTTGTTTTGAATTTCATGCTAGGCATCCCTAATTTAGCAGTGAAAGACCAGTAGGAAGGCAGCTAGTCATCACCACCCACTGCTAACTCTTGAACTGCTCTTTTATCAATGAATAATGTAATTAACCGACACTTTATAACGTCTCCACAGCTGAAAGGGTGAACATATTTGGTGAAAGAGGGATTTGGACCCACAACCCTCAGATTGCGATTTAGGCGACATAATCACCCAGCCATGCTAGTTGAACTTGCATATCTAAATGCTGAAACATGCGATATTTTAAATTTTGTTTGTTTAGAATTAAGCACAAAGCTACTCAATGAGCTATCTGTGCTTTGCCCACCACGGGTATCAAAACCCGGTTTTCAGTGTGTAAGTCCGCAGACATACCACTGTGCCACTGGGGGACGATATTTTAAATACGATGAAAGTAGCGTAAACGTAATTAATTTTCATTACTATTAAAGTGAAAGGTTCCGGCTTCTAAAAAAACTATAGGTTCTATTTGTTTATTAGCATCGATTAACTATTTAGAATGATGCCATCTCTATGGTCGACTGTGCTCAGTTTGGCGGCTGTGTCTGACATCGCAATTTCCAATGTTACAAGCTTTTTTTGTTTATATTATAACAATTGTAATAGTATAAAATATCAGCAAATTATCCATATTTTAATAATATGTAAATTTTATGTTCTTAGTTGTACAAAGGAATATTTTTTTCATCCTGAACTTCCCCATGTGTGACACACGTGACACATTTTTCTTGGCATGTCATGATCCCTATTTTACCCATCATCCCTCGAGAAAGTAAGAAATGAAACGTAAATTACTCATCATTGGTCAGATAAATCACACTTATTATTGTATTCAGCTTTGTTTGGATACAGAACTATCAATAAGAAACTCAGATCCCTTCATTGGTCAGATAAATCACACTTATTATTGTATTCAGCTTTGTTTGGATACAGAACTATCAATAAGAAACTCAGATCCCTTCATTGGTCACATAAATCACACTTATTATTGTATTCAGCTTTGTTTGGATACAGAACTACCAATAAGAAACTCAGATCCCTTCATTGGTCAGATAAATCACACTTATTATTGTATTCAGCTTTGTTTGGATACAGAACTGTCAATAAGAAACTCGGATCCCTTCATTGGTCAGATAAATCACACTTATTATTGTATTCAGCTTTGTTTGGATACAGAACTACCAATAAGAAACTCGGATCCCTTCTGCCACACCCACCTGTCACAACTTATCTTTTATAATTCGTTAATAGTTTTCTTTTACTTTTAATTATATATCACTGAAAAACCAATACAAACTCAAGATTTTCATCTATCAAATGATCTGTTGTACAGTGTTATGTTCCGAATGGTTAAATGTCAGTTTGACTCAGAGTACCAGCATCTTCCTGTTAACAACTAGCTTGGATAAAATTGTAACGACTCTTGTCACAGAGTTAGAAAGCCAGAAAATGTTGAGAGGTAAGGGAATTTGTCTACTTTTTGGATGTTATTACTCTATATTATTTGGTTCATTATTTAATTAAATAAGAAATATTAAATGCAGTACTATGAGTAGTGTAAAATATTAAGGCTAGCTATTTTATTTCTTGTTTTACATGTTTATTTTTTATGTGGAATTATAAAAGTAACTTAAGTGCATAAAAGGGATATTTTAGGTTATTCAATGTTATATTAAGTAACATTATTAATAATAATAATATAATAAAAATGTTTCACGAGTTACTCACGCGAACTCTTTTTACTAGTTGTAGTTGCTCGTAGGTAATGTAATTCTATAGCGTAACATAAGATCTACATTTTTCGAGTAAGTTACAACTTATAATGGCGCTGACTATTGTAAGACAGGGTTCAAAAGTCAATAACATTAAGTTATAAATAGATGTACACTGTTATGAACTTAGAGCAACTTAAGATGAACAAACGTAATTTCATGTTACTACATGAAATTATTCTAGAAAGAAAACAGGGTAATTTGTATTTATTTCACTATTTTGGTGGTTACGAGGTGAGTCAAATTTTACTGAAGAAAGGTTTGAAATGCATTTAGGAGGTCTTGAGGATTACACAAAGGAAGTTTGAGATATTTGAGATGAGGAAAGTATTTTTAATTTTAACATGAAAATTAGTTTGTACATGAACTATTCAAAACAAATAATCGATATATTTATGGATAAATCTATTTTATTTTATTAAAAATACTTCACTAAATATTTTTATATTTTGTACGTTCAAGACTGTACATGAACTATTCAAAACAAATAATCGATATATTTATGGATAAATCTATTTTATTTTATTAAAAATACTTCACTAAATATTTTTATATTTTGTACGTTCAAGACTTATAATAGTAACTGAAATACTGCTAAATTTTGTGAAAATATATTGAAAGTTAGAAGTATTAAGTCTTAAAAGACGTTTAAAAATACAGAGAAGTTGATTATGCTCAGTTTGGGAGCTATGTCTGATATCGCAATTTTCGATGTCTCAAGGACAGAAGAGCCAGCTTTATGTCCATATGTCTTAACAAGACCACATAAGTAAGCAATAGCCATACACAAAATACTATTGTAATTGCACCAGGAAATTTGACAAATACCTGATCGAATGAAGTTGTTATGAAATCGGCTCCATGATCCATATTTTATGACCACAAAAACAGCCAGCGTTTTTAAAATATGACTGAAATTGTATGGACTTTTAGCTTGTGAATCTTTGCTAACTTTAAATCCTTATTTACTATATATTTTTAAAATTTAACACACAAAATGTGCAATGTCATCACAAAAATTTTTTGAATCAGAAGGTTTTCTTGTTTATAACACAGCCTTCACTTTTTGAATGATTGCGTTTCTCCGGATTGGCTTGATCTGGTTGCTGTCCTAAACACTCTGTTGTGCTATATATTTTCGTTCATTGATATACTGAAGATCATTTCTTCGAAAACTGTATCATTTAGGTCTTAATTGCTTAACAATTTCTTAACACAAAGATTATTTATAAAAGTATCCAGTCATACGTGTAGCCATGACTGCATTGCGTTGTGAACCAATTATTTAGATAACATGATATCACCCGTGACACGCCACTGCAAATTATCAACTGAAGGAACCGTTTTTTTAACACTTGTTAACGACCTCTATATATACGTACAATTATTGAATATTGGTATATTAATAATTATACTTATATAAATATTTAAAATAGTGTAATATATACTTATAAAGTATATGTAAAGAAACATTTATATCATCTAGGTAATATGCTTTGTACCTTAGTTAAGAAGTAGGTCATATTTTTATTTACTTTGAACTATCTGTTTTTATAACACAAAGTCTTTAGTCGTGTGTTTATGTTAGTAGACGATAGGATTGCTACGTCTGTAGACCAAAAGGTTTCCAAACTGGTTTTTTTATTTTAAAAATCGTATACTTAAACCGTTACCGTTAGATCTAGTTTTACTAAGTCACATATGCTATAGCATAATTTGTCTATTTAACGATCACATTACACTAAGTTTGGTATTTTGATAGTAAACGTCTCTAGGTTATAAGGAGTTCACTTGGTATTTCTGTCTTTATAGCACACTTCCTCTATTATAACTGTGTTTAACTTTAGCTCGTTTTCTACAGATAGCCAATTTGCTTTTCAATTCCTATTTCATGGTTTTAGCTTGAATCTTCAACCACACCAACTCTACCTCGAGTTTTCTGTTTTTTTATGGTATTCTTAAGTACACTAATTTCCCCTCTGGTGCTGCAGAAAAGCAAAAACTTTGGATAGGAATTTACTGTGGAATGAATATGAAATCCTAGGCCTTTATTGGGTTTGGAGCAACGAAAATAACTGGATAATGTAGAACATAGTAAAACAATTTTCATTTAACACCCCAAATCAATGAAATGTTAACATTTGTATCTTTGTGTTTTCTTTATTGAAATGCATTCACTAATGAGATGGAATGGATATTGTCAGCTTTAGATATATATATATGGATAGGTAGGTTTCTTTACAGTAAGCACCTGTGACTTGTTGGCGATAAATTTTAACAACAAACGGAGAAAACACAATCCACTTTTTTTTTTTTTTAATATGGCATATTCAAAACAAGGAAAACTTATGTATATGGTACCCCAGTGGCAGAGCGGTATATTTGCAGACTTACAACGCTAGAAACAATTATTTCAATACCCCATGATGAACAGAGCACAAATGGGCCACTATGTTGCTTTGTAATTAATTACAAACAAAGAAACAAACTTGTGAAAAAACTCTTTACAGTACAGGTTATTGCAGTTTAATTCAGAGCTTTAAATAATTATATTTTTCATCAAAAGTCCACACGAGTACGCTGTCTAACTTAACTTTTATAACTTTTACTTTCATTAATTTACTTAACTTACTTTCTGTATCTGCACGTATTTATAACACATGATAGAAATGTCTATCTATTGTATTGACTATTTCATGTACTTCAAAATATCCTTTCTACTGTGGGGTAAGTGTTTTGTTGTTTATGGGTAGCAAAACTGAAACCTTAAAATATTAATCCCATTTATACTACCTGGTATGTTTTCAATCACCAGGTTGTATATTGGCGCCATCATTACATGGCCTTAAGGACTAATACGTAGTAGACAGTATTCACCTTTAGTTTTGCTGTGGGAAACATTCTCATTGTCCCATCAATCAGTACACACAGACGTATCTTGCCCATCATCAGATACTAGACTGGTTCTCACTGTTATACAACTGCGCCGAGTCTTTCATAGAGCTTTCACTTTCTTGTCCTCGACACTGCCTTCACTTACTAGCAGGTTATGATGTGTTGACACTTCGATATAGCCTTCACTTACCAGCATGTTATAATGTGTTGACATTTCTCGATGCTTGCCACATGCTACAATTGTCACTGACAGTTTCGATCGATTTGCTAACTTGAGCTGACCATCAGTCGAGTACTGTTTCATACTGGAGATAACACTTTCTTCTGTTGGTGAATTTATAGGGTTGTCTCTATTCTGTTTCTTCTTTTAGCAACATCTATGGTGAGAGTCGCTCTTTTATTGTTTCTTTCTAGTCCCAGCTTTGTGAATGCTTCATGGTGAGATTTCTGCTGTTGCTTGCTGGTGACACACTTGTTCTCTTTTGCAATGTGCCTGATTTTATAAAAAAAAAATACAGCATCTCTTCTTCTTTTTGTCTATTGAGTTCTTGTCACCTTTGATATCTTGTTTCTGACCAGCCACTGTAATTGGTTATTCTCAGATTTATAAGTTATGCTCCCCCCATGTGCTTCTGTTTTATTGTTTTGCGACTTTGATCATCTTGCCTACATATTTTGGTGCTCTTTTCTTTATGATTAGTGATATGTCACTTGAGAACTTAATCACGAAATGTTCATGTATTAGTACGTGTGTCAGTCCTTCAAAACTATTTTATTAGTACATGTGTTAGTTCTTCAAAACTATTTTATTAGTACGTGTGTCAGTCCTTCAAAACTATTTTCACACTTGACCATTCCACTCCATCTTGTAAAGTATCTTTGAACTACGGTTTCTCCGGTGTCAGATTTGCTTTCTCTGTACTTCTAACAGAACCTTATTTGGTAAGTACATGTTTCAACAAGACAACTTTTAACTTGTCGTGGTTCAAAATTATTTTTTTGTAGCAAAAGAAGCGAAACAACTCCCTTGAATAATGTTTTATCTTTACACTACACACACAGTGTTTACAAACATGTTACATTAAATAAATATTTATTATGTCTGCAAACAAACTTTTACATCATACGGTTTTCACTAGGCTCCCATTATGTAGACATTGGTAGCCAATTTAGTTTAAAACCATAGATTTAGTTCCTCTTTGGAAAAGGTTTCTCCACCTAATGTGCTTCTATACTACATGATCTTGAATAACATGGCACTAAAACATGTGTTATTTCCTTGTCATTTTGTCTTTAGGCCTTGTGGTGTTTACCTTAGCCTTTTTGACCCTAGTACATGTGACCTTCATTTTCACTCTTCTGTCTCACTCTCGTTTATTCCTAGGCCTAAATGCTGCTTCTATCCGTGGGCCCGGCATGGCCAGGTGGTTAAGACACTCGACTCGTAATCCGAGGATCGCGGGTTCGAATCCCCGTCACACCAAACATGCTCGCCCTTTCAGCCGTGGGGGCGTTATAATGTGACGATAAATTCCACTATTCGTTGGTAAATAAGTAGCCCAAGAGTTGGCGGTGGGTGATGATGACTAGCTGCCTTCCCTTTAGTCTTACGCTGCAAAATTAGGGACGGTTAGCGCAGATATCCCTTGCGCGAAATTCAAACCAAACCATTCTTTTATTCGTAAAACTATGATTTTAAATTAGTTCTTACATCTTTGACCACACCTATGATGTTTGTATTTCTAAACAATACCGTGTTCCTCTTTCTGTATTATTTCTGTTTCTTGCACAAAATATTTTCCATTATTTTTTCTTTCTGTCTGTTTACCAAGTGGTTTTACAAAAGTTTAGTTTGTTTGCTTTATACCATATTGTATGTTTATTGACTGTATCACAAAACCATATACTATTTACCTTTCTGACTAGTTGGCCCACAATTCCTTTCCAAGTTCCATTAGAATCCCGGAATCCATATGTTTCACCTAATGGTTCTTGCACAACATAACTATGAGAAAAATAGGCTTTTCTAAGCATACAGTAGTAATAATTGTATTTTGTCATTAATAAATACAAGAAAAACAATTCTAGTGTTCACATTTGTGATGAGCCATAGTATTGTGACTTACGGATTTCAGAAGATTATATTAAAATTATTTTGAATATGCAAGTCATAAAATGAATAGCTGATATAAAGTCCAGCTGAAATGGAATGTATCATACTGTATTTCAACATCATTTGTAGTGTATCAGATGTAACTAAAAATTGGTCACTTTTGGGAAGGGCATATAACAGTACTGCCTAATACAAGCCACCCGCTAGTACAGTGGTACGTCTACGGATTTACAACCATAAAATCAGGGGTTCGATTCCCCTCGGTGGGCTCAGCAGATGGTCCGATGTGGCTTTGCTATAAAACAAAAACAAAAAACACGCCTAATGCAAAATATTCATATACTCGTAACATAAAATGCGTTTAGCTTGTGAATATAGAATATTCGTGATATGTCTGTCCATTACATTTTATGGCATTAGAAAACAAGATATCGATAAACGTGGGACACCATTACTTTGTAAAGATTGAGCGGTAATAATTCCTACCATAGTCGTGGTAAGCACATCTTGTAACATGTGGGAATCCACGAACACAAAGTTCAGCAGCAAAAGACATTAAAGGTTTCCAGGTAACATTACACAAGAAGAGTATCCCTCTGGACATGAGACCAGATAAGGCTTCCACTCGTACCTCCTTTCCTAGCCACTGTACACCTCAAGCAGTTAGTGAATGACACAGGTATACACGCTATTCCATACAAAGAAATATTATTGAAATTGCTGGGCACATCACCTTTAGATTTCTGTGTGATCAAAGTATTAGAAGGTACTGAAAAGATCTTTTCTCTCATACACTAGTTGTATTATGGAAAACACATAAAAAGGTGTTGTCATTTGGATATATTACTGTATTGTAAGATTATACGTTCCCGTACCAAGGCTGTGGAAAGAAGGATTGTGTTTGGTTTGTTGTGACAACCCAAACAGAAAGACCATTTTTTTTCTTGCTGGAACTCCGTATAAGATCAAAAGGCGTAAAGATAAAGTATTGATATTTTAACTCTGGAACAAATTAAAAGCAACTGATTGAGAGTAGAATGCTAATAACTTTATCCTTATAGTACAGTCAAATAAAAACAACTAAATACGTATTATAACTCCTAAAACATTACACTAGTGTACGATTATTTGGTTTCTTTACATACATTGTTGTAACTCTACTATATAAACAGAATTCACAGAAAATGTTTATGGAAGACTCGTGTGTTTCTGCTCACAGTCAATCTTCTGTGAGTCTAAGAAGTTGTAGTGCTAAAAGTCTGGTTTCGATACCTGTGATGGATAGAACACAGATAGCCCATTTTATAGTTTTGTGGTTAAAGACAAACCTTTGTCTCCATTGCTTTCTAAACCACAAAATTCCTCTTAAGATGGTGACAATGTTTCTGTCCTTCTTATTCTGGTCAGATGAGTTTTTCTTTCTCACTTGTATTCATATTCCTTTATTTCTAGCATCTTTTCTCTTATTTCTCAGTTTGTAAGTCCACGAATTTACAACGCTAAAATCAGGAGTTCGATTCCCATCGGTGGGCTCAGCAGATAGCCCGATGTGGCTTTGCTATAAGAAAACACACACAAACACACTTTCTCTCGTTTTCTTTTCTCTCAATTTGTATTTTCATTATTTTCTTCTTTCAGTCTTTCTTTCTCTCTTCTGTCTCTTTGTTCTTGTTTTCTTTAATACATTTTCATACTTCACAGCCTTTCAGCCAAAGAAGAAATTCTCTTTTTATCCATTTATCAGAACCATCTGATGAGGTTGTAATACGTAATTGTACTCTCTACATTATATTCGTTACTACTACAGTTCTGCATACATTGGACTACTTATGTCTGTTGTCGTTCACGTTTTCTTCTGTGCGTCTTTACCATTGTCTAATCCTGGCTTTAGCTCACCAATTGTCAGGAACCCTATATTGTGTAATTTTTTGTACATTAAGTATAAGGGTGTGCTATGTTGTATTATATATTCTTCTCCATTAGGTTCCTGTGACTTGTTGGTGATAAATTCAAAAATCAACGAGCAGCACTCATTTCACCTGTTTTCAAAGTAATATATGTGTTCGGAACTAGTTAAACGAATGTACAACAACTTCTTTACACCATAGAAATCACAGGCATATCACAAACACTACATAATTCCCTTCTTCCTGCCAAAAGCTCACTTAGGCCTATTCAATTGTTTTTGAATTTCAGTTAACAAGTCAAACTATTTTTCTCTATAACTATCGCCAAACTTACAGAGTATAGTTCACTTACTTTCATGTAGTTACTACGGTTGTATCCTATTCTTCTAAAATTGTCTGCTCCTATTTGCAATAATCGTCTATGTATTTATCAAAGTCCACTGAAGCCTAATTCAACCACTGTAGATCTCTTTGACGAAATAAACTATTTGTCTGGTCTCTTTCAATACCATTAGTCTCACTCTAATGTATCAACTGTTAGGCATTTCATTCTTAGGACGATTAACTTTGCGTTTAACTTGTCTTTGTCTGTCTATTTATATGTTTAATACTTAATCGTCTTTCGCTTTGTCTTCGACATCAAAATATTTCACGCGACGTTACATAATCTCGACATCATTAAGTTAGAAACACAAACTCTTACCAAGTTACGTAACGAAATTGTCATAACATTTACTTTAGAATAATTACTTCTAATTATCTTGTTATGACCAAAACTAAACAGTCATTTTATATATTCTTTCACAAAATAAATAAATTAATATCTACCTTAAACAGTTTTATATGATGACACTTTCGATTATGCTGAATTAATCATATTATTTTAAAAAGTTATGTAAGTATTGATAGAAATATATGATTTTAACTTACGTGAAATCATAATATTTTGCTAGAGTATTAAGTATCTGAAAGATGAATCGTTTCGGAGCATCTTCAATACTATTCTGAAACGTAAAACACACATTCATCAGTTCGGAGCATCTTCAACACTATTCTGAAACGTAAAACACACATTCATCAGTTCGGAGCATCTTCAACACTATTCTGAAACGTAAAACACATATTCATCAGTTCGGAGCATCTTCAATACTATTCTGAAACGTAAAACACACATTCATCAGTTCGGAGCATCTTCAATACTATTCTGAAACGTAAAACACACATTCATCAGTTCGGAGCATCTTCAATACTATTCTGAAACGTAAAACACACATTCATCAGTTCGGAGCATCTTCAATACTATTCTGAAACGTAAAACACACATTCATCAGTAAAGCAGATTTCTTACATTCGTTAAACACAATATCAGTAAACGGAATTCAAGATTCAAAATATAATACAAATATTTTACATGTCGATAAAATATGAGTTTTGTTGTTGTTGTGTTGAACAGAATCAGGTTTAGAACCAGAGTGAAGTAACTTTGTTTGTTGGGTTGAATTTCGTACAGAGGTACTAGATGATGGTCGTCCCTAACTTAGAAGTTAGAAGTTTCACCGTCAACTCTTGGTCTACTCTTTACCAACAAAAATGGGATCATTAGACGCATTTTAACGTCTTCACCACTTAAAGGGTGAAGAGGTTTGGTGAAGAGACTGTAACCCGTGAACCACAAACTACGATACGAGCACCTACATGTAACTAAATGATGTACCACCTCTCGCTGAATAGATTCTACAGAGTTCGAATTTTCAAGAAGACACTTGCTTTAGTTAACTGCACATTATTTCAGTTTGCACTTATCGACAGTGTTTCAAAACTTCACTTTCTTTAGATAATTCATTTCTTTAACACAAAGTTTAACATAGTGAATACCTTATATGAAACAGAAGAATATTCTGAATACGGTAAAGCAAAATCCGTCATTTCTGACAAAACTTAGAACAATAAACGTGTCCTTGTATGTGCATTTACGAGCAGCTTTAATACCTTATCTATATCTCGGTTAAATCGGATTACATTTGGTAAAGGTCTCCTCGTCTTATTAAAGTGTAAATATGACAATGTAATCCGTATCACATCTTAATTTGAAGTAATTTATTTTTCATAAACTTAATAGTCAGGAGGCTCGAATTAGAATCTGTGGGTCGTGGGTTCGACTCCTTCACCGAATAAACTCGCCATTTTAAACGTGTGGGGATTATAATTTGATACTCAATCCCACTATATGTTGGTAAAGAGTAGTCCAGGAGTTATATATTTAAAAACGGTTGTGAACCTGACGATGACCGAAGAAGGTCGCAACGTTGTTCGCTCCTCTATTAGTGCTTTCTCTACCCGTATCAGCCGTTTTTAAATATATAATATTCTCTACAAGTGGGTTTTCTCGTCGTCACGGATTATTAGTTCAGGAGTTGGCATTGGGTGGTGTTAACTAGCTGCTTTCCCTATAGTCTTTCACAGGTGAATTACGAACAGATAGCCCTTGAACTGTTTGGCGCGAAATCATACAAGACAAACAGTTCTTTAAACTGGTTATAAAGTAGTTAATTTGTTTTTTATTTAACACTAATGTTAGCGCCCCGGTATGGCCAGGTATATGGCCGGTAATAACTATTCGTTATTAAAAGAGTAGCCCAAGGGTTGACGGTGGGTGGTGATGACTAGCTGCCTTCCCTCTAGCCTTACACTGCTAAATTAGGGACGGCTAGCACAGATAGCTCTCGTGTAGCTTTGTGCGAAATTCAAAAACAAACAAAATCTTTTACATAGTGTTGTAGAATCGTTACAAATATACTTTTCATGGTACTTTAGTATTAGTCCCACTACATCTTTTTAAGCACTATATGTTTTATTTATCTTCTCAAGAAGTTTGAAAAATTTAAAGGGTAAATAAAAGCTCCGACCACCACTTTGTTGTCACTTCGTCAAACAGTTTATTCCGATGTGGATTTACTTTAAAACAAACAATCAGAAAAGTAAATCTATCCAGTTTTTGTTTCCCAGCCGATATGATGAGCTCTGGATTGAACGAAACGCGTCGTTGGTTGTAATACTACTGTCATTATACATTCTTTTAATTCCTGAAAATTGTTGTGAAGATATTAAACAAAGAATGTAGAGTTTAAGGACGTAATAGGCCTAGTACTAATGTTTTATGACAGACATAATCCTAAGTTAGACAGAATTAGCGTGTGTTTGTGTTTTTCTTATAGCAAAGCCACATCGGGCTATCTGCTGAGCCCACCTAGGGGAATTGAGCCCCTGATTTTAGCGTTGTAAATCCGGAGACATACCGCTGTACTAGCGGGTGGCTTGCATCAGGCAGTACTGTTATATGCCCTTCCCAAAAGTGACCAGAATTAGTACTTGGAACGCCAGTATCTCTTAAAGTAATTAAATCGTGTGATTTGTTCTATAATAATTTGATTTTCATATTTAATATTTTGGAGATACGATTTGTTATACGAATGGGTTGGAGTTATTTGTACTGTTACCAGTTAATTATCTCCGAACACGTGTTTCAGTTATCCAAGAATCCTAAACAATCAGTTGAAAGCATAATGCATGAGAGTATATTTCGAAAAATAGAATTCAATCTCCATAGCATGTACCAGATACATCTAACGACAGTAATAATTTATGTGATTTCAATCTTGCAATTTCCTTGTTCAATAGCTTGCACATGAAAAACTCATTTCGCGCACACGTGTACTTAAATAACTGAACAGGCATACAAACACCAGCTCATTGTGTAAGTAAATCCTGATCTGCCTTCAAAACAAAATCTCAGATCAATAACAATAGCGTGCAGTTTTACACAGCATTGTATATCCTGTGTTTTATATCCCTGAAAATAATTTTATATGGGTTGAATTCGTATATATGAAACGGAGCTTTATCTTGTTAAAACATACAGTATCATAGATCCCATTTTGTTTTTCCTGGAATAATAGGTCAGCAGTTATATTGTTATATTTTTTAGTGTTGTTAGCATTACTGTTTGTTTGTTTGTTTTTGAATTTCGCACAAAGCTACAAGAGGGCTATCTGCGCTAGCTGTCCCTAATTTAGCAGTGTAAGACAACAGGGAAGGCAGTTAGTCATCACCACCCACCACCAACTCTTGGGCTACTCTTTTACCAACGAATAGCGGGACTGACCGTCACATTATAATGCCTCCACGGCTGAAAGGACAAGCATGTTTGGTGCAACCGGGATCCGAGTCCGCGACCCTCAGATCACGAGTCGAACGCCTTAACCCACCTGGCCATGCCGGGCCCTGTAAAAGATATACACACCATAACAAGTGTTATTTTTATTCCAGACATAATATATGAATAAAGTAACGCTTGCAAAGCCTTTATAGTTACATCGCTGATTTCTCATTATTCTCTTAAACATTCACTTCGTACATTGAATTCTGACACTGGCAGCTTTACTTTTAAACATTCACTTCGTACATTGAATTCTGACACTGGCAGATTTACTTTGAAACATTCACTTTGTACATTGAATTCTGACACTGGCAGCTTTACTTTGAAACATTCGCTTTGTACATTGAATTCTGACACTGGCAGCTTTACTTTTAAACATTCACTTTGTACATTGAATTCTGACACTTGCAGCTTTACTTTTAAACATTCACTTTGTGCATTGAATTCTGACACTTGCAGCTTTACTTTGAAACATTCACTTTGTACATTGAATTCTGACACTTGCAGCTTTACTTTGAAACATTCACTTTGTACATTGAATTCTGACACTTGCAGCTTTACTTTTAAACATTCGCTTCGTACATTGAATTCTGACACTGGCAGCTTTACTTTTAAACATTCACTTTGTACATTGAATTCTGACACTTGCAGCTTTACTTTTAAACATTCGCTTCGTACATTGAATTCTGACACTGGCAGCTTTACTTTGAAACATTCACTTTGTACATTGAATTCTGACACTGGCAGCTTTACTTTTAAACATTCACTTTGTACATTGAATTCTGACACTGGCAGCTTTACTTTAAACATTCACTTTGTACATTGAATTCTGACACTGGCAGCTTTACTTTTAAACATTCACTTCGTACATTGAATTCTGACACTGGCAGCTTTACTTTGAAACATTCACTTTGTGCATTGAATTCTGACACTTGCAGCTTTACTTTGAAACATTCACTTTGTGCATTGAATTCTGACACTTGCAGCTTTACTTTGAAACATTCACTTCGTACATTGAATTCTGACACTGGCGGCTTTACTTTTAAACATTCGCTTCGTACATTGAATTCTGACACTGGCGGCTTTACTTTTAAACATTCGCTTCGTACATTGAATTCTGACACTGGCAGCTTTGCTTTGAAACATTCACTTTGTACATTGGATTCTGACACTGGCGGCTTTACTTTTAAACATTCACTTCGTACATTGAATTCTGACACTGGCGGCTTTGCTTTTAAACATTCACTTCGTACATTGAATTCTGACACTGGCAGCTTTACTTTAAACATTCACTTCGTACATTGAATTCTGACACTGGCAGCTTTACTTTTAAACATTCACTTCGTACATTGAATTCTGACACTGGCAGCTTTACTTTGAAACATTCACTTCGTACATTGAATTCTGACACTGGCAGCTTTACTTTTAAACATTCACTTCGTACATTGAATTCTGACACTGGCAGCTTTACTTTTAAACATTCACTTCGTACATTGAATTCTGACACTGGCAGCTTTACTTTTAAACATTCACTTTGTACATTGAATTCTGACACTGGCAGCTTTACTTTTAAACATTCGCTTCGTACATTGAATTCTGACACTGGCAGCTTTACTTTGAAACATTCGCTTCGTACATTGAATTCTGACACTGACAGCTTTACTTTTAAACATTCGCTTCGTACATTGAATTCTGACACTGGCAGCTTTACTTTTAAACATTCGCTTCGTACATTGAATTCTGACACTGGCAGATTTACTTTTAAACATTCGCTTCGTACATTGAATTCTGACACTGACAGCTTTACTTTTAAACATTCGCTTCGTACATTGAATTCTGACACTGGCAGCTTTACTTTTAAACATTCGCTTCGTACATTGAATTCTGACACTGGCAGCTTTACTCTTAAACATTCACTTCGTACATTGAATTCTGACACTGGCAGCTTTACTTTGAAACATTCGCTTCGTACATTGAATTCTGACACTGGCAGCTTTACTTTGAAACATTCACTTCGTACATTGAATTCTGACACTGGCAGCTTTACTTTGAAACATTCACTTTGTACATTGAATTCTGACACTGACAGCTTTACTTTTAAACATTCGCTTCGTACATTGAATTCTGACACTGGCAGCTTTACTCTTAAACATTCACTTCGTACATTGAATTCTGACACTGGCAGCTTTACTTTTAAACATTCACTTTGTACATTGAATTCTGACACTGGCAGCTTTACTTTCTAATTTGTGAATCCAACATCATAGAATACATCAGTCAGAGACACTGTTTATTGAACAGTTATATGATGTGTTTTAAAATTTGTCACAAAAAATGAAATAAGAATATGGCATACTCCAATTCAGAGAAAACTGAATTCTTAGGTTTCTTGAAGAAATATACACAGTTATTAATCATTCATGAAGATTTAGTAAAATAATCTCTTACCAGTTGTAATTATACTCTAGCCTTTTGACTTCACGGTTCTGACTTTTTTCTTTTGACTTTCTGCCACATTATTATAAGTTTCTGGTTATATTCCTCATTCTAAGAGGCTTAAATCTACCTCTGAAAGCACCTGGAGATCACGTTGTGGTTCATTTACTGTTTTATCTTTTGAAGAAGGCTTAACTTGTCTGTTAGTTAACCAAAGATCTGAGCTTCTTCGTGTCTTTTCACATCTGTTAAATTGTTAAATTACAACTTCTGGACTAGTATTCATACGCTATGAAACATAACACATGTTTATTGCAGCACAAGGACTATAACAAGGTCGACTAGACCATAGAGGTCTATTATTTTTTACTTATCTGTGAAATGCATAACCATGTTATATTATTCTGCTGAATACCTGGCTTCCAAGCCTTAACACCTATACATATATTTGTCTTGCCATAAGATGATTCCATCTTCTTGTAGATGTACTTTCGAACTATATTGGTAGTGTACTTTAGTAAGACTTATTTTATATCATCACACTCGTGATTAAGCCCATGGGTGTCCTACAACACCTTCGATTCTTTACCATACATGAATAGTGCTTGGTTGTATCCTGCAACTTTGTCTTTTGGGGTTCAGAGCCACATTTTGATTGTAAAGTCAGAAACTCTACCATTGCGCATTTAACAAACAACTAGTTTTTATGAGTTATGCAACAATTTTTATTCTGTTATTTCTTAAATATCAGCTTAATTAACAGCATTAGATATTAATGATAGCTTTGTGTATTGTTTTCGTTTACTTATATGTATACACAAAGAGATATTCCTGAGTATTGTTTTAAACTACTAATTTAGGACTGATCTAAATCTTCTAATCTAATGAAACCTCAAGAAAGATTATTGAAATTACGGTCACAATTATTACTAAGAATGATGAGGTTCATCTGAAGAACCAAAGAATTAGTTCAGCTGTATTCATTATTGGTCTAAGTTTTTTAGTTTTGTTCTGTATAGGTAGATACCTTTCTATGTTCATAAATTTATGATATTCATTGTCTTCTGTCCTCTTGTTTCTCATTCACTCTTAAACTTCTGTTCCATCTAGAGATAGAATGTTGTTCTGGTTTTCTTCATTCTGCAAGGTTTGCTTATTTCGACATTACACCGTTTATTCACTTTACTATATTATATCCAAATGTAATCTTATGATAACTCCAAATCTCGACGTAAACTCATTGGCTGTTCTTTGTGTTTGCGTTTTTGGGTTTTACACGACATAAGTCTCTTTGTCAAATACATGATAATGTTTCCGCCATTAAACTGTGACAATTGATGTTGGATGCGAGCACATTGAAGGAGTACTTCAATGTTATTCTGATAGACCACGTTGTTTCCTTTTAGGTACGTATCTTTTCCATTTAAACCACAAAATATAGAACTACAGCCATACTAAGTTAAGAACAATTCATTATATTAATAGCTAGATGGTATGGTATCCATTTTTATACATTAATATGGCATCCATTTAATAGACATTCTGCTAATAATTCTATCGCTTTTGTTAATTAAATAAAATAAGGCAATGGCTGTGACTGTCATTTATTCCGCACTTTGAAATAAGTTATTTAACACGTGGCAAATCGTAATTTCTAATTAGATTTAAAAGTTGTTTGTTTACACTGTGTAATACTCTTCTGTGGATTCTCTAAATGACATATCATCTCATTAAGTAGAACAAACTGGTATATTAATAGTTTTCTTTACCCCACTTCCGCACTTGCACGTAGAAAGTTTGTACATTTTTAATATTACATCAAATGTCAAATTTCCTGGTATATTTGGAATTTCGTAAGTTATAGGTCCCTTCATATTGTTATTCTAAAGTTTTACTATTTTCTAGGATTGCTAGTTCCGTACGAGCATTTCTCTTGATTTATTTATATTTCTAATGGCACTGTTCCTCTTACATAGTCAAAACGATATAGGCCCACTCTATTTGTTCCTAGTGAGTTTTTCTAGGTAAAGTGAAACTTGAATAATCCTATAATAACTAATCACACAAAGGAAGCTTGCATCGTATTTTTAAAACCGGTTGTTTAGACTGATACAAAGTTGTTGGAGAAAGATTTCTTATCTTCTGTTTCGAGTTTGTTCTGGCGGGCCTGGCATGGCCAGGTGGTTTAAGTCGTTCGACTCGTAATCCGAGAGTTGCGGACTCGAATCCCCGTCGCACCAAACATGCTCGCTCTTTCAGCCGTGGGGGCGTTATAATGTGCAATCAATCCCGCTATTCGATGGTAAAAGAGTAGCCCAATAGTTGGCGGTGAATTGTGATGACTAGCTGCCTTCCCTCTAGTCTTACACTGCTAAATCAGGGACGGTTAGCGCAGATAGCCCTTGAGTACCTTTGCGCATAATTCAAAACAAACAAACAAACAATTGTTCTGGCGATTGTAAGAATGGCTTCCGTTTTCGGTAATTTGAATAACATAATTTGTTAAAAATTTGAAGATGTACATTTTCCACAGCGTTATGAATTGTATCAAAGTAGGATAAGTGTTATTTCTATAGTCAGTTCTTACATTCAGAAAGTGATCGTACAAGTTCAAACCTGTTTTAATTGTTTTGATGCTCATTGCTTATAGGCCTAAGGTATAAATACGTTAGTAGCCGATAAAGGATCACTTCTATTTTTATCACACACAAAAAAATTGGAACCTTGGATGTCATAAAGAAACAATAGCATTTGTTTGTCTTGGAGCTTTAATACAAGGTGTGAATACATTAATTTATTTATAGTGATACAGTAATTTCGTTTCTGGATCCATGTCTGTCTTTACCATTTCGTAACATATCTATATTTTATTTGTTTTTTCTGTGAATAATGAATAGATGAGGAATATTTAAAAATTCCTCGCTGTCTGTGACCAACTGAGATATGAAGGTTGTTTCTGTGAGTTACCAAATCAGAAATATATTTAAGATGATCAAGAACAACAATAACACTAAAACCACGGAATATAACACTCAGCCCAGCCATTAAGGCAGATTATTGAAAAATTTCTTAATACCTTTTGCTACATTAAAATATCGGACATCTTAAGACAGTTCAACTATCATAGGCAACAGAGAAATATCTCGAAGAGTTTTGCGAAGAAGGATTTTTGGATGAAAAGAACACAGTAAGTATATTCCCAGTAAAACTGGGATTAGAGCTCCAACTGAGGACCAACAGATAGTCCTACACAGTAAGTATATTCCCAGTAAAACTGGGATTAGAGCTCCAACTGAGGACCAACAGATAGAGTCCTACACAGTAAGTATATTCCCAGTAAAACTGGGATTAGAGTTCCAACTGAGGACCAACAGCTAGAGTCCTACACAGTAAGTATATTCCCAGTAAAACTGGGATTAGAGCTCCAACTGAGGACCAACAGCTAGAGTCCTACACAGTAAGTATTCCAGTAAAACTGGGATTAGAGTTCCAACTGAGGACCAACAGCTAGAGTCCTACACAGTAAGTATATTTCCAGTAAAACTGGGATTAGAGCTCCAGCTGAGGACCAACAGCTAGAGTCCTACACAGTAAGTATATTCCCAGTAAAACTGGGATTAGAGTTCCAGCTGAGGACCAACAGCTAGAGTCCTACACAGTAAGTATATTCCCAGTAAAACTGGGATTAGAGCTCAACTGAGGACCAACAGCTAGAGTCCTACACAGTAAGTATATTCCCAGTAAAACTGGGATTAGAGTTCCAACTGAGGACCAACAGCTAGAGTCCTACACAACGATAGATAATTTGATCTCAATTTTCAAATAGAAATTAACAATATTAGAAAAACTCTTTCAGGATAAGTTTTTCGCCTCTAGTATATATTGCCCTAGGTTGTGTTTCTAAAAAGAAATTTGGGCAGCTACATATTACTCTACAGAGGATACTGTGAATTTCTTTGCATTACCCAACACCTACTAGAAAGGGCATTACTAAGCAAATATTGGAAAGCTTCACAGTTAGTGCAATAGGACGAGACGTGGACTGTGGAACTGTCTACAACAAATTTATAATATTCTACCACAGTTCCTAAGGTCTACCTGAGTTGTAGGTAAAGAGTCCAATAATATATTGGTGTTCATTGTGCTTCTCTTGTCGAAATAATTAATAAATTAATTAAAAATTTAGAAATTCATTAATGACGAAAATCTATCTTGTTTGCTGAATGTGTTCTAGATATTACATTAAAGTTATGTATTGAAATACCTTCATTAATTTATGTTGACCATGTGTAATAAAGGACATTATAAACTCCATATACATAGCTTTTCCTAAAGCCTCGGTTACAAACTTAATTTATATGAGTATTATTCTAGTATCCAAGCCTTTCTTCTTACACTCTACTTACAGGATACGTTACTGAAAATAGACGTCCTTGAAATTTTCTTTTTTCTCTTGTTTTGATGATGTTATCACAATGTTTGCCTTTGAAACTCCACGTGCATGGAGCCGTGAAAAACCCTTTCCCACTCGGTGACCACTGCAGCGTCATGAGTGAGTAGGTTAGATAACGCTGATAAAAGAAAACAGAATTTAATAAGTAACTCAGGTGACGGTAATAATAATTTTAAACAAAAGCAAAGGGTTGTATTAATAAAGTTTTACGTATCGTAATTTTAGTAAAGCAAACGAAACTGATGTTTCTTATGTCATTCTTGAAAGTAAGTCCCCCGGTTGGTCGGTGAGAAATTTACAGACTCACAACTCTAAAATTTAGTGATCAATTCTCACCGTGGAAAGAGTGCAGATAGTCTATTTTGTGGTTTTGCGCTAAAATACGTAAAGAAAAAATTATAGATATATATGTCTATCTATCATATATGTAACATGTGTATGTTTTGGATAAAATTAATACTGATAAAGTTAAGTAAAAAAAATCACAAGGGAAGACTGCGTTAAAAACAACAAATTCAAGCCTCTGACTAATTACATTAGTTTGTTTATAATCTAAAAACAAATACAAACAAAAATAAATTAAAAAATAATAAAAAATGCTACACTAATTGAAAAGATCCCAGGGTAGAAGTTATAATGTGGGATATAAAATGTACCCTAGGTTTTGGAGGCAACTGTAGAAGTAGGACCCACATTGCGGTAGGGATATACCGTCTATCAGTCTTAACCTCCATTCGCTAGTCTCACATAAGAAATAAAGAATAACAATAGATATACAATTAAAAATAGAAATTAGGAGAGCGAAATGTGGGTGCTCAAGCCCTCAACGTCCCACGCCTATATCACCCTTCACTGCCTGCAGACAGTTGTGGGAAGGTGACTGCTCTCCCAAGTAAAGAAAGAAGAATTGAAAAATAAGGTGGGTTATCTGTGTAGTGCGAGCTATGGGTATCGAAACGCTGCTTTTTGCGTTATAAGCCTTCAGACTTATCGTTGAAACACTGGAATGCTTAGCGGTAAGTAGCTCAGCTCATACCGTTAAAAACTAGGTTTAGATCCCGGGGTGACACTGTACAAATGGCCCTCTGCATAATTTCGCACTTAACAACAAACCAACCATCCCTCAAAAGTTAAACGTTTCGGTATACGTCACATATATATGTATGTATAAACATACGTCACATATATATATATATATATAAACATACGTCACACACACACATATATATATATATAAACTCGAATATTTTCATTTTTTAACAAATTGTTTTCTATTAAATTTTTATTTATTTAACCTGTTTCGTAACATCGTTGGTTACGCTTCAGTATAAAAATCCATAAAATAAAAAAACACTTTTATCAACATTTTTAAATATAAGTTTTAAGTTGATATTATACATGTATGTGTGTGTGTCTGTAATTTGTTTTTAAGTTGATACTATACATGTATGTATGTGTCTGTAATTTGTTTTTAAGTTGATATTATACATGTGTGTGTGTGTGTCTGTAATTTGTTTTTAAGTTGATATTATACATGTGTGTATGTGTGTCTGTAATTTGTTTTTAAGTTGATATTATACATGTGTGTGTGTGTGTCTGTAATTTGTTTTTAAGTTGATATTATACATGTGTGTGTGTGTGTGTCTGTAATTTGTTTTTAAGTTGATATTATACATGTATGTGTGTGTGTCTGTAATTTGTTTTTAAGTTGATATTATACATGTATGTGTGTGTGTCTGTAATTTGTTTTTAAGTTGATATTATACATGTGTGTGTGTGTGTCTGTAATTTGTTTTTAAGTTGATATTATACATGTATGTGTGTGTGTCTGTAATTTGTTTTTAAGTTGATATTATACATGTGTGTATGTGTGTCTGTAATTTGTTTTTAAGTTGATATTATACATGTGTGTGTGTGTGTCTGTAATTTGTTTTTAAGTTGATATTATACATGTGTGTGTGTGTGTCTGTAATTTGTTTTTTAAGTTGATATTATACATGTATGTGTGTGTGTCTGTAATTTGTTTTTAAGTTGATATTATACATGTGTGTGTCTGTAATTTGTTTTTAAGTTGATATTATACATGTATGTGTGTGTGTCTGTAATTTGTTTTTAAGTTGATATTATACATGTATGTGTGTGTGTCTGTAATTTGTTTTTAAGTTGATATTATACATGTATGTGTGTGTGTCTGTAATTTGTTTTTAAGTTGATATTATACATGTGTGTGTGTGTGTCTGTAATTTGTTTTTAAGTTGATATTATACATGTGTGTGTGTGTGTCTGTAATTTGTTTTTAAGTTGATATTATACATGTGTGTGTGTGTGTCTGTAATTTGTTTTTAAGTTGATATTATACATGTGTGTGTGTGTGTCTGTAATTTGTTTTTAAGTTGATATTATACATGTGTGTGTGTGTGTCTGTAATTTGTTTTTAAGTTGATATTATACATGTGTGTGTGTGTGTCTGTAATTTGTTTTTAAGTTGATATTATACATGTGTGTGTGTGTGTCTGTAATTTGTTTTTAAGTTGATATTATACATGTGTGTGTGTGTGTCTGTAATTTGTTTTTTAAGTTGATATTATACATGTGTGTGTGTGTGTCTGTAATTTGTTTTAAGTTGATATTATACATGTGTGTGTGTGTGTCTGTAATTTGTTTTTTAAGTTGATATTATACATGTGTGTGTGTGTGTGTCTGTAATTTGTTTTTAAGTTGATATTATACATGTGTGTGTGTGTGTGTCTGTAATTTGTTTTTAAGTTGATATTATACATGTGTGTGTGTGTGTCTGTAATTTGTTTTTAAGTTGATATTATACATGTGTGTGTGTGTGTCTGTAATTTGTTTTTAAGTTGATATTATACATGTATGTGTGTGTGTCTGTAATTTGTTTTTAAGTTGATATTATACATGTGTGTGTGTGTGTCTGTAATTTGTTTTTAAGTTGATATTATACATGTGTGTGTGTGTGTCTGTAATTTGTTTTTAAGTTGATATTATACATGTATGTCTGTGTGTCTGTAATTTGTTTTTAAGTTGATATTATACATGTGTGTGTGTCTGTAATTTGTTTTTAAGTTGATATTATACATGTGTGTGTGTGTCTGTAATTTGTTTTAAGTTGATATTATACATGTGTGTGTGTGTGTCTGTAATTTGTTTTTAAGTTGATATTATACATGTATGTCTGTGTGTCTGTAATTTGTTTTTAAGTTGATATTATACATGTGTGTGTCTGTAATTTGTTTTTAAGTTGATATTATACATGTGTGTGTGTGTCTGTAATTTGTTTTTAAGTTGATATTATACATGTGTGTGTGTGTGTGTCTGTAATTTGTTTTTAAGTTGATATTATACATGTGTGTGTGTGTGTCTGTAATTTGTTTTTAAGTTGATATTATACATGTGTGTGTGTGTCTGTAATTTGTTTTTAAGTTGATATTATACATGTGTGTGTGTGTCTGTAAGTTGTTTTTAAGTTGATATTATACATGTGTGTGTGTGTCTGTAATTTGTTTTTAAGTTGATATTATACATGTGTGTGTGTCTGTAATTTGTTTTTTAAGTTGATATATACATGTGTGTGTGTGTGTCTGTAATTTGTTTTTTAAGTTGATATTATACATGTGTGTGTGTGTGTCTGTAATTTGTTTTTAAGTTGATATTATACATGTGTGTGTGTGTCTGTAATTTGTTTTTAAGTTGATATTATACATGTGTGTGTGTGTGTGTCTGTAATTTGTTTTTTAAGTTGATATTATACATGTGTGTGTGTGTGTCTGTAATTTGTTTTTTAAGTTGATATTATACATGTGTGTGTGTGTCTGTAATTTGTTTTTAAGTTGATATTATACATGTGTGTGTGTGTCTGTAATTTGTTTTAAGTTGATATTATACATGTGTGTGTGTGTGTCTGTAATTTGTTTTAAGTTGATATTATACATGTGTGTGTGTGTGTCTGTAATTTGTTTTTAA
This sequence comes from Tachypleus tridentatus, assembly GCF_004210375.1. Lineage (NCBI taxonomy): Eukaryota > Metazoa > Arthropoda > Merostomata > Xiphosura > Limulidae > Tachypleus > Tachypleus tridentatus. The sequence goes on along the minus strand of NC_134836.1, from coordinate 60,943,006 downwards.
GTTGATATTATACATGTGTGTGTGTGTGTCTGTAATTTGTTTTTTAAGTTGATATTATACATGTGTGTGTGTGTGTCTGTAATTTGTTTTAAGTTGATATTATACATGTGTGTGTGTGTGTCTGTAATTTGTTTTTTAAGTTGATATTATACATGTGTGTGTGTGTGTCTGTAATTTGTTTTTAAGTTGATATTATACATGTGTGTGTGTGTGTCTGTAATTTGTTTTAAGTTGATATTATACATGTGTGTGTGTGTGTCTGTAATTTGTTTTAAGTTGATATTATATGTGTGTGTGTGTGTCTGTAATTTGTTTTTAAGTTGATATTATACATGTGTGTGTGTGTGTCTGTAATTTGTTTTTAAGTTGATATTATACATGTATGTGTGTGTGTCTGTAATTTGTTTTTAAGTTGATATTATACATGTGTGTGTGTGTGTCTGTAATTTGTTTTTAAGTTGATATTATACATGTATGTGTGTGTGTCTGTAATTTGTTTTTAAGTTGATATTATACATGTCTGTCTGTGTGTCTGTAATTTGTTTACATTTTTACAACACTCCTTTTCTAAAACTCGTGTTACAAAAAATATTTTTAACGTCATCGGTAAATTTACCAAAATGCAATACCCAAATTCACACTAAAATTCGGGATTCGATTTCCCGCTTTGGCCACAACAGATAGCCCCAAGTGGCTTTGTTCTAAAATATCCAACAACAACAATCCAAGAGGTTACGGATCATTTTTAAATATACTTTACTTACTTTACTGAATAACCTTACGTGGAAATTATCCGCATTATACTTAACGTACATCTAAAAGAGGCACCAAAACTATTTTAATAAAAGGCCCACAAAGCTGGTACCCAACTACGTCTTATATTTGTTCATAAAGAATAACCCTACTTTGTTATCTCAAGTTAGCTCTTAGGTTCAACCTTTCTTCGAACCAGAAAAGTAGAGAACCAGTCAGACTCCCAACTATAAATACTGGGTTTTGTTAAGAGATTGAGGTGACATTTTACACGTTTCTGGTCATTTCTCCAACTTCAACTGTATAATTACTAAACAGCTTTTTACTAGTTACATAAACATTTTAAGTGTATTGTTAGATAATTTCATTATACAATGTTTAGTCGAAAATCATTTTATCAATCGTCATTTCTAACTTAATAGAAATGAGTTGGTTTGTTATAAAAACAACTAAAAATGCGCTTACTGTAATTTTTCTTATTGCACACTAAACCCTTTTAGACTGTCTTGCGAAACCCCACCTGTCCTGAATTCAACCAGAAACGTTGTATACTAACCCGTTCTTGAACGCTAACCAAACATTAAGAATTAATGTATATGTTGTATTAATATACTGTTTAGGCCCAGCATGGCCAGGTGGGTTTAAACGTTCGACTCGTAATCTGAGGGTCGCGGGTTCGAATACTCGTCGCACCCAACAAGCTCGCCTTTTCAACCGTGGTTGAAAAGCATTATAATGTGACGGTCAGCCCCACTATTCGTTGGTAAAAAGAGTAGCCCAAGAGTTGGCGATGGGTGGTGATGACTAGTTGCCTTCCCTCTAGTCTTGCACTGCAAGTTTAGGTATGGCTAGCGAAGACAGCCCTCGTGTAGCTTTGCGTGGGCCCGGCATGGCCAAGCATGTTAAGACGTGCGACTCGTGATCTGAGGGTCGCGGGTTTACATCCCCGTCGCGCTAAACATGCTCGCCTTTTCAGCCGTGAGGGCGTTATAATGTGACGGTCAATCCAACTATTCGTTGGTAAAAGAGTAGCCCAAGAGTTGGCGGTGGGTGGTGATGACTATCTGCCTTCCCTCTAGTCTTACACTGCTAAATTAGGGACGGCTAGCACAGATAGCCCTCGAGTAACTTTTTGCGAAATTCAAAAACAAACAAACAAGCTTTATGTGAAATTCAAAAACAAACTATACTGTTTAACATTACTTTTAACAATTTATTGCTAAGTTATTGTTTACCTTTTTCTCGTTTAGCAAGAGAACACTGTCGCCTTCAGTCACTTTCTTCAGAATTCTTTCTTTCAATTGATACACATTCATCAATGGTATAACAACTAGAGACTTCACTGATATAACATGATTGTCTTTCAGCTTTGGAAATATAAAAATTTATACTTTTATTTCAGCATCACAACAACCACATTTTATAAACTTTACATTAACAATTTTCATTTGTTTCTAAAGCGTGGAATGTCTCTTATTCAGACAATAGTAATCAGGAACATAGTATGTATAGCATTCGTGTTACCTCATATAATAATATACATTGATAACGAAAATAAATTTACTTTGTTTTGAATTTCGCGCAAAGCTACACGAGAGCTACCTACGCTAGCCGTCCCTAATATAGCAGTGTAGGACCAGAGGGAAGGCAGCTAGTCATCACCACCTACCGCCAACTCTAGGGCTACTCTTTTACCAACGAATAGTAGGATTGACCAAAACATTATAACGCCTCAAGGCTGAATGGGCAAGCATGTTTGATGTACGAAAATAAGTAAAGACGAAACTATTTTAAACGATGGCTAGGTGGTTAAGGCACTTGACTCCTAATCCGAGAGTCGCTGGTTCGAATCCCCCCACACCAAACATTCTCGCTTTTTCAGCCGTGGGGGCGTTATAATATAACAGTTAATCCCACTATTCATTGGTAAAAGAGTAGTCCAAGAGTTGGTCCAAGTGGATGGTGATGACTAGGTGCCTTCCCTCTAGTCATACACTGCAAATTCAGGGACGGCTAGCGTAGACAGCCCTCGTGTAGCTTTGCACGAAATTCAAACGAAACAAACAACCTATTTAAACAGATATATATATATATATATATATACCTGCTTTAATATCAATAATACAACGTACACTCCACCATCACTATGAAAATGAACAAAGGAAGGCGAGTTAGTAAAGTTAATTAGTACTTATATATTTTTTTTAAATGTAGACAAATTGACACGAACTGATAAACAAATACCTGTTGTAAATCAGCGCTGAATGTCTGACTGTTTGGAATCCATATAATGAGCTTCTTTCTAGGATTAAATAGAATGGTGTGATCTGGTGGAGACAGTAAAGTAAGAGCTTTCATGTTAACGAGAACTGTGGGAATGTTAGCCTTGTGAAGACTGGTGAGTATGTCCCTCAACGTCTCTTCAGTTTCTTTGTCTAGATCTATATAAGAGATCTGTTAAGTGGCTACCCTCAGGTACAGTAGAAGAAAGGTGTAGTTTAAGTTTCGTCATTATATATATACAATATATATGAGATAATATTAATACTATTAGGTTGAGGAATAATTCGTGAGCGTTTTTAAATAATTTCATTCAAGCATTACATGCAAGACTATACAATACTTCAATGCATGAACACATTACACCCAAAACATTTATTATGATACTTTATTTCATGTAATACCTAGGTATATAGTATGCATTGTTTGAAACGAAATTGCAAGAAATTAAATGCGAAAAGCAGATGGTGTCGAAAATGCTCGATTTTTTCCACTTGACATTCCATTTAATGAGCTGAAAATGAAAGCAAAAATTAAGACATATGAAAATCAAACACACCATCTGTTAGAGCAAAAAATTATCTACCAAATGACATGAAATATTTTGCGAAAGCGTTTCATTTATGAATATATTTTGTTAACTTGAAAAAACGCTCACGAATTATTCCTCAACCCAATATATTTAGTTATGAATAAGGTCATTTAACAACTTAGCACTACTTAATGCGGATGTACATCTTGCTGCATATAAAGGCTTATTTAAAGTAAGATAGTCACAATAGACTTAATTAACTGGTGGTGGTTTGGTGTGAAACTAGTTTATTTAGATAACTGGATGGGACTCTTCTTCCAATATAAATTCGTTTACTGGGCTACAAATTAGTGCATTTCAACCATAATGGGGGTTGGAATGCTAACTTCAAGAGATAAATTTTTAACTTACTTATCACCAAATGGTATTACCTTATTTATTATTATTATTTAAGTTTTGTGTTTTTTTTTACTTTGGAGAGCAGTCACCTTCACACAATTGTCTGTAGGCAGTGAACAGTGATATAGATGTAAAACATTGTGGGCTTCAGCACTCACATCTCGCTCTCCTAATTTATATTTATATTCCTTTGATTATACCATAATTTTAATTATTCTTCACGTAAAACTGGCGAATGGTGGTTGAGACTGATAGACGGTGTATCCCCACCGCAATGTGGGTCTTACTTCTTCAGTCACCTCCAAAACTTAGGGTACATTTTACATCCCACATTATAGCTTGTACCCTGGGATCTTTTCAATTAGTGCACTGTTTTTGTTTATTACTTTTCATTTTATTTTTGTTTCGGCTTGTGTTTAGGATATAACAAACTAATATATATATACATTACGTGAATTCGTTTCAACCTTTTAAAGTCCAATAAAGACGCGGGTTGGACCTATATTAGAGCTATGGATTTCGGAGCCCTCGAGTCAAGGGCAAATACTAACGATGTCTCAACATGTTATCTAACTTTTAGCTGTGTGTTCAGAGCCAATCCGTTATCGTGAATGATGGGAGGAAACTAATGTTTTGATGGTATTATATCTTCATTTTATGGACCTGTATTTAAAAGTGTTTTTTAATGTTTAAGTATAGAAAGCCTATGTGTTATCCCAAATTAAAGTTTTTCAGCACTTGTATGAGCGGGAAAATGTCTGTAGACTGTGTTATTCGTTGTCGTACACAAATGCCCCCAAACATTTCTTAAATGCTTGTTTTTCATATCTTTGACAACATTAGAGTATTTTCACCTGTAATACGAAGTAATATGTATCTAATAATACTACCAAAATAATTTCACGTTTCTCTCGTATCTAATTAGACACACTTGAATTAATTTCAACATTCCGTTGTTTTTATACAAATAAAAAACCAAATTTTAAACCTGTCGACATGGAGTGTATATCATAATAGGTGTGTTAAAACTGTCGACATGGAGTGTATATCATAACAGATGTGTTAAAACTGTCGACATGGAGTGTATATTATAATGGATGTGTAATTCGTACAACCTTCCAACCTTCAGCCAAACTGCCATTTTCAGAAGTTTATGAATATCATATTTCGTTAATTTAGTTCAAACAGTTACCAGAAACATGGTAATTATCCTTTCTTATAAAACCCACGACACAAGAAATATTCCATTCCAAATGACAGAACGATCCAAGAGAAAACAATTTAAAATGGCCAAACGTAAATAATGAGTTATCTGTGATTCGTTCACTTTGAGGAATCGAATCACAGATCTTAGCGCTGTAAATTACAAAACTTCTTACTGACACAGATAATTAAACTACTCATAAGCCACTGTGGTTACCATATAATATCTGATATATAAACTTGGCTTCAGTTAGTGTAATATGTGAATCAAAATAAAGATTAATTAACATTATTTTGTGTTTTTTTTTCCAAGACAGTTTCACAAATGAAAGAAGTTGATAGTTGACTAGCAGTCGCAGACAATACGTATGAGGTACACGTTTCAGTGTATTTATTACTTTTGTGAACTAGGCACAAAGCTACACGGGTTTTAGTATTTTACGTCCCGCATACCTGTCGCTGTGCCGCTCTATGAGAAGGGATATTTTGACAAAGAAAGCAGCTGAAAATGTGCTTATCACAGTATGATTGTTTCTCACAGCTGAAAATGTGCTTATCACAGTATGATTATGTTTCTCACAGCTGAAAACGTGCTTATCACAGTATGATTGTTTCTCACAGGTGAAAATGTGCTTATCACAGTATGATTATGTTTCTCACAGCTGAAAATGTGCTTATCACAGTATAATTGTTTCTCACAGGTGAAAATGTGCTTATCACAGTATGATTGTTTCTCACAGGTGAAAATGTGCTTATCACAGTATGATTATGTTTCTCACAGCTGAAAACGTGCTTATCACAGTATGATTATGTTTCTCACAGCTGAAAACGTGCTTATCACAGTATGATTATGTTTCTCACAGCTGAAAATGTGCTTATCACAGTATGATTGTTTCTCACAGGTGAAAATGTGCTTATCACAGTATGATTGTTTCTCACAGGTGAAAATGTGCTTATCACAGTATGATTGTTTCTCACAGCTGAAAACGTGCTTATCACAGTATGATTGTTTCTCACAGCTGAAAACGTGCTTATCACAGTATGATTATGTTTCTCACAGCTGAAAATGTGCTTATCACAGTATGATTATGTTTCTCAGTGTGACTGACACTTAATATACATCAGTCATCCAGTGGCAATTAGTCAGAAAGTCAAGTTGAAATTTAAGAAAATAATGTATCTGTAACTGTTTTATGGAATTTAGTTAAATTTCTTGTGATTCTGTTAACAGTTAAAATACAGTCGGAAATAAAATTGTTATTTTCCTTTAATGAAAAATTTAAGAAAACATTATGACAAAGAATAGAAAATCAAAATTTGTAATTTCAAAGAACAGTTAATAATGTGACAAGTGAAAACAACATGAACATTCTATAATCAATATTGTGTACTTACCGAAGAAAGGTTTTAAAAAGCTATAATACAAAGGCAGTTATGCTTAGAACTTTGACAAATGTAGTTATCGAACTATGCGTTTTATATGCGTATTGGAATACCATAGTCTATAAAATGCTATTGTGATAGGCTAAGGTTTTTCGATTTTAGCCCGACATATTTACATGCACGTGCATTAGGGAAATATGTTTCCCGTAAGGCTGAAATTTTGTGTGAAAATATTCGATAGTCTTATAATCTAACTACTGTTTAAACTCTCTCGTGACCGACACTAACAATACGTGGTGCTGAACGTCACGAAACCACGCAAGTTTTGATATTTTGGTTATATCTGATTTGAGATAAATATTCTACCATTTTCTACACGCTTCTGTTTCAGCCTGAAATGTTTGTTAACATCGAATAAAATGTATCGTAATTCTCTTTTGCGGTTTCTTTTTTTTCGGTTACGGTTTCAGGAATATTCTTAGCATAACGCCTCTTGATAATGGGCAGTATATACTGATTTGTAGTTCAGCACATGTGTAAGAAGAAACACGATCTTTATATATTGGAAACCCATCTAGAACAAAGGAAATTTGTCTGGACACCAATAACAACCTTTCCCATTTTGACTCTCAGTATAGTTTTCAAAGTAAAACTAACATCCAGTGTTTGTTTCTGTTCACTTTCGTAACTGGTATCCGATAAAATAAACATGACACTTAAGTTTCATATTATAATATGAAACTCATTCGGCTGAAATAAATTCTATGAAATAGTTAAGGCGAAAGATTTTATAGAATGAAACTTGTGGTTCAATAATTCGAAATTCACAAACGACTAAAAAAGTCACTAGTAACCAGGATAATGAGGATTTGGAATCAATTAGAAACACGCAAAAATAAGGACTTTAGAAAACGTTTCAACTTTAGGATTTAATCGTGTTCTGACACAGTTTACTGGGGTTTTTAGAAGATATGATATAACTAAATGAGCTCATTTAAGTTTTCTTAAAACGTTGGTCTCTTAGAGTGCACGCGACTTATTAGAAGATACCACAGAGCTAAATGAGTTTTTATATAAGTTTTCTTAGAACGCTGGTCTCTTAGGCTTTTGTCTGCTTTAAATTAGTTTTTTATCAGTGATTTTGAAATGTTAAATGATACACATCTAATAATGTTACTTCATAATCAATTTTCTAACGTAATAATGTAAAGGAAAATAGCGGGTTGAATTTTTTTTTAAAGTCATGCTGTATATATGAATCCCAGTATTATCACAACGAAATTTCTTAAGACTTACAAAGCTAGAAAGCAGGTTTCGTTACTTGTGGTGGGCAGAGCACAGATTGCTCATTGTGCAACTCTGTGCTTAACTTCAAAATCAACGAACATAGTGTTTTATTGTATCACATTTTCCCAGATTATACTGTTGAATAAATGTTCTTGGCAGTTTGTCAAATTTATAGTGTCGAACATTGTAGTTCCTGATGGCTAATCCAGTTTATACTACGGTTCTCAGTGAACTGTCAATTGTTCCAGAGTTGAATATTGTAGTTTTCGATGTTTGTTTTTGTTTCATTTGTGAATACTGTACTTATTGGTAACTTGTCCATTTTTTATTTGTACAGTGATGAATATCTCATTGTTTTTATGAAGATTCTTTAGCTAATAGTATAATTTTCGTCGATTTACCTGAAAATAAACGGTGTATTTGATAAGTATACTCAGAATGGGGGGTCGTTTTACCTCCTGGTGGCAAGTACGTTTTCTTTGTTCGTTTATAATTAAACACAAAGCTACACAATGGTTTATCTGTGCTCTGTGTACGTCGGGTATCAAAACCCGGTTTTTAGGATTGTGAGTCCACAGATATACCGCTACGCCACTGGGGGACGGAAAGTACACGTTGATGTAGTTGTCTGATAAAGTTCGACTTCAGACGCCATTTTGTTGTGATCGTGTTTTCTGGAACTTCGCTTTCCTTTCAACTTTTACATTTGTACTTATTTCTATTAGAAACTGACTGGAACCAACTTTAAACGTAATAGGTTTCTACTTATTATTATATCAACAACACACAAAAATTTTATGTTTTGTTTTTTATCGGCAGCACATTTCTCCCTTAACCTCTCTCTGGCCCAGCACGGCCAGGTGGTTACGGCACTCGACTCGTAATCTGAGGGTCGCGGGTTCGAATCCCAATCGCACCAAACATGCTCGCCCTTTCAGCCGTGGGAGCGTTATAATGTTATGCTCAATCCCATTGTTAGTTGGTAAAAGAGTAGCTCAAGTGTTGGCGGTGGGTGGTGATGACTAACTGCCTTTCCCCTAGTCTTACATTTCTAAATTAGGGACGGCTAGCGCAGATAGCTCTCGTGTAGCTTTGCGCGAAATTTTAAAAAAATAAAGCTTTACAATAATGTTGTATACATGAAAACGGTTATACAAATAAAAAAGTCTCTCAAATACCGGTAGAAGAACCCATGATAGTTTAATTAGGTTTGTTTTGAATATTCACGCAAAACTAAACCAGGGCTATCAGCAACAGCCGTCCATAATTTTGAACTGGTTGACTAGAAGAAAGCAGCTAATTAATTGATAGTATCCAACGGCTACTCTCATAACACACACGCAGCTTCAAATTGTAAAGCTTTTTTGTGTTTTTGGACACAATCATGTACCCTTAACAGTGCTGTTTCCTAAATATTTGCTACTAGCTCCACACCTCTTGTAAAGTGAAAATATGTGTTTCTTATAGCAAAGCCCCATCTGGCTATCTGCTGTGTCCACCGAAGGTAACTGAACCCCTAATTTTAACGTTGTAAATCAGTAGATTTACCACTGTTCCAGTAGGGGACGTAAAGTGAAAGACGAGACAGTAGAGTGTGAAAATCATTGCAGATCAGCAACAAGCTAATTATATCAATAACTGGATGAATCTTTCCTTAACGTTTATTGGTGAGCCATTGGATACCAACAATTAGCTAATTATATCAATAACTGGATGAATCTTTTCTTAACGTTTATTGGCGAGCCATTGGATACCAACAATTAGCTAATTATATCATTAATTGGATGAGTCTTCCCTTGACGTTTATTTGTGAGCCATTGGAGACCATCAATTAGCTAATTATATCATTAACTGGATGAATCTTCCCTTAACGTTCATTTGTGAATCATTGGAGATCAGTAACTAGGTAAATGTATCATTAACTGGACGATTCTTCCCTTAAAGTTTATTTCAGTAACCCTGTCACACCAAACACGCTCGCCCTTTCAGTCGTAGGGGCGTTATAACGTGACGATCAATCCCATTATTCGTTGGTAAAAGAGTAGCTCAAGAGTTGGCGGTGGTTGGTGATGACTAGCTGCCTTCCCTCTATTCTTGCACTGCTAATTAGGGACGGCGAGCGCAGATAGCTCTCGTGTAGCTTTGCGCGATATTCAAAACAAACAATAATCTCTTGATTTATTCCGTTTCATCTTCTGGTCTTCATTTTGTTAAACAACTTTTCTTTAAACCTTTCTTCAAAATTACGCCAACAGATGTTTTCCTGTCCAACCTTGTACACCTGTTTTCCGTAATTAGTATTATACAGCTAGTAAACTCCACAATGGCTATACAAGAAAAGATTGTCCTCTAATTCCTTTATGGACTTACTAGAAGTTGGACATTTTCTCAGTCACAACCAATTCTTACACAAAACTTCGTAACATTACGAAATAGGCTTCTTGGACTTTTAATTTTAATTATTTGACACGTTTGTAGCCGACGAGTGATGTATTTCTGCAGGTCATTTAACTTATTGATCACTTGGGACTCAAAGATAGTTTCATTTTTATTTTCAACCAACATTATAGAATTAGTTAAATGATTTGCAAATTGCATTAATTATTACTCATTTTAGTGCCTGGAACTTTGGTTTCTTTTTATGCTGATTTTCTCTGGAGATTATAACATTATTTTTAAATTTCTGTTTCGATCGCCTGCTATTGAAACTCGCTCATGTATTTGTCTGTATATATATATATTATGTTTTGATATTTGTATCTGCCTCCTACATGTAAATTTTTATTCTTTCACCTTGACTTCGTTTCGTAGTTTGATTAGTGGTTAATGTCCAGCTCTGATTTAGGGTTAATCAGTAATAAGACACACTTTACACAAACCAACTGATACACTTCGTATTACGTGGCTCGTTATGGAAAAGATTAAATGTTCCATTTACAACGACATTTTAAAATATTTTTAGTATAGTTACGTTTAGTAGAGAAAGTTGATAATGCTATATACAACTATTTTGGAGCCTCACCAAGTAGTTACGGTCAGTGTTGTCATGTCCAGTCATGCTTAACATAACAGCCATGCATTTTTATCATAGTTCTACAGCATAGTTTGATTTAACAAAATGTTCTGTCATGAGATTTTTCTGAATGATGCATACCATTCCTCCCTACTTGCTTTCCATAATCTATGTAATGTATAGGGATGCCAGTTTTCCAGTTTTGGATTCAACCGTCCAATTGCACAGATATTCATAGGCCGATGTATCTTTCTATGAAATACCATAAATATACGTTTCATTTTCGCAGCTGCTTGAGGTAAGCAACAATTGAATACAAGGTATGACGAGAAGCCCTTTTTTAAAATAAACCCATACTCTACTGAACTCCCTTCCATATAAAGTCAATATTTCAATGTGCACTACATAAAGACGAGAATACTGGTCTGATATTTTGCAGGGTCCACTTTTTTTTCTTTTAGTAAAAGCCTAATCAATACCTTTTTCTCCTTACTCAGTAACCAGAGATCACAATAAATTCTTTCGTTAAGTTGTGACAAGCCATGTACCATATTTAGTTTTGTACCAGTTCACTGGTTTAAAATTGCATCATACTTGTTACAGATACCAAGATACCTGGTGTTTAAAACGGTCCATCTGAGGATCGGGGATTCAAATCTCTGTCGTACCAAACATGCTCGCCCTCTCAGCCATGGGGGCATTATAATGTGACAGTCAATCCCACTTTTCGTTGGTAAAAGAGTAGCTCAAGTGTTGGCGGTGGGTGGTGATGACTAGCTGCCTTTCCTCTAGTCTTACACTGCTAAATTAGGGACGACTAGCACAGATAGCCCTCGGGCAGCTTTGCGCAAAATTCAAAGCAAATCAAGCCAAATCAAGCAAAGCAGAAATAGCCCGTTATGAAACATTACGCTTAATAGAAAGCAGACCTGACTGAGCGTGACCAAGTTGTTAGTGACTCGAACTGTGAATTTGAAGGCTTATGATTCGCCGATAAAACGAGCTCCGAACTTGGGTCTTGAGTTAGTGACAGTTAATGTAGTTCCCATTATTCGGATGGCCCGGCATGGCCAAGCGTGTTAAGGTGTGCGACTTGTAATCTGAGGGTCGCGGGTTCGCATCCCGGTCGCGCCAAACATACTCGCCCTCCCAGCCGTGGAGGCGTTATAATGTGACGGTCAATCCCACTATTCGTTGGTAAAAGAGTAGCCCAAGAGTTGTCGGTGGGTGGTGATGACTAGCTGCCTTCCCTCTAGTCTTAGACTGCTAAATTAGGGACGGCTAGCACAGATAGCCCTCGAATAGCTTTGTGCGAAGTTCCAAAACAAACAAACAAACAAACCCATTATTCGGTCTAATACGAGCAGTCAATAAAAAGTGATCATTGCTCTAATCTAGCCTGTCATTTTAAATTTAGGCTTAGCTATGCATAGCTAGTCCTTGTATAGCTTTGCGTAAACTTATGAAAAACAAACAGTTAATCCCGAGATCCACGGAAGTGTTCTCTTTCAAAAGTAAATAAAACCAAAATTAAGAATAATAAATGTTTTTATTCATCGCTTTTGAGTTTTATTTGTCACACTATGTTGTAGCCTACAGAGTACATAATCTTTTAGCGTTACCACAGCAAAAATTACAACGTTAAGAGTCCTTTATATGACGCCATTCTAGTGTCTGCTGACTGAGTGACAGACAATACAGTGGTTAAGACAGGTGGCTTCTCCATACAAGGAAATAAAACTTTATAGTCAGTCATATCACGATATCTTCTTTTCAAATTATTTGAATAATATACATATATATACATATAATTTTTGGAAAGGAAAATACACCTTTATATCAAAACTGAATTTAGCAAGTCCACTATGGTATATGTCGTTAGGTTAGATTAACTTTTTTAAAATAGTCTGACTTTCAGTTATTCATTTACTTTGAGAGTTTAGCACAAAACCAAATTGTTCCACTGACGAACATAAAACATGTGCAAAAAATTAGAGCAGTACGCTTTAGGAAAGATGATTAGAACAGTATATCTCAAAATTAGTCCATTGAGAAACTAAAAAATAAAAATAAATACTACACTGTAACAACTTTTAAAAACAATACTATTCTAGCGTTTATATTACTAGAGTAAACTGTTTGTTTTTTAAATTTCGCGCAAAGCTACTCGAGGGATATCTGCGCTAGCCGTCCATAATTTAGCAGTGTAAATAAATAAGACTGGAGGGAAGGCAGCTGGTCATCACCACACACAGCCAACTCTTTGGCTACTCTTTTACCAACGAATAGTGGGATTGACTGTCACATTATAACGCCCCCCACGGCTGAAAGGGCGAATATGTTTGGTGTGACTGAGATTTGAACCCACGACCCTCGGATTACGAGTCGAACGCCTTAACACGCTTGGCCTTGCTGGGCCAGAGTAAAGTGAACCAATCGAAGTGCGTTTTATGATACATTATCACCACTTTTGAAAACAACACTATTTCTTGCGTTTATATTACTAGAGTAAAGTGAACCATCAAAGTAAGTTTCATAAATTATTTGTTTCGAGTTAAGCACAAAACTACGAAATGAGTTGTGTTTTGTATTCACCTGAATAATCCAACCCTTCTGTTTAACGTTATAAGTGTTAAAAGGTGCTACTGTATCATTTGGAAGGAGTGGATAAGGCAATTTAATAAGAGCATAAAAACAATATTAAATTAAAAGGATTTTAAAAATATGGTGGTCTGTATCATATATAACTAGGCTTAACAAATGAGGAAGACCAGAAAGTATTGCGAAGTTCTTAAGTGTGACGTAACAAAGTATATAAAGTATTCTTTTTGTTTGTTTTAAAACAAATCTACACTGAGCTATCTCCTTTGTTCACAGATTCGATTTGAACACCGTATTGTTTCATTAAGTCCATAAATTCATTGCTAACTCACCGAGGAGAACATGTAAAAAACACTGAGATAATAAGATATAAGTAACGTTAACCAGAACAAGGGGCTTGAAAAGCACAAAGACAAATTTGATTCATTCAGTGAACTCGAACACGTGAGATAGACAAAAGCAATATCTTGTTTTACGATATTTATATAACTAACATTATACAATAACGAGTTAAAGTGACTTAATTATCAGGACAAGAAATACAGTCCTATAAACGGGTATCTGTTTTGTTTTCTGTTTGTTGTTTTGAATTTCGCGCAAAGCTACACGAGGGCTATCTGCGCTAGCCGTCCCTAATTTAGCAGTGTCAGACAAGAGGGAAAGCAGCTAGTCATCATCACCAACCGCCAACTCTTGGGCTACTCTTGTAACAATAAATAGTGGAATTAACCATCACATTATAACGCCCCCACGGCTGAATGAGTGAAATGTTTGGTGCGACGGGGATTTGAACCCACGCCCCTCAAATTACAAGTCAAACACCTTTACCCATCTGGCCATGCCGGGCCATTTGTTTTCTATGGTTGTTTTTTATACCCAACATAAAGTAAAACTTTTGTCCATTTTAATTACGTTTGTGTTTCTTATTTTCTTACATCTAAATACGCAGTAACGTAATTATTTTGTTTGTGTAATATACCAGCAAAGTTTACTGATGAGACAGTCCCAAATCAACCATATATACACACAAACAATTCGTACATTCTGCTATTACCACAAGTTCGTTTGTGTTTTGTAGAACAAACCTATTCTTACTACTTTGTGAGCAAAAGAATTATTAAAAAAATTGCAGAATAAGATCCTTCATTTACGAAATTAATAACTTTTGTGATTTCATCTGTGTTATTAAAATAAATTGTACAAAGTGTTCTTCTAAATGCTATTATTATTATTATTAAAAATAGAGGACAAAGTTGTTCTATTTCCATTATAATTTAATAGTCAAGGAACTTATAAAGTGTCTTATTTCTGTTAAACAAAACATTGTAAAATAAATATATGCTGTGTTGTTTTCTTTCGGATGTTCGTGTAAAGAAATACAAGGACTATCTGTACTAGCCCTTCTTAATATGTGCCAACGAATAGTGGGAGTAACCGTCGAATTATAACGACCTCACGACTGAAAGGATGAGCATTTTCGGTTATGGGGTTCGAACACGTGACAAGCAGATTGCACATCGAGTTTTCACGCAATCACTAGTCACAAAGGAAAGTTTTTTAATAATAAATTTAAATACAAAAGGGGGCAAAGAACCAAAATGTGCTCAGATCGAGGGCTTCTCTTGGGGAAGCGATTACTTTCGAGACGATGGTATATTACTTTCCACACGATGCTAAATTGAGGGGTTCAATTCCTTCCGGAGGATAGGGCGCAGGTACTCCAATAACTTTTTTTTTGTTTTTGAATTTCGCACAAAGCTATTCGAGCTAGCCGTCCCTAATTTAGCAGTGTATGGCTAATTTATATGCAAAAACGGCTCGTTTGGGTTGAGAAAATATTTTACATAGAAGAGCGAACAACGTTTCGACCTTCTTCGGTCATCGTCAGGTTCACAAAGAAGGAGGTAACTGACCGGAAGCTGACCACATGTTTGAAAGGGGTTGTGTAACTGTGTGTCGAAATGTAGAGGGCGGTATTAGATGTTTGAATATATAATTTTATTTATTTTATTATATTAATATAGGTATAAAGGCGTTCCTTTATATTGGTTTATTTTGGGTTTAAATTGTTGTATAAGTAAGGCTTCTTTAATTTTGCGTTTATTTATGTTTGTTTCTTTATTTAGTATTTGAGTGTTTTCTATGGTTATGTTGTGTTTATTTGACTTGCAGTGTTCGAAAACGTGTGAAGGTGACTTTTTAGGTTCTTTGAATCTGGTTTCCATTTTTTCTACTTGTTTCTCCCAATATAGAAGTTGTGGCAGTTATCACATTGTATTTTATAAATAATGTTGGTGTGGTGTTTGTCAGTGTAGTTTTTACATAGTATAGACCTCAGTTTTGTGCCTGGTTTTTGAATAAATTTGGTATTAACTGGAATGTCATATTTTGTTACTAATTTTTGCCAAATGTTGGTTATTTGTTTGCTGATGTCAGGAATATATGGTATACAGCAGTATATGGTTTCTAGTTTTTTGATTCGTGAGCTGTATTTACTTTAGTTGGTGGTTGATTTTGCTTTTTGTCTAGGTGTGTGCGTATAATGTTTTCTACGGTTTGTGGAGGAAACTTATTGATGTTGATGAAGTATTGTTTTATTTTGTTTAATTCATCGTTAATTTTATCTGGTGAGCATAGTTTTATGGCTGTGTTTATTTGGTTTCTTAGTATGTTGAGTTTTTGTTTTGTTTCATGTGCTGAGTCCCAAGGAATGTATAGTCCAGTATGGATGATTTTTCGGTGGATTTCTGTTTTGAATTGTGTGTCAGTTCTTGTAATTTTGAGGTTAAGAAATGATATTTGATTGCTTTCTTCCTGTTCACATGTGAAGTTAATGTTGGGATGTATAGAGTTAATGTGATTGAAAAAATTAAGTATGTGTTCTGTAAATTTGAATCCTGCAACTGTGTCATCTACATATCTGTACCAGTATAGTGATGGATGTAATGCTGTGTTAATCGCTTGTGTTTCAACTTGTGTCATAAAAATATTGGCTAGAACTGGTGATACTGGGTTGCCCATGCTTAGGCCATTTGTTTGTATATCATTTTGGTTGTTGAACATGAAGTTTGTCTTTATCGTGGTGAATTCTATGAGGGTTTCTAACTGGTTACTGGGAATTTCTATAGTTGGTTTAGGGTCTCGGATATAGAGTTCTAAGGCTATCTTGCAGGCTTCAGTGGTTGGAACTTCTGTAAAGAGGGATATAACATCGAAACTGGCCATTAAGGCTTTATGATTAAGTTGATTTAGATTAGACTTGAAATTAAAAGAGTCTTTGATGAATGAGCTGGCTGATGTTACATATTTGGAGAATGCCCATGCTATGTATTTACCAAGATTGTAATTAAACGATTCATATGTGGACATTATTGGTCGTAATGGACAATCTGGTTTATGAGGTTTGGGGATGGCGTATATTTGCGGTGTGCGTGAGTCGGTTTTACGTAGGTAGGAATAAAGTGCTTGTGAAATTGTGTTGGCTTTTTCATTTGTAGTAGTAATTTGTTCAGTTGCGTCTCGTGTGTCTTTGTTGGATTTGTGTGTATTGGTTTAAATTTGTTCGTGTCTGATAAGATGTTATTCATTTTTTGGATGTATTCATTCATGTTCATTATGACTATAGCGTTACCTTTATCTGCTTTTAGAATTTTTATGTTTTTGTCTTGTTTTAGGTTTTTAATGGAATTAATGTCTTCTTTTGTAAGGTTGTTTTTTTTAGTTTTCTGTTTTGTGAAATTATGTTGATGGTTTTGTGAGAAAATTCTTTGAAAAATCGTTTAAGATGTTCATAAACCAGATTGTTTTAGGTGTTTCTGGAAAATATAAATTTTAATTTTAGTCTAATCTAAATCCTACAGAAGTTTGACCCTAACCCAACTATAGAAATTCCCAGTAACCAATTGTTGGATGTCAATAAAATTATCTAAGTTGTCTACATCTATACTTCTGTTGGTTGTTTTCTTAATTTTTTCAATCACATTTTTACATTTTCCGTAGAAAGTATCACAAGTCTCCTGGCTAGATCTTCTAAACATACTAAGAAACCAAAAATAAATACAGCCATAAAACTATGCTCACCAGATAAAATTAACGATGAATTAGACAAAATAAAACAATACTTCATCAACATCAATAAGTTTCCTCCACAAACCGTAAAAAAACATTATACGCACACACCTAGACAAAAAGCAAAATCAACCACCAACTAAAGTAAATACAGCTCACGAATCAAAAAACCACGAAACCATATACTGCTGTATACCATATATTCCTGACATCAGCAAACAAATAACCAACATTTGGCAAAAATTAGTAAGAAAATATGACATTCCAGTTAATACCAAATTTATTCAAAAACCAGGCACAAAACTGAGGTCTATACTATGTAAAACTACACTGACAAACACCACACCAACATTATTTATAAAATACAATGTGATAACTGCCACGACTTCTATATTGGAGAAACAAGTAGAAAAATGGAAACCAGATTCAAAGAACATAAAATGTCACCTTCACACGTTTTCGAACACTGCAAGTCAAATAAACACAACATAGCCATAGAAAACACTCAAATACTAAATAACGAAACAAACATAAATAAACGCAAAATTAAAGAAGCCTTACTTATACAACAACTTAAACCCAAAATAAACCAATATAAAGGAACGCCTTTATACCTATATTAATATAATAAAATAAATAAAATTATATATTCAAACATCTAATACCGCCCCTACATTTCGACACACAGTTACACAACCCCTTTCAAACATGTGGTCAGCTTCCGGTCAGTTACCTCCTTCTTTGTGAACCTGACGATGACCGAAGAAGGTCGAAACGTTGTTCGCTCTTCTATGTAAAATATTTTCTCAACCGAAATGAGCCGTTTTTTGCATATAAATTTCTCAACAAGTGGGTTTCTCGACATCACTGAGTGTATGACTAGAGGGAAAGCAGCTTTGACAACATAAAAAGTTTGTGCTTATAACTAAATTTAAATAATTTCAGAATTGTTTTTTTGTTTTTGCAAGTAAATATCCAGACAAGTACTGCAACTAATAAACAAATGGAAACCCAGCATTGTCACAAACTGGAGCTAAAACATCTCAAAATATACGAAAAAAGGGAAAAATTGTAAACCGACAGTTCTGGTGTTCTATCTTTTTTCAACGGTCTGTGTGTGGGGAGGACGTTATGCCAAATGAAGACAATCTGACCATTTTAGGTTAACTAACTGTAACATACGTTTAATGTAAGTTAGGTTCAAAGAAGAAAATGATAAATTATGCACTGTAGATTATTTCCCAGACTATATCGAACGTTTGAGCTTTCATCAACCATTGGATGATTTAACTTTCAGGAAGCCGGAAAACAATAAATGAAGGAAGATAAATAGAACTCTTCGTGCACAGTAATCAATACAAGAACCAGTTCCTCATTTTCCAAGTAGCGTAATTTATCCACTTTAAAATCCTAACCCTGCCACTGTCTTTTCAGATGTAACAAGAATATTAGATGTGTTTCACGAGTATCAACTTAAAATAAATAAGAAACAAGTGCCCTACCTTCACTGTATAGGACATGTATTTCATGAAACGACAGAATTTTCGTGATCTCAGTAATCACGAAACCTTCATTAAGATCTGAACTATGATTGGCCATCATATAAACAATGTTGAACACGTTACAACAAACGATTAGCTTTAGCATTTTATGCTGAGAACAGTTCATTAGCTGAGTTGTTATCAGAACTTCAGGGTGTGCTTCTCAGTTGCGCTGGATAACCTCTGATAAGTCGCTACATAGCAAGTGTTCAATAAGTTATATAGTCTTCTGTGCCCAGGTGAAATAACGGTCAACCAATAGCAGCTGCTAAAGACCTCTCGTGAGTAAAGCTGGAAGCAATTAAATATATAATCGATTGTAAGCTTTTGGAGATTTTGTTTAGTAATATATTCAATACATATAGTCCTCATGGACGTTTTTATAAATACCAGCTTGGTCAACACACAAAAATGTAATTAAATGGAAGGAAACGAACTACACAAAATTTATATACTGTATTAAGTAGCCAAAATGTGAAAACTAAACAAAACTTTGCAATAATGTTGTATACATGAAAACGTTTATAAAAATAAAAAAGCCTCTGGTATAGCAGTAGAGGAACCCATGATCAGGTTTGTTTTGAATATTCACGCAAAACTAAACCAGGGCTATCAGCAACAGTCGTCCATAATTTTGAACTGCTTGACTAGAAGAAAGCAGCTAATTAATTAATAGTATCCAACGGCTATTCTTATAACACAGACGCAGCTTCAAATTGTAAAGCGTTTTTATTTTTTCTAGAGAGGACACAATCATGGACCTTTAACAGTGCTGTCCGTAAATACATGGCGACTTGCTGCACACCTCTTGTAAAGTGTGTTTCTTATAGCAAAGCCACATCGGGCTATCTGCTGTGTCACACCAAGGGTAACTGAACCCCTGATTTTAGCGTTGTAGATTCCTAGACTTACCGCTGTCCCAGTGAAGGACGTAAAGTGAAAGACCAGACAGTACTGTGTGAAAATCATTGCAGATCAGCAACAAGCTAATTAATTATATCAATAACTGGATGAATCTTTCCTTAACGTTTATTGGTGAGCCATTGGATACCAACAATTAGCTAATTATATCATTAATTGGATGAGTCTTTCCTTAACATTTATTGGCGAGCCATTGGAGACCAACAATTAGCTAATTATATCACTAACTGGATAAGTTTTTCCTTAACGTTTATTGGTGAATCATCGGATATCAGTAAATAGATAATTATATCATTAACTGGACGATTCTTCCCTTAAACTTAATTTGAGTAACCCCGTCACACCAAA
This sequence comes from Tachypleus tridentatus, assembly GCF_004210375.1. Lineage (NCBI taxonomy): Eukaryota > Metazoa > Arthropoda > Merostomata > Xiphosura > Limulidae > Tachypleus > Tachypleus tridentatus. The sequence continues at coordinate 60,922,677 of NC_134836.1, read as the reverse complement.
CACGCTAGCTCTTTCAGCCGTTGGCGTTATAATGTGACGGTCAATCCCACTATTCGTTGGTAAGAGTAGCCCAAAAGTTGGTGGTGGGTGGTGATGACTAGCCGCCATCCCTCTAGTCGGCCTGGCATGGCCAAGCGTGTTAAGGCATGCGTCTCGTAATCTGAGGGTCGCGGGTTCGCATTCCCGTTGCGCCAAACATGTTCGTCCTTATAGCCGTGGGGGCGTTATAATGTGACGGTCAATCCCACTATTCGTTGGTAAAAGGCTAAATTAGGGACGGCTAGCACAGATAGCCCTCAAGTAGCTTTGTGCGAAATTCAAAAACAAACAAAATCCCTCTAGTCTTACACTGCTAAATTAAGGACGGTTAGCGCACGTAGCCCTCGCGTAGCTTTTGCGAAATTCGAAAACAAACTCTTTGTTAACCTGAAGATGACCCGAGAAGGTTGAAATGTTGTTCTGAACTTTATTTCAATTAAAGTGCTAATACCCATACCAGCTGTCTTTAGAATACATTTTTTACTTCAAGTGGGTTTCTCGTCATCACGAAAAATAACCCCAGTTAAACGTCGTGTTTTTCTCTACCACGGATGTAAGAAGACTGAAATATTTAGAAACTTTAGCACTCCCGGATGAGGGATCATGTATTTTACACTGTACATGGATTTATTATAAAGCTACTGAGTCCTACTGCCACCGACTCCGATTTTAAATTATGGACCAAATTTATGACAGCCAGCCAAGTCTACCTCCAACCATCCTTGCTGAGAAATTGACTGTCACACTTATAAGGCATCAACAATTTTGAGTACGAAGAACATTTCGTTGTATTGCACAAATTCGAACCCGGTTCTTCAGCTTCGAAATCCAGAACTTTTCCACAGGACACAACAGCACCCTCTCTTATAGTACAAACTAAAATTGTCACCAAAGCAGTCGAGCTGGAACTATTCGTACAGTCTCAAACATTTATACGAAATATAACAACAAACAAGGACGTATATACAGAATAAACAAATAAAATGATCATTGTAAGAAAAATTTAAATTTCTGATGAAGCCCTAAAGTCTTGACTATTAAAGGTACTGTACTAATGTTTTATGTAATCCTCATATATATGCAGAAATAGAACCACCACGTCTTAGTGTCTATATTTGTTTCCCTTGTTTAAGATTGTCTGAATACAACCATCTAATTACTATTTGATTTAATTATTCAATAATCCTCTGGTTTTGAAACATTCATTTAGTACTCTAGCATGTATAAATGTAAATAAATGGATAATTTTATAGCCACATGAAATAAAAAAATAAAACTTTATTGTTCACAGACAAGGTACAGAATTTCAAGCAGGGTTATAGAGAAAAAACATATGCACACATAAAAACAAGCAAAATACCAAATACTATACAAAAGCTGTTTTAGAACTAGCAAGTTTTATTCAGAATATTTCAATACACTGATAATACTTATTTCATCAGGTAGCTTGGTCTTTTGAACATATCTCTTATAAGTGTAATGAAACACATTCACACAATTAAAATAAAATAACAGTAAACAAAAATACAGCTCATTTTATAATTCACTGTAAAAATAATTTCATACATCTTGTAAGATGTATTCAAATTAGAGTAAACATGCATATAAGAACAATAAAAAGTCTTAAGAAACAAATTTGCTGTAATCTTCTTGCAATATGTTAGCTTCATACAATATTAAATGTTGATTTAAAATACTTTGTTTAAAATGGAAGGAAATTGAATAAACCTAAAACTTCAACTTAAGAGAAAAATATTTTTTTTGCCTCAAACACAAGCAGATTAATTTCAAAGCTGTTTTTTCTCATTTCTGCTTTTATATCAGTACATGTTTTAAAGTGTACAACTTAAGTATTCTATATTAGTATAACACAAGGAATGTTCATGTCCAAGGTCCATACAGCAGTCATAAACAGCTCCAAGTCTATCACTTGTCTAATACAGAAGAGGCAGCCTTTTCAATAAAGTTAGCCAGTCGTACATCACGATCTGAGAGTCCATTCACATCATGTGAACTCAGTGTGATCTGAACTTTATTGTAAACATTAAACCATTCGGGATGATGGTCCATCTTCTCTGCCTGCATTGCTACTCTGGTCATAAAACCAAATGCCTGCAAGGTTTGCAATTAAATAAATGTCTACATTTCTTGTCAAACACAAAGCTACAAGCTCTTTACTCTTCTGTGAAATAACCCAGTAAAAATCATACACAGCCACCCTTAAATATAAACTTTAGTAAGAAAACTAATACATGAATAGTTTAGCAAGCTAATCTATACTTCTCATGAATACTTTAAGTAACAAAATACGTCAACGTAAACTGTTTTATACTTTGTTTAATTTTAACCATTTACCCATGATCAGATCTAGAACTTAAAATTTGGTATTCTAAAACTTCTTGTACCTTAAGAACACCCTCTTTGAATGAAATGTTCAAAAGCTAATATGAACTATCACACTTTTACAATGTGTGCTGTAAAACTACAGTTAAAGCCTGTTTTAGGCCACATATTACTACACTTTCACTTCAATAAAATCTCTATTAAACTCAATCTAAAATAGCATTGCTGGTGTGGGCTTCGTGTACTTAGGATTTTTCAAAAGGTTCCACACAGAAATAAGCAAAATAAATTACAATGGTAAGGGTTTCAGAGAGAGTACTTATTGAATTGCAAGGTGGCTAGACAAACCAGTGTACAAAGTTATTAATGAAGTCCAGTCAAACTTCAATTTATTACTAGTAATGTCTTTAAGAGTCAGTACTGGAGTCCATTATTTTATAATAACTGAGACAAGATAATTATAACTTCAGTCGTAAATTCTGCGAATTACATTAAACTCTTAGAGTACTTCTGACTGTGTCTAAACTGTTGAAGTACCACAGACTGATGTGGACTAATTGGTAAATTTAGACTAGTGGTTGGTAAGATATTTACATAGAGTAAAAACAAGGTAATACATATATTACATTTGTAATACATATTTAACACAAATGAAAAAACACTCAAAGTGGCTAAAGAAAAATGATATTGGCACAGTGGCAAATGTCTTTCAAGTCACTAAACCAGTTCTTTGTTTTCTAATATTAAACTTATGGAATTTTAATGTATTTATAGATATAATGATCACAGGTTATAAGGGTTAAAAACCTCTATGTAAATCACTAATAAAGCCTCACTTGGAATACTGTTCACAGTTTTAGTCTTTTATCTGGATAAAGATATTGACTTGTTAGAAAAGGTTCAGTAAATGGCAAGATGAATGATACCATATTGAAGGGTATCCTTACTGGGACAGATTAAGTAAGATCTCTGGAGAAATGAAGGGTAAGAAAAGTCTAAATGATGGGATAAAGCTCTTTAGTTTCTTTATACTGAATTCTGAGGACAACAGAGCTAAATGACAGTAGTTTGAGGTCAGGATAAGACAGTCTAGACAAGTTAAAAACTTTATTCTTTCCTTCTAAAGGGTGATTAGCTTATTAAATCAGTTGCCAACACCTTTAATAGGAAATACATGATTTCTTACTATTCTGAGATACCCTATCCAGTTACTGTTTGTTTCTTGTAGTTAGTTTTTGAGTTTCATACCATATTCACTTGAAATATTACATGGAATAAATTTAGTACAAATATTTTACAGCATTATGAATGGACGTTAAATTTTTCTCATATATATGAGATGGGGAACTGTTGGAAACTAAATATCAAAAACACACACTTAATGGTGAGATAGTTCAGTCATTGTTTAACTTCAGACTAGGACAAGCTTTTTAAAGTCTGATACCAACTCTCCTGACAGGTTTTTAAGGAGAGCATTACTTTAAAAAATATAAGACAGTTTTATATGGAACTTACAAGTTCCAGGTCATTTTTTAAAATTTTCTATGCACTTTTAAAGGAATAAATTACACAGAAAAGATGTTGTATTAAACGCTGTGCCATTTGCTTTATTAACATGTTTAGAACAGATGGGGAAGTGTATGTTTAACATCATTAGAAAGTGTAATGGATGGTAATGAGGGCTGTCACTAATGTAATGTTGATTAGTGATATGCTAACTGGAAAGTTAAGATATGAGAGTCCTGTCTTTCGATTTTTATTGTCTCTAATAAACATCCACTAAAGTACTGCACTAAGTATTTCCACAATAAAAATAATTAATAGCATGATTTAATTAATTATTATTAAATAATGAGCAGTTCAGAGAAACATTATTACAGTCTGCACTAGTTGTGAACACTTATGTTATTAACCACATCACCACTGAGTGAGTGTTTCAAATGTACTTATTTAAAGATAGTCACTGTTAAAAAGATAATTAAATAAAAACTTAACATAGCCATTCAATCCAGTATGTAAACCAAGACTAACATGTTTTCTCAGCATGCGACTTGTTTTTCGTCTTGAACATTTAACACGGCTACACTTACCTGATTAAAATTTTTAAACATAAACTCCTTATAGATTGCATCTCTTCCTTCAGTCAGAGCCCAGCCAGCTGACTTAAGTGGGGACAGGTGTGTCTGTCTTTCTTCATCAGTCAGCTTTGCTCTCTTTGCTTCAGTAGCCTGAAAACGTAAAGCTGTTTAGTGATTTTTGAGCACAAAACTTGGAAGTAAATATGATGTCGTGTATTAGAATATTCAATTTGCATAGTGACACAGTGTTTTATGATCACATACTGCTTACCAAAATTCAGCTGTCTTTAGAACAAGTATTGCTTTACAAAATTTACCTGTGTTTTAAGAACACATACTGCTTACCAAAATTCAGCTGTCTTTAGAACAAGTATTGCTTTACAAAATTTACCTGTGTTTTAAGAACACATACTGCTTACCAAAATTCAGCTGTCTTTAGAACAAGTATTGCTTTACAAAATTTACCTGTGTTTTAAGAACACATACTGCTTACCAAAATTCATTTCAGATTCCAAAATTTTAACTGAAAACCAATAATAACAAAACTTTGCTACTTGGTATGTTAACATTAATACAACTTAAGAAATATATTTGATTAATTTAGTGAAATTACTTGCAAAATTAGTATTCAAATCATTGTAAACAATGTATATTAATCTCCAATTTATTATGACAAAACTCATCTGCCAGTTATTTTTCCAACTCACTGTGTAATTTAAAACCAGCAACAAGACCTCAAAATAATCAGTAAAGTTAAGCAAGTTATTGACTATTTATTGACTTACATCACTGACGTAAACCACAAAATGTAAACATTTTAACACTAAACCCTAGGGTACCCCACTTACGACATTAATCTGCTTTGAGTGAACTCCATTTATAAAAAAAAAAGAACATTAAGTTTTTCCATCTAGACATTTTTTAAACCAGCTAACCAACTAATCACCTATAAAGATAATTCTTTATAAGCACCATCCATGCAAGAGGATATCAAAATATTCTTAAGACAAGATTTTCACATAGTGAAGTCATGTTGACTGTCCAACAAAACTTCAACCTTTGTTAAATAACTAAAGCATATTTTATCAGACATTAAAAACTCTCCCTGCACTAACATGAGGCTAACAGGCCTACAATTACCTGAACAAGGTTTTTATCACTTTTATTCGAGTATTTTATTCTTACCATTCTAAATTCTCTGACAAAAAGAGATTTCTGATTCAAAAATAAGCTGTACCAATGTCTCGTCCTTTCGTGACCTTCGCACAACCGTTTAACAAAAATCAACCTCATGGCCTTCGTTTACTACTTAAGCTAGTGTCATCTTTTGTCAAAAACGCTAACTTTAATTGAAATAAAATATTCAGACAAGAAACTAAAACTTATATAAGAAACAACTATTAATTTAAGTACACAAAATATACCCATACGGGTTTTATCTGAGTGTAATTGGCTTTGTATCTGTGTTTCCATTATTGATTGCATCCCAACTTTCAATAAGTTTAAAAAGTGAAAAATAGAAAGCAGCAGGAAAGAAGGATGTTTGTCAGAAAATAGTATACTACAAGTTTAAGACACGAAAAAAATGCCTTTGTAAATGGAAATTTTCTAAATTACTTTATTATCAATTTCATCACACTTACATAAAATAATGACATTAAAATATGTTTAACAGCGTGGATATGCAGTTTATTTGTTTTTGAATTTCGCGCAAAGCTACTCGAGGGCTATCTGCGCTTTACCTTTATTTGCAAAGTTTATTTTTTCATATGATGTTTTATTTTTTTCAATGGAACAGCTCTTTCATAATAATATTACTATAATTAAATTCAAAATATATGCTATTCTAAATAACGTTCCGTTAATCATGTTGATTCGTAGAATAGAAAATTCTGGTTAACTTCACTTTCTTGAGCCAGATATTTATCACGTCTTTTAACGTGCTTATAAATTCGTACGATGAATTGTTGGTTTTTTTTTTTGTTTTTTGAATTTTGCACAAAGCTACTCGAGGGCTATCTGCGCTAGCCGTCCCTATTTTAGCAGTGTAAGACTAGAGAGAAGGCAGCTAGTCATTACCACCCACTGCCAAATCTTGAGCTACTCTTTTACCAACGAATAGTGGGATTAACCGTCACATTATAACGCCCCACGGCTGGGAGGGCAAGCATGTTTGGTGCAACCGGGATTCAAACCCGCAACCCTCGGATTACAAGACAAACGCCTTAACACGCTTGGCCATGCCGGGCCCGGGGATATGCAACTGATGTAACAATGAAATATAATCTTGATTATATTTGTTGATTTTCGTTCAAAGATATCTAATATTTATAAGTTTGCTTTGTTTTTGAATTTCATGTAAAACTACACGAGGGCTATCTGCGCTACTCGTCCCTAATTTAACTCTTGGACAACTCTTTTATCAACGAATAAAGGGATTGACCGTCACATTATAACACCCCACGGCTGAAAGGGCGAGCATGTTTGGTGCGACTGGAATTTGAACCCGTGACCCTCAGATTACGAGTCAAGCGCCCTAACCGCCTGGCCATGCTGGGCCATATTTATAACGAGGAACGGAAGATTGCCAGATTTATTTCAAGTTTTATTCTAAGTACGTAGCTTGCTTTGATCGGAAGCTAATATTATTGTAAGCTCGTGATGACGAGAAACCCACTTGAAGTAAACAAATGTATCTCAAGACGGTTGTACAGGTATTAAAACTTTTATTAAAATAAAGAAGAGAAGAAAGTTTTAATACCCACACCAGTTGTCTCGGTATGCCCTCCTCTGTTGGCTTAGCGGCAAGTCAGTGGACTTGTAACGCTTAAAATCGAGGCTCGATACCTGCGGTTAGCACGACACAGACAGCACATTGTGCAACTTCTTCAGTGAAAAATTGTCTTCAAATGGTCTCAAAGGAGTCCCAGTGATACCTTTTATTGACCGTTGCAGAATGTATATATTTATTTTAAAATATTGGTTGACGAAACTTTAACTTTTACTTTTGCAAAAATATACATTTGCCATATTCAAGTAATTTTATTTTTCTAATAGTTTGATAAACTTGTAAAAAGTAGCTGCTTCACCAATAGTGAAGGAAGACACCTTATTATAGTTTAGGAGAGGAATAGATGAATTCTTGAAAAATAAATGTTTGGTTTAAAGTATATATTTTTATTTTTCCCCTAAATATTGATATGCCTTCAAAAAAACGACCTAATGATTCCTTATTGTTAGGATTTTATGCTAAATAAGAATACATATTAAAAACAATTAATTGTGATATAAACCATTTTAGGTGGCGCTTTTATTAACAAGAGAGAGAAGTAGTGTATTCTGCTGTCACTAATTGTTTATCCTGATAATAATTTGAAAGTACTATCCATATTAAATTTAACGAAAGCAAGATACTACGTTAATGTTAAGAACACCATTATCCTTTGGCTAAAATTATGGATCTTCGAAAAAATGAAAGATGAAGACAAACTTAACCTGTGCAGATGGTACTATAAAGGTTTGTGCTATACTTAATGATGTTAGTCTTAACATTAGATGTAGTATCTAGTATTTAAAACAATATCTGTCATTTGACATTTAATGTATTGCTGTGTCAGATTGTGTAAAGAAAAAAAAAAGAAGACTACTTAGTCTCATATTTGGGCTTCTGACTACAGATGCCCAGTGGCAACGTCAATATAATTTGCACTTGTATTATATTAATTGTAATTGACTGTGAAATAGGCAGCAACTGCCTATCAGTATTACTAGTGTTACTATTTGTAGGGATATATTGGGGATTATACTATCTACTGAAGTTATGCTGTTCAAATGTAGAAGATAATGTTCCAAAAATCTCTTTGTCTTCAGGATATGATATTTGAATTACTGATTTACAACTTGGAAGTTTTATAAATTGTTCATGATGCATTTCAAGTTGTAGTAAATCATCTCAGTAATAATACAGATTTAGAACCTAAAGTTTTGAGATACATTGACTAACAATAATACTATTTGTGATAATTGATATCTGCATTACTGCCCTGACAGTGCTTTTTTCTCTTAGTGCAGGTGATCAGTTCTTGAGAATTTCAGAGTTGAGTTAAATTGTAAAAAGATTCTGATCTAAACATATTTATGTCTTTAATTTTGAGATTGTGTGGAATGGTTTTCTTAGGGGATGGAAAATTGCTGTACCAAAAATGAAAAAGTTTTGATTGTAAAGTCAATAGAACAAGGTTTAGTGAACTGGTTCAAGAATAGTTGATTTGTAACATCAGAAATAAGCTCTGTGGAACCATTCAACAAATGATTTAAGAATTATTTTCAAACAAAGAAGAAGGGATGTGAGAATTTTCCCATGAAAATTAAGGTCAACTATCTAATCAATATCTCAAAATAAATTGGAAATAACTAAATAGGCTTTTAGTTTTAGTGAACTGGTTCAAGAATAGTTGATTTGTAACATCAGAGTTAAGTTCTGTGGAACCATTCAACAAATGATTTAAGAGTTATTTTCAAACCATAATTAAATGTACACATATTTCTCATAAGCTGCTGCTGCTCTTTAAAAAAAAAATATTTGAGAATGACATGTTAAATAATATTGGATGTTCATTTTGTTAACTTATTAAATAACATTTCATAAATATTCTTGTGCACTTTCTAATTTTACATTTATGGTGCAGTAAATGTATCATATCTGTTATGCGTATGTCATTTCTCCATTGACTCATATTTTCAATAAAGTAATCGTATTTGGTGAAATTAATATTGTTTAATGAACTCTTTAGTTCTGCTATTTAAAAGCTTTTTTTTCTTTTTACCATTCAGCTAAACTTTTAAGAATTGTATACATCTGTTCTTGATAGGTGGGTTTTGTTTTCTACCCTTCCTGTGGTTTTTAAACAGTGTATGGTTTTTCAGTGAAGCTTTCAGGAGACCACATTTTGAACAGCAAAAGGAGATCAAATCATGTTAGTATTATTTTGCACATTATTATTTGTACAATTTACATTTAACTTTAAGATAAGTAATAGTACCCTTCAAATTTAATAGTGGAAGTAGATATTATAGTTTTCCTGCTGTTTTATTTGAATTCTTTGTATATATAAGATTTATGTTTGAAATGCTTCTACTATGTTCTTATACAAGTTATAATGACACTTTCAGGTCTACATGTATAATGAACTATTGTGTATATATATCATCTGCTACCTACACAAGGGAGATTAAAAACTGGATGTTTTGCTGCTTAATTTTAATGTTCACTTCTTTTATGTTGTACAAACTGGGATGCCCGTACCCTGGACGGAAGTTATGTAAATTCATGATTAATGAAAGGTTATTTTAGGACATGAAAAGTTTCTTCTTCTTTACATATAATTTTAAAAAACTCCCATAAAAATAGCAAAACACAAAAAGTGAAACTGTAAATGTTAATCTCTTTCTTCATGGACCAACAAACCTTCATGCCATATTTGGTGAAGAGATATCAACAGGGAAAAGTAGTGGTAAAAAACAAAACACTCATAAAAACTGTAATCTGCAAAATTAAAAATTTGTATGAATATCTCTATGGACCTAATGAACCTCCACAACAATTTTGGTGAAGATCCATCCACACCCTGCAAAATATTTACATGGACATAAAACAGACATTATATAGGTTGTGACAGTGCATTGGATTTATGTGTGATGTATTCATGAGTTCATATCTGCATGCTGAGTATGAATAGGAATAACTTTCTCCATATGAAATATAGGTGAAACAAGAAAACCATGACCTCTACTGCAAATGTACATGCACACAGGATGAAAAGTTTCCAAAGTTGGGGTTTGCAGATCATGAAGTAAAAAAGTGTTTCCAGTACAATATAAGCTAGAGTTCCATTACATGTGTGTGTGTGTGTGTATTTAAATTATTTCTTAAAACATAATTTTCAAAACTGAAAAAAAATGCCAGTCTCTATTACTAGAATTGCCATTGCTTAGTGTCATGGAAATATCAACTCATCAACTTATTACCAATTCAGATTTGTTCTGGCTGGCATGGCCTAGTGGTTAATATGTTTGACATGCTTGTTGTTTCAGCCTTGGGATATTAGAATATGGTGGTCAATCCAAGTGTCCATTGGTAAAAGAGTAGCCCAAGAATTGACTTTGGATAATGCAGATAGACCTTTTATGTAGTTTTTCACAAAATCAAAAACAAAACAAACTTTGTTCAATTTAATCATTTAAGTGTTTTTAACTATTCAGTATCTAAGTAAAATATTTTTTGATTAATTCAGTTTGTTCAGCTTTGGACTGGGAAGGCCTAATAATTATGGAGGCTTCCTTGTGATTCCAAGGTCTTGGGTTAGATTCCTGTTGCCACCAGATATACTCTCCCTTTCAACATGGTATTGATGTATTGAACAATTTGTGTTTTTCAGTCATGGTGGTGTTAGTAACAGAACAGCTGCACCCACTTCCAGCTACTGGTTTAATTAATATCTTACCAACAAATGCTTTCACTACTGTAAGTTCTATGTTATAAATTTCATAGGTCAAGTTTTTAAAAATCCTCAATTTTTCCCTTGTGTAAGAATTGTGACATTTGCTCTTAGGTATGCCCTCAAACGTGTGTGTGTGTGTATATATACATAAAGGTAATATAGATAGTTATTTTGTATCTAAGTTACTTCACAACGGTGATAAATATATTTATTTTCTTAGTAATTAATAGAGTGAAAACTTTTATAGTTATAATTACCCTTTGTTTACATAATATACAGAATCTGAGAAATTATTACAAAATATTTTGATATAATTTATGTTAGGATTGGTGTAATAAAACTTTTTTTTTTGTTTTTATTCACAGAACTCTTGGATAGCATTAGGGGTAACATTTTCTATACGAGATATTTTGCTCTGTTCCATAGCATCTCAAGTACATGTTTCACCACTTGCACAACTCACTACAAATTAAAATCTGAAGTTAATAATTTTTCATGGCAACAATTATACAATGGAAAGGAAAAAAAAGGTTCTTAATATTTTTTGCTTTAATTTTTAATGTATTTTATTTTGTTTGTAACATTACTTCAATGATTACAATCAGTCTGACATAGTATGAATAAACAATGCAGAAAATTTCCCAATTCTAAGTTTAAATGATAAACAACTCACTTTACATGTGTATATCCAGCAGAGTGGTAAATTTGGTCTTAGAGTTTTTATTACTCATCTTGTGTAGTTTCATGTCAAGCTGATGATGTGAATTACATGGCTGCTATAAAGTTAAAGCCACTATAATAGATGACTCTCATGTCAGTGGAACACTAAACATGTTTTAAAATTGAACTGTTACATTATTTAGTAAGTATTTGTTGGACACTTCTGATACCAACAATGATGGTTATTTTAATTTCATTAAGTATTTGGGTATTATATTTTATATTTGTACACACACTGCTGGCCAAAATCTAAAAAAATATGCATTTTTCGTTGTTAGACTCGACCACTTATTTGAGTAGAGCTTCAAAGGAGGAAAATAAGAAAAGGGAAAATAAAAATAAAAGACCTTTTTAGCATTTAATAGGGAAAATGTAAACACTATGAAATTAGCCTAAATACTAGCTGGTCAAAAGTTTAAGACCATACTGAAATGAAGTGCTAACCAGTAAACATTTAATGAAATTTAGTCATTTGTGTTCAAGCATTAGCGTTGTCAACATCTCTCACTGACATCTCCTGTGTTATATTGGGTAAAAACATGGCAAAGACTAAAAAGTTGACAGAGTTTGAATGTGGCAGAATTGTTGAGCTGCAAAAGCAAGGTCTCTCTCAATGTGCTATCGCTGGTGAGATTGGGCGTAGTAAAACTGCTGTTGCAAATTTCTTAAAATACCCTCAGGGATACAGAACAAGAATTTCAAGTGGTCGGCCCAAGAAAATTTTGCTGGCATTGAGCAGGAGGATTCCATGGGTTGTCCGGCAAGACACCAGCCAATTGTCGAACCAGATTAAGGCCCTTATGGATGCAGAATGCAGCTCAAGAGCAATAAGACGGCATCTACAAGAGAAAGGCTTTAAAAATTGTAAACGTCTTCAAAGGCCACGCCTCCTTCCTCACCACAAAACAGCTCGGTTAAACCTTGCTGAGAAGCACCAAACATGGGACGTAGAAAAGTGGAAGAAGGTTTTGTTCTCTTATGAGAAACAATTTAACCTGGATGGTTCAGATGGCTTCCAATGTTACTGGCACGATAAGGATATCCCACCGAAGACATTTTATACACGACACAGTGGAATAGGTTCCATCATGATCTGGGGTGCTTTCTACTTCCATGGGACAAGAAGCTTCAGGTTATATAGGGGCTTCAAACAGCAGCTGGCTACATTGGTATATTGGAGAGAGCATCTTTATTGACTGAATGCCCTCGCTTGTGTAGAAAAGACTGGATCTCTCAGCAGGACAATGCTGCAATCCACAATGCCTGCAGGACAAAAGACTTTTTCATGGCAAATAATGTGATTCTTTTGGACCATCCAGCATGTTTGCCCAAATTGAACTCTATTGAAAATATTTGGGAGTGGATGGCAAGGGAAGTCTATAGAAATGGACATCAATTCCAAACAGTGCATGATCTTTATGAAGTAATCTTCATTACTTGGAATAACATTCCAACCAGCCTTCTGCAGACACTTATATCGACCATGCCAAAGCAAATGTTTGAAGTTATTAGCAATGATGGCTGTGCAACTCACTATTGAGACCTCTTGTTGGGGATTTCCTACCCTGTTTAGGACTTCTTTATGGTATGGTCTTAAACTTTTAACCAGCTAGTATGTAGGCTAATTTCATAGTGTTCACATTTTCCCTATTAAATGTTTAAACAGTTTATTTTTATTTTCCCTTTTCTCAGTTTCATCTTTCGAAGCTTTACTCAAATAAGTGGTTGAGTCTAACAATTCAAAATGCATATTTTTTTCTTTATGTTCAATGGCCTTAAGATTTTGGCAAGCAGTGTATATAGTTTAGCAGACCTTTCTAATTACTGTTTTGTTAACAGATGTTATTAGGTCAGCTGTTGGGGCACTTCTGTGGATAATGATACTTGTTGCCTGGATTGTGCTGTTCCAGTTGAAAAGAGCAGAGTGGGGAGAATTTGCAGACAAAATTTCCTTTATTATCCCAACAGGAATTCCATAATTTTTATTAAAATATTAACTTCTCATGTATACATCAAATTTTAAGTTTTCTTTAACAAAAAAAGACATTTTAAAATGTATATCAATTTTTCATTGTGAAAACTTTAGTGAAATAGGAATAAATTATTTTTCTGTGAATTTTTATCTCTTGTATTTGTAAGAATAACTAAAATTTCAGTGATTTATGAAAACCCAATAATTTATAAAGTAATTGTTAGGATAAAAATCAGATATTGTTTCTTTGATTTTAAGGCATTTCTGCACACATAACAAATTATATTCAATATTTCTTTGTGTTTTTCACTATTATTTTTTTAACTTTAGAAACTCCATTGTCTAAATAATACAACTTGTACAAACAGTCTCTGGATAAGTAAGATAATGTACAATACAACCCTATTAGGGTTCCAGACTTTGATGACATGTGCATGTTTCTCTTGAGAGTATCGCCAACTAAAATTGTAATGATAATTTTACATACAAAATCATTCAGTTCTATATTATAGCATTAACTTACATATAAACCATCCATAGACTTGTGAAGTTTCATTTGTTTGTTTTCAGTTCAAGCTATATATCATGTTTAAAAGGTTTATAAAGTGTGACATCAGTGTATGTACTGTTACATCCTGTTTAATCCTGAAACATGTACAGTTTTTAACAGGAAGGCTTTTTTTATGCACACAATTGATGGTGTTTAAGAAAAAATTCTTAGGACTAAATCCTTCATTTGTTCATAAGATGAGACTTTTAAATAAAAAATTCCAATAAAACATAATTAACTTTATATATTTATAGAATTTTTAGTGTGTGTTACTTCACCATGTAGTAACTTAAGTTAATTATATCCAATCTTTAAACTTGTAGAAATTTTGTGTATCAATAAATTTTTTTACTTCTTGATGAACAAGATATGTTTCAATAAATGTAACTAGTTTTGCATTAAAAAATACTGAAAGTAGATCTGTCTTTGTTGGTTTATTCTTTGTCAAATTTTGTTACTGAATTTTGTATGAAAAGAGTTATTCTACATAACCTATTGCTCTGGCTTCTGAATATTTAATAACATCTGTGAAAGAATGTCTCCTACTCTCAGGTATATTAATAAGTATCATAACACAGATTCACACAAACTGTATAACATAATGTATACCATGTACATTAAGTGATTGCTCTATGGTTGTCATTTGCACTTTAATGAAAGTAACCTGCAAATAATATGAAAATCATTACTGTTTATGGTTTACAGAATAGACAAAATGTATTATGATAATATGAAAATCATTACTGTTTATGGTTTACAGAATAGACAAAATGTATTATGATAAACTATCGATGACTGCAGTTGGTTAACAGTAGTTTATACAAATATACAATAATGATTTAAGTTCATGACAAGCACTTGTGTGTACTTTCTTACTTCAAAAGAACAGCAAATTTGTATTTACTTTTATATAAAGGCTTAATCTAACTAAATTGTAACAAGCTTTTATATACTTCAGGCCATTTTCTGTAAATCTGTTATATGAAACTACTAATAAAATTCACTTTTGTATATCTTGAACTTTTGGATATAGAGTATATTAATGGCTTTTTAATAAGAGAAACAAACATTATTAATGGCTTTTTAATAAGAGAAACAAACATATCTAATAACATTGGTAGTAAAGCATAAAAAAGTAAATTATAGTTAAAGTAATATTGAATGTTCAACTACCTAGACCATACTTTGTAATCTTTGTTTTCATGAAGCAACACTGCTGAGATATTACCCTGAACAACCATGCATTTCAAGGAAAGTAAAGACAACAAAAGACCTGTTGACCCACCTAGGTCATCCCATTAACTTAATCTCAGATACAAACTTTTATCAAGTCTTCCCTTAAACTACCTAAAATTTACTGCATCTATCAAATACAAAGTCAATCCATTCTATAGCCCAACCACACTATGAGCAAAATAAAACTTAGCTGAAGATGACATTTATCCTGCTTAAGTTTATGTTTTTGTCTGTCAGTTCTACAATTGTCAAGTATGAAAAATATATCCATTTCCACCGTCGTCTGTATTAATAATTAACATGTCAGTCCCTTTAACTTTTATTTTCTTTTAGAAAGAAAATTTTGAAATATTTTAATGTGTCCTTCTATGACCTTTCCATCTCAGATTTCACCCTTTTAAACCTTTCCAACAATTCAATGTAATTTCATGGTAGGATACTCAAGACTGAAGAGAATGCTACAACTGTGGCCTAATCAGTAACATGTACAATGAAAGTTTTGGTTATTTTAGACTTGTGTTCAATATTTCTGCAAATAAACTTAAGATTATATTTAATGCTAGTCACAACATACTACTGTAATCTGAGAGTCAAACCCTCATCCCACCAACTGTGCTTGTTCTTTTATCCATGGGAGCATTAAAAAGCATTGATCAATTCCATTATTTGTTGGTAAAAGAATAGTTCAAGTTTTGGTGTTTCGTAGTGATGACTAGCTGGTCAAATTGGAGATGTGTAGTACAGATAGTCCTCGTGTAGTTTTACTCAAAATTCAAAACAAATACACTACTTTGATGATGTAAGAGAGTAATTAACCAGAACGTGTATTACATTTCATTCACAAAAACAGCATTTTATACACGCAGTTACTGTATGTTAGTCAAACTGATTTTCAATTAAGTACTTATTTTCACTAGTTTATTTATTATGTTGAAAAACAAACTAACGTTTTCTCATTTGTCTAGTACAAATTATAAAGCACTGGTATTGTTCGATTTTCGTATGTCACTAGGTTAGTTATTAAACAATTCAAACTAAACACACAATGCGTTGACTGATTTATTTTGCTGCAAATATTGGAAATATATTTAATATGAAAAATTAATTTACGGGCATTTTCTTTTTCACTGGCACACGCTTGAAACTTTTCCTGTCTGAACGTCTACAAAAGAGGCCCCTAATGGTGGTCTGCACACCTGTTTGCCTTCACAGCGTTGGCCGGATAAGAGGTTGCATTTCTGTCCTGAGCACTGTAATACGATAAAAATTGTAAAAAAAAAATAAATAAATAAATAACTTTATACTTATGGTTAAACTTTCAGTGCAGATACATTTTTTTTTAGAATTTAATACACTAGCGTTAATACTTATAGGGGTACAGCAACACATCTGTAGATTATAACGCTAAATATCAGCATTCGCTACCTGAGGTGGCGACACCACAGATAATCCATTGGGATATTGTGCTTAACTACAATCAAACTAATTTTATTAATATTAAAAATACAATTTTCTCTTAGAAAAGTGAGTACGATATTAATTGTTATAGTACATTTTAACAATAGGTCATAATTAACAGCAAATAAGATAAAAGTGTTTGCAATTTCGTATAACGTACATATACTGACGACATTATATCTTAATGAAGGAAGAGCTTCAGATTATCAAATGCATAAACCAAGCCTAACACTTGAAACGAAAAATAACACAACTACTGATTACCAAGGTGATTATACAGTAATTGGAACAATATTGGAAATGAAAGGCTGATATTTAGATAATATATAATCGTTACCACATTCTCTGCAGCAGTATGAGATAACCACTGTTTGCTTAAATATCAGTATAAAACTACAATATAATATATCAATCTCTTTGATATATTTGAGCACGTTTTCTAAACGACAATTTTAAAATAAATCACAGATCAGGTATTTCAGTTTACTTACACAACATGGTTTTATTAATGTAAAGAGATAAACTTACAGCGATGCAGAAGTCGCAACATCCACATTCATCCTTGTAAGTACCGCATGGACAGTTACTGCCATCTACTGGACATGAATGCTTTTCACACGGACCTTCACAGTGCATGGGGCTGGTGCTTGTTGCTCTGTTAATGAAATACGAGATACTTTGAAATCAAAAGAGGTCGATTAAAAGCTAAAAACCGGTTTTCGATACCCGTTGTGTTTACAGCACAGAGAGCCAATTACATAGCTATGTGCTTAGCAACAAACAAACTCATGAACGCTTTTAAACTTGTTTTGGTATTAATTTAAAAATTCAAAATAGGCTAAAAAATAACACTTTGGATCTAAGCTCTTGTATTAGATCCTAATTTACAACTGAATCTGATAAATTTTGAATCACATTGGTGTGATAGTTTTATATAAGTATCTATATATCTTTCATTAAAATGCATATTTTATGGTTTTCACCATTTATGGCATAACCTGGTTTTACTTGTCTGTCCTATATATATTTTATACTGTATTTTTTGACTTGCTGACATACCGTTTAATTTCACACTTTCATTTGCATTATATATTACTTTTATAAAGATGTTTGTTATTCGCAAACAAATAAAAATGCTTACACATACGCATGTATTTACTATTTGATATCGTTTTGTTGCTTTACGACCGAGGGTACTCGAGGGTAATCCGCGCTAGCCATCTAAAATGTCTAAGTACAAGACCAGAGGGAAGGCAGATAGTCAACACAACCCCCCGCTGTTTCGTGGGTTACTTTAATCAAATGCTGTGATGTGACTGCCACACTTATAACGTACCAATGGCCTCAAAGTACAGAATTTCTTTCTCTCTCTCTCTGATGATAGTCGCCCCCCGCTAGTACAGCGGTATGTCTCCGGATTTACAACGCTAAAATGAGGGGGTTCGATTCCCCTCGGTGGGCTGAGCAGATAGCACTTTGTGGCTTTGCTATACTAAAAACACACAAACACACTGATGATAGTTGTTCGTGAACTTTCGGTCTACAGTTCGGCACATTAACCATTTACTTTTTCAAAATGTGATAACATATTGCTTATTCCGGGTAAAATAAGAAATATAAATTTGTAAATAAATTTGTTTTTCACTTCTTTGCTCGAAGTCTATAAACTAATTTTCTTTAAATGATTTTTAATCATTCTAAGAACCAAGATTTATTCATCCGTTTCCAAAGCTCTGTCCTCTGTGGCTCAGTGGTAAGACTGAAGGCTTATAACACTAAAAATCGGCTTTCGATACTTGTGGTGGGCAGAGCACAGGTAGTTCATTGCGTAGTTTTGTGCTTAATAACAAACCAGAAGTCGAGGCTCCCTGGTGGCTCAGAGGTAAGCTTCACAGCTTATAAAGCTAAAATTCGAGAATTGATACCCGAAGTGGGCTCAGTACAAAAAGCCAATCGTGAAGCTCTGCGCCTAATAGCAAAACGAAACGTTCTCGAACATTTCACATGCCCTTTAATATGATCTTACATTACAGGTTAAACAAAAATAATATTTACATAAGTTGTTTTTCTACATCTGTTAAGATTAGTAGATATCATTATAACTTACCCATAAACCAGTAGAGTTAGCAGTAGGACCACACATATCAGCTTCATCACGATTCGTTGTCTAAAAGGGTTATCTACAAAACAGACATCATATTTTGTTCGAGAATTTCACCCTTGAATATCAGAAGATATTTTACTAAAAAATATCACTGAACGCGTATTATATGCAACTTGTCGTTTTGCGTTATTAAAGACATAATCATTATTCACTGAAGGGTTTAACTCAGTTCTTATAGTGAACCACCCATACCCCCCCCCAAAAAAAAAAACAAAAAAAAACACGTGAAGACAATTTATCAAGCTGTATTATATACCACCATAAGCATGTAACATTACCGTTGCTAACACCACTGAAAAATGTTCAGTATGGAAACATTATTTTCAACTCTACCGATTTGAAAACAAATTTCACTCTCCATTTGTATTTAATTTTTGCTTGTTGTCAGTATTAAAAATAAAACAATGACAGAAAGATTACGATGTGCAGGTCTAATTCTTCATAAAGGAATATAACAGTAGTCAAAGATCAAAGTAAAAACTATGTAAGTAGACAAATATAAATGTATATACTTATGGTTACTTTACTATATTGCTCAGGGAAAATATAATAGAAAGATACAACTAATTAATTTATTTACTCCCGAAATGCTGAGTACACTTATTTTGAAAACAACCTGAAAAAAATCCATAAAATTAATTATACATTGTTCAATCTTTGAATCCTGAGATACATAATACGTATTTACCTCGGTAAACAACTCTAACAATGAATGACTTGGAAATTAAGTATACAACATATTCACGTTCATTTAGATACGTTGAAACAATATAGTAGTTGGTAAAAATATTTTGGAATAATATAAACCTTACATTTAAGAACTTCACACCATGTTAGTTTATTTGAAAACAATATATTCTTAGTTTGCATTCCCATTAGTTGTTCTTAGTTAATAATAAAAATTCGGCATTAGCTAAGCCTAAAATAACATAATTCGTACAAACAACTTCTCACCTTTCGTATCTTTTGTAATAATTCTGTGCTGTAAACAGCTGTCGTTTACAAGAACCTTCGTTATCAGTTAATGAGTACAGGTACAAGATGCTTTGTTCACATGGAAACTTTATCGAAGTACGTTATGAAATCCAGTGTCATAATAATCTATAATTATTTATACGTTTTGTCTGAATTATAATGTCAGTTACGTTACACAATAGCGAGTGTTGATTATTACGTTTGTATAAGGTTAACAAATGATGGGTTTTAATTCGGTTAAACAAGTCACGATTGTTTCTGAACCTGAGAAACATATGATTTAACTTAATATTTCATATAATTTTTACTTTGTAGTTTATTTGTTCTTCTTAAAAGATTATTTTAAAACAATAATCCTATTCTACATTTTGAGAACATTAATTATTATTTGTGTCATAAACGTTTATCAAAGGATTAAAATTAATAACTTATAAAATTAAAATAATTCGCGTGGCTTTAATTTCTTGAAATATACAAACAGTTTAATTTTAACAATTTAACATTTCTCTTTGCTACATAATGTTAACAAGTTCATACATTTAATATTTTTTGTTTGTCACATAATGTTTACAAGTTCACATATATAACATTTGGCATATAATGCTTAAAAGTTCACATATTTAACATTTCTTTTTGCCACATAATTTTCACAAGTTCACACATTTAACATTAATCTTTGCCACGTAATGTTTATAAGTTCTGACACATTTAACATTTTGCCTTATAATGCTTACAAGTTCACATATTTGACATTTCTCTTTGCCACATAATGTTTACAAGTTCATATATTTAACATTTCTGTTTGTCACATAATGTTCACAAGTTCACACATTTAACATTTCTTTTCACCACATGATGTTCACAAGTTCATATATTTGACATTTCTCTTTGCCACATAATGTTTACAAGTTCATATATTTAACATTTCTCTTTGCCACATAATGTTTACAAGTTCACACATTTAACATTTCTTTTTACCACATAATGGTTACAAGTTCACATATTTAGCATTTCTTTTCACCACATAATGTTTACAAGTTCACATATTTAGCATTTCTTTTCACCACATAATGTTTACAAGTTTATGTATTTAACATTTCTGTTTGTCACATAATGTTCACACATTTAACATATCTTTTCACCACATAATGTTTACAAGTTCACACATAATATTAACTATCTGGTTTCATTGTCAAGTTTTTAAGGGTGTGAAGAGTTCATAATTTTGGTTGAGGTGTATAGACTTGTGTAATTACAGAATAATTATTGTAAGCTGCGTTTTAAAGGTTTACTTTAAAAACAAGAATATTTATAAGTTAATACAACATTTCCTACTCCTAATTTTAATTTTTAATAACAGTTATATATTGTTTGTTGGTACCTACATTTAAAAATTTGATTGATTTTGAAAACATTGCAATATCCATCTAATGATACACCCCATATACACTTACAAACCTGAATAACTATAAAGTTTATTTAAGATTAAATACTTACTCGATTGCTTTAATTTGAAATACTTCTTGGTAAAATGTACCTTTCAAAATTTAACTGGTAATTTGATGTTACTTACATTGAACAGTTCGATTATAATGTACATTAACAAGAGTTTGTGGCTATGGAGATTTTACAGTTTATATAGAATTAGTATTACTTGGATGGTGTTATTGAATAGTGATCATGAGTGCTTTTGTTTAGATGTTAAGTGTTAACTGGTTTGTTCAAACCAAAAATTTTTATATGGATTTCTGTTTTAGAGGAACGTAATATTAACTAACACAATCCAGGATGGTTGATTAAATACGGCCTACATTCTTAAGAATGCAAACATAAGAAACAAAGAAACCAAAGTTAACAAACGAAAAATTAAAGAAATTCTCCTAACACAAAAACTTAAATCCACATAGGCCCAAGGAACACGTTAATATCTATGCTAATTATTCCTTCATGTTAACTACCGTATAATAGATTATACCCCCTACAGTATCACATCTATTACTACTGTCGCCTCCACAATTAATGTTCAACATTCCTGAACACGGATTTTCTTGTACAATGTGTTAAAATTGTTGTGAGAACGAGACTCGGAATTTTAACGAATAAACAAACATTTTTTTTCATTCATTCTACCCATATTACAGCTATAAGTCATCAGGCGGTTAAATATATTGAGATCCACACACAAGTATAGCTTATCAAACCATATGTCATCAGGCGGTTAAATATATTGAGATCCACACACAAGTGTAGTTTATCAAACTATATGCCATCAGGTGGTTAAATATATTGAGATCCACACACAAGTATAGCTTATCAAACCATATGTCATCAGGCGGTTAAATATATTGAGATCCACACACAAGTATAGCTTATCAAACCACATGTCATCAGGCAGTTAAATATATTGAGATCCACACACAAGTATAGCTTATCAAACCACATGTCATCAGGCGGTTAAATATATTGAGATCCACACACAAGTATAGCTTATCAAACCACATGTCTTCAGGTGGTTAAATATATTGAGATCCACACACAAGTATAGCTTATCAAACCATATGTCATCAGGCAGTTAAATATATTGAGATCTACACACAAGTATAGCTTATCAAACCACATGTCATCAGGCGGTTAAATATATTGAGATCCACACACAAGTATAGCTTATCAAACCACATGCCATCAGATGGTTAAATATATTGAGATCCACACACAAGTATAGCTTATCAAACCACATGCCATCAGATGGTTAAATATATTGAGATCCACACACAAGTATAGCTTATCAAACCACATGCCATCAGATGGTTAAATATATTGAGATCCACACACAAGTATAGCTTATCAAACCACATGTCATCAGGCGGTTAAATATATTGAGATCCACACACAAGTATAGCTTATCAAACCACATGCCATCAGATGGTTAAATATATTGAGATCCACACACAAGTATAGCTTATCAAACCACATGCCATCAGATGGTTAAATATATTGAGATCCACACACAAGTATAGCTTATCAAACCATAAGTCATCAGGCAGTTAAATATATTGAGATCCACACACAAGTATAGCTTATCAAACCACATATCATCAGGCAGTTAAATATATTGAGATCCACACACAAGTATAGCTTATCAAACCACATGTCATCAGGCAGTTAAATATATTGAGATCCACACACAAGTATAGCTTATCAAACCACATGTCATCAGGCGGTTAAATATATTGAGATCCACACACAAGTTTAGCTTATCAAACCACATGTCTTCAGGTGGTTAAATATATTGAGATCCACACACAAGTATAGCTTATCAAACCACATGTCATCAGGCGGTTAAATATATTGAGATCCACACACAAGTATAGCTTATCAAACCACATGTCATCAGGCGGTTAAATATATTGAGATCCACACACAAGTATAGCTTATCAAACCACATGTCATCAGGCAGTTAAATATATTGAGATCCACACACAAGTATAGCTTATCAAACCACATGTCATCAGGCGGTTAAATATATTGAGATCCACACACAAGTATAGCTTATCAAACCACATGTCTTCAGGTGGTTAAATATATTGAGATCCACACACAAGTATAGCTTATCAAACCACATGTCTTCAGGTGGTTAAATATATTGAGATCCACACACAAGTATAGCTTATCAAACCACATGCCATCAGATGGTTAAATATATTGAGATCCACACACAAGTATAGCTTATCAAACCACATATCATCAGGCAGTTAAATATATTGAGATCCACACACAAGTATAGCTTATCAAACCACATGTCATCAGGCAGTTAAATATATTGAGATCCACACACAAGTATAGCTTATCAAACCACATGCCATCAGATGGTTAAATATATTGAGATCCACACACAAGTATAGCTTATCAAACCATAAGTCATCAGGCAGTTAAATATATTGAGATCCACACACAAGTATAGCTTATCAAACCACATGCCATCAGATGGTTAAATATATTGAGATCCACACACAAGTATAGCTTATCAAACCACATGTCATCAGGCAGTTAAATATATTGAGATCCACACACAAGTATAGCTTATCAAACCACATGCCATCAGATGGTTAAATATATTGAGATCCACACACAAGTATAGCTTATTAAACCACATGTCATCAAGTGGTTAAATATATTGAGATCCACACACAAGTATAGCTTATCAAACCACATGCCATCAGATGGTTAAATATATTGAGATCCACACACAAGTATAGCTTATCAAACCACATGTCATCAGGCAGTTAAATATATTGAGATCCACACACAAGTATAGCTTATCAAACCACATGTCATCAGGCGGTTAAATATATTGAGATCCACACACAAGTATAGCTTATCAAACCACATGCCATCAGATGGTTAAATATATTGAGATCCACACACAAGTATAGCTTATCAAACCACATGTCATCAGGCGGTTAAATATATTGAGATCCACACACAAGTATAGCTTATCAAACCACATGCCATCAGATGGTTAAATATATTGAGATCCACACACAAGTATAGCTTATCAAACCACATATCATCAGGCAGTTAAATATATTGAGATCCACACACAAGTATAGCTTATCAAACCACATGTCATCAGGCAGTTAAATATATTGAGATCCACACACAAGTATAGCTTATCAAACCACATGTCATCAGGCGGTTAAATATATTGAGATCCACACACAAGTGTAGCTTATCAAACCACATGTCATCAGGCAGTTAAATATATTGAGATCTACACACAAGTATAGCTTATCAAACCATATGTCATCAGGCGGTTAAATATATTGAGATCCACACATAAGTATAGCTTATCAAACCATAAGTCATCAGGCGGTTAAATATATTGAGATCTACACACAAGTGTAGCTTATCAAACCACATGTCATCAGGCGGTTAAATATATTGAGATCCACACACAAGTATAGCTTATCAAACCACATGTCATCAGGCGGTTACATATATTGAGATCCACACACAAGTATAGCTTATCAAACCACATGTCATCAGGCGGTTAAATATATTGAGATCTACACACAAGTGTAGCTTATCAAACCATATGCCATCAGGTGGTTAAATATATTGAGATCCACACACAAGTATAACTTATCAAACCACATGTCATCAGGCGGTTACATATATTGAGATCCACACACAAGTATAGCTTATCAAACCACATGTCATCAGGCGGTTACATATATTGAGATCCACACACAAGTATAGCTTATCAAACCACATGTCATCAGGCGGTTAAATATATTGAGATCTACACACAAGTGTAGCTTATCAAACCACATGTCATCAGGCGGTTAAATATATTGAGATCCACACACAAGTATAGCTTATCAAACCACATGTCATCAGGCGGTTACATATATTGAGATCCACACACAAGTATAGCTTATCAAACCACATGTCATCAGGCGGTTAAATATATTGAGATCTACACACAAGTGTAGCTTATCAAACCATATGCCATCAGGTGGTTAAATATATTGAGATCCACACACAAGTATAACTTATCAAACCTCACTCCTTTCAAAGGTAAGATTTAACAGTGTACTTATGTCTTTTATGAGGAAAATATGTGGGATAACTACAGTCCTGTAGGAACGGTACAAAGTTTTTAGGTCTATATTATAATTAACTATAAGCTTTACACCCTACATTTGGCCGTATATGAACAAACCTATTCCAAATAACTTCGAGTTGTCCTTTTTTATTATATTCTGATGTTTATAATTTATGTTTAAAGTACCCAAAACTTAGAACAGAATAAAATATAAACATTGGGAAAGGGTAATGGTGAATATTTGGTGTACCGGGATTTTCAGAAAGCATTTGACAAAGTACCACATAAAAGGCTTATAAAAAGTTATATATTTAGGTTGAATATAAGTTAGCTAACTGGATTGAATAATGGCTGTATGAGAAACAACTGAAGGTTCTTATAAGTGGAGTTCAGTCATACTGGACTATTGTCACAAGTAGGGTACTTCAGGACCTTTTATCTTTTTTTATTTACATTAATTACATGATGAAGGAAGGGTCAATAAATTAATTAATTTGTTGATGATATTAAAGTCTTTGATTTTGGCAGCTCTGAAGATGATATCGCTGATTTACCTTTAGATTATTGAGTTGGGTCAATAAATGTCAAATAGGTTTTAATTACATAAAATGTAAGATAATGCAAATTTGTTACCGTAATTTGAATTATAATTCTGGACGAAAATAACCTCAATACTGTCAAATGCTTTCTGAAAATCCAGATACACCAAATACACCCCTTTCCCTCATCTGTATAACCAATGACCTTTTCGTGCAAAGACACGTGAGGCAATATTTTCCTTCAGTGAAACCACGTTGACTATTCAATAAAATTCTGAACTTTTAAGTGACTTTACAAAATATCATTTATTAGGCTTTCCTAAACTTTTCCCACAACTGATGTACAACTACTAGACATGTAATTACTGGGTGATAATATAGTGTAACTGGTAATTATCATAGTGGTTCCACAAAGTTAACTTAGTTACAAATTTTTTCGAATACTTCAACATAATTTGAAGGCCTACGGGTGGGTAGTTATGCATTTTCACGACACCTTGCTAAAAGCCACACAATGGTTTGTTTAGTCGTCAAAATAAATGTGGCTAATCTAGCCGCTGAATCGTGTCATGTTCTGTAACGGTCACTTTTCCAAATTTCATTCTTAATTTGATGGTACCACAAGGAGGTCGAAACGTTGTTACTTGTATCAGCCTTCCCTGCCACATAATATATATAAAAAATTAGTTTGTTGTAAAATGGTAGTGTCACGAGGGTTTCTCGTTGAAGTGTAACAAAAGTCAGTGCTAGAGAGTGACGTAATGATATATATACATCAAGACTGGCGCCTGCCACTTGGCTGGATTCCACAGTCTTGTCACGTGAAGGTAAGTATTTATATATTCAAACCTCTTTGCATGTCCAGCAGTTTAATACAACTATTTCCGAAAGATCGACTTTTAGACTTTTAGCAGTACTTGTCTGTTAAAAGAAACTGTTCGTGGTCTTGTCTTGCTCAGAAACGTTTGCAGGAAAAGTTTAATAAATTATTTACTTGAGAAACGCTCGGTATTTAAATTTATAATTCGGACGAATCTAGTTCAGAAAGTGTTTATTACTTCAAACCATCTCTCTCTTACGATGGCTTTTATGATGCCTGTTATAAAATCAAACTATGAGATTTATCCAGTCTTAAAGAGATGGCCATCAGATCATTCCACAGAGAAACGTAAAAACATATCAGCTGGCAAAATAGTGTCCAGATCTCCTGGCTTTGTAGTGAATGATCAATCGACCAGGAGCGTTATCAGAACTACCGATGGATGTCGAAACACTTCCCACGGGATTTCTACAACTTCAACCCCGAAGTCGGCGTCCTTCATGTCCCTCAACAAGCTCAGTAACCGTCTCCTGAACAATCTAAGAAGGTTTTTCTTCCATGAATCTGTGTTCAGCTCGAAAGACGAGACATCTTGTTGCGATACCTCTTTGGACGAAGAAGTTGTCACGAGCACTTCTCGCTGCTATTTGTCGTGAAAGTGACTTTCGTGTAAATAAACGGATCTCGGTAAATATGTAAAGTATCAATTTAATCAGTCAAGTCCGTAAATCCATATTCATGTGAGACAAAACGGTAAACAGCAGTTCATGTGTTAAATACAGGGAGAAAAATAAACGTTTCAGGATTTTTAGAACATTTTGAAGAAATGTTGTTGTTTTCAGGTATTTTTGAAACGTTTTGCACATGAGGTACATGTGTGTATTGTTCCATAGCAGCAGTCAACAGTCAAATAACGATATAGATGGACTTCATTTAAAAAAAACAACTACTTCAATGAGTATCATATACTCTTCCAAAACTTGAATAAATAAGGTTACCATTTTTTGTAATAATATACAATAAAATATTTCATTTAATTTTCGACCTCGTATTAATTATGTTATCGTTTCTTAATGGGAAAAATGTCACCATTCATAGCCTGTCCATCAAATTGTTTAAGTTGGAAATTTAGGAAAACGCTGCTCTGACTTCATTATGCACTATTAATGAAGTATTGGTTATTGTTAAAGACGTGTATTTGTAAACATGGTTTAGTTAATTAACAGTTTCCTTGAACTGGACTGTTCAATTACTTAAGAAACCTGAAAGACCAAAGCCAAGATAAGTGAAACAAAGGCAGTTTATTTCTCTTAATCACGATAAATCAAAATTATTTTCGAGTTTTAGCTTTCTTGTTCTGTTACTGTCAGTTTAAAAATAATGAATTATTATTCTATCTGTCATAGAACTTACGTCAAGGTGACTGGGTTAGAGATGTTTTAATTTAAATTCTTTAAAAAAATCATTTAACCTTACACTCATTGTAATTCAAGAAAACATGTAAAATAGAAGTAATTACATATTACTTTAATTACAAGTAATTGTAGTAATTTTCGTGTGAAAAATAGAAAATAAAAAATTTACTGTAGCTTGACAAACAGTCTATAAAATAACGAAAGTAAATGATTTCGTGTATTTTATTCCTAAAACAAGTCCTGTCTCGTATCGTTTAAAAATATGTAAAAACTGAATAGAAGTAACTTTGAAATATTTCAGTTGATTAAAATCCATTACAAAATAATCAAATGGCATTATTAGTTCAATAAAGAGACAATCATAGCAAACACCTGTTGAAAGAAATATTTGTGCTAACTAAACAGGTGATGACCAAACAAAAAAGTTCTTTGTTGGTTTGTTCCATTGTTTTTTGAATTTCGCGTAGAGCTACACGAGGGCTATCTGCGCTAGGCGTTTATAATTTAGCAGTGGAAGATTAGAGGTAAGGCAGCTAGTCATCACCACCCACCACCAACTCTTGGGCTATTCTTTTACCAACGAATAGTGGGATTAACTGCCACATTATAATGCCCCATGGCTGAAAGGGCGAGCATGTTTGGTGCGACAGGGATTCAAATCCGCGATCCTCAAATTACGAGTCGAACACCTTAATCCACCTGGCCATGCCAGGCCCAAAGAACTTGTATTCACGCTTGAGAAAAGAACTTGTAGCAGACTACAATAACGGAAGTTATTACAAATCATTGTCGAACAAACATGGATTACCAAAATCCACAATCAGAGCAACAGTCAAGAGGTATTGCAGATGAAATTCAACTGAAGTTCTTTGGAAAAAGTAGACGTTTAACCTGTTCAGTGCCGTAGACGAGATAACTCGTCTAAACCGATCGGTAACACAGTGCCACGGACGAGTTAATTCGTTCTCAATAATACCTAACTTAAATGCTAGGTGTCAGTACCATATAAGCATTTGATCTACTTACAAATTGTTTCACTTTCGATCCAAAATGGCGTCATGAAAAAGTTACAAAATGAAGAAGCATTACAGTTGTATTGTAGCAGCTAAAATACCTGGCAGTCAACAGGTTAAACAAACTACTGATATTAAAATTATCCTGGTGGTTGAAGGAAAATTCAAGATTAATTTATAGCAAAGTACTTTGAAAATCATAGATAATCATCAGTGTAACAGTACACGAAATACTGTACAAAAAGACATGAATATAAAACAAAACAGGAAATATGAAAAGGAATCCAGAACATTATTCACAAACTTTACTGGTTTGATAAGATTAAATGTAACTTTTCCTAAAATGTATCGCATTATGTTTCAAGGAGAAAGAGGGACAGCTTGCAATGAAGAGTACATCGT
The DNA here is from genome assembly GCF_004210375.1 of Tachypleus tridentatus. Lineage (NCBI taxonomy): Eukaryota > Metazoa > Arthropoda > Merostomata > Xiphosura > Limulidae > Tachypleus > Tachypleus tridentatus. Next base: position 60,892,845 of record NC_134836.1, on the reverse strand, counting down.
TAAACGTGGAGGAGACTCGTTTTGGTGAGTTTTGTACATCGTTAAACGTGGAGGAGACTCGTTTTGGTGAGTTTTGTACATCGTTAAACGTGGAGGAGACTCGTTTTGGTGAGTTTTGTACATCGTTAAACGTGGAGGAGACTCGTTTTGGTGAGTTTTGTACATCGTTAAACGTGGAGGAGACTCGTTTTGGTGAGTTTTGTACATCGTTAAAGGTGGAGGAGACTCGTTTTGGTGAGTTTTGTACATCGTTAAACGTGGAGGAGACTCGTTTTGGTGAGTTTTAGCAGGAAATGGAGGCATTGCTTTTATTTAAGAACATATGAATGGAACCAGTCGTGTGTCTCAATATTCAACAATATCTCGAAGGTTGATTGGCATGTCTTCCAAAACGATAATAATCCAAAGAATACAGCTGTGTCAACTCTGGAGTTTTCAAGAAACCGAAGATAAATGCCAAGAATAGCCTTCAATCACCAGATCTAAATACATCAGAAATTCTTTGGATTGATCTGAAAATAAAGCTGTAGCCAAGCACTTGTCTAATCTGTATGAGATGAAGAAAATACGTGACGTATAGTGGATCCATATTTCTCTAATAAGATTCAATGTAGTGGTTGAGACTTATCATGAATAACTAAAATCTATAACAAAAATATAAAGAAACATGATATACTAAAGTAAGGATGTCATTACTATTGTTTTGGACAATTTATTTAAATAAAATAAGTTTATTTAATTTTCTATAAAGTATTTTATTAAAATAGAAGAGATTGAAGGTTACTATCCTTAATCTGAAACCTTCATTTATGGTTAAATAAGACAATGGTGTCAGCATTTTTTTCTGCAGCTCGATATTGCAATGTCACCTGGAAAGAAACCAAGAAGACTCCAGTTTGGTAGAGCTTTGCCAGTTTTAGGTACTGTTAAGACACTTCCGTAGTTGAAACGGGGTTGCTATTAAAGTGCATGTTTGGCGGTTTCAAATTCTTGGCTTTCAGTTGGTTCCACTTACGTAGGTCTTCTAATTCTGGTTTAAATGAATTAAACTGAAGTCCTTGCTATTTCCAGATGACATGGTTTGTTTGTTTGTTTTGAATTTCGCGCAAAGCTACACGACGGCTATCTGCGCTAGCCATCCCTAATTTTACAGTGTAAGACCTATTACCAACTTTTGGGCTACTCTTTTACCAACGAACAGTTGGATTGACCATCAACATTATAACGCCCCAACGGCTGAAAGGGTAAGCATGTTTGGTATGAAGGGGATTTGAACCCGCGACCCTCAAGTTACGAGTAGAACGCCTTAACCTACCTGGCCATGCCGGGCCTAGCTGATGTCACATCCAGGTGTTTTACTCAATTTTATCTTCAATAAGATTTATTTTTGCTAATTTGTCCTTTAAACATTTATTTTCCTTTTAATTCCGTTATTGACTTCCTTTTATCTCATGATTTTATTTCACTTTTCTGTAAATAATTATTTTGTCAATGAGGTTCTTTTCCTGGAGACGTAAATAAGTAAGGAATACAAAAATTGTAGTGAAATATTTCAAATAATTTGTAACATTAAATGAATACGTTCTGTTCCATTAGAAACTACCAAGAGCAGCTAGTTACTATAGAGACGGCTTCATTGTTATTTGTCCAAACATTGTAAAATTACAATTAATTACGAATTTTCAAGAACTGCAATCTCCTGATGAACTAGGTGTATTCTAAAAAGGCACATCCGGTCATACCAGTAAGTTTTTTTTTGTTATATTACTATGCACAAAGCTACACAAAGGACTATTTGTGCTCTGCCAACCATGGGGATCGAAACCCGGTTTCTAGCAGTATAAGTCCGTAGACCTGCCGTTGTGCCACTGGGAGAGGGTCACATAGCGATAAGAAGTCAGTCATGGTTAAGTATAGGTCATTATGATGTGTGCTTTAAAAACAACTATAATTTTAAAGGGTCATATAAACAATTTGTTTGTTTTTTTTAAATTTTGCATAAAGCTATTCGAGCTTTATGGGGCATTATAAGCTAGCTATCTGTGCTAGCCGTCCCTAATTTAACAGTGTAAGACTAGAAGGAAGGCAGCTAGTCATCCACTGTCAACTCTTGGGCTAGTGTTTTACCAACGAATAGTGGGATTGACCGTCACATTATAACGCACCCACGGCTGAAAGGGCGAGCATGTTTGGTGCGACCGGGATTCGAACCCGCGACCCTCAGATTACGAGTTGAACACCTTAACTCACCTGGCCATGCTGGGCCCCATATAAACGGAAATAATTAAAATTTACCCTTGTATTCGTATAAAGTTCATTTGCCTAGAATGTGTAATAACACAGATAGGAGTTCCATAACTGCTCGTGGTAAAATTCTTAAACATGTTAAAAGAGAAAAGAGCTGCTGGCGTTCTTCATCACACACGTTTTGTTAAACATGCCAACATTTTTTTATTTTTTGTCTTCGTTTTTGCCGTTTTTGTTTTAGCCGTATTACGTGTTTCTGTTACGAATATGTTTTTGGCAGTTCGCCAATCTGGGAGTTGAAGGGAAATACAACACTATTAGAGTTGGCACAAGTTTGCGTTTCGAAGTACAGGTAACTATGACAACTTGTTAGCCTGAGTCGTGTCTATCGTAACAATTAAAATAATACGAGTTAAATGCTGTAAGAAGAATTTTTGTTGTTTTTTTAATTTCGCGCGATGTTATACGATGGCTGTATGTTGTACATGTCTTATTCTTTTACTCGGGATTCTATCGGGTTAGGTAGTAAGGTGTTAATCATATGCGAAGGTTTGAATGCAACTTTTCCATCAATGTTAAAATTATTAAATCGGCTGAATGGCACTTTCTGGCATAAAAGGAAATGAAACAAAGCTGCTATGTTTTGTGTTGTTGATAGGTGAGATGTTGTTTGTTTTTTTAATTAAGCACAAAACTACACAATGGGCTATCTGTGCTCTGCCCACCACAGGTATCGAAACCCGGATTTTAGCGTGTAAGTCCGCAGACATACCGCTGAGCGATAGATTAGAGTTAACATACTTTTTGCTCAAAGACCACTAATTTCATATACGTGAGGGTGAGTTTCAAACATCTGTTTTAACATCTCATCAGACAACGGCATGGGCAGATTGTTAGGGCGTGCGACTCATAATCAGAGCAGCAGTGAAGGCGTTATCATGTACGGTCAATCCTAATATTCGTTGGTAGAAGAGCAGCTAAGAGTTCGTGGTGGATGGTGATGACTAGCTGTCTTCACTCTAGTCTTACACTGTTAAATTAGGGACAGCTAGCGCAGGTAGCCCTCGTGCAGCTTTGCGCGAAATATGAAACAAATAAACAAAATCTTCCACAACCAAGCAGTTTCTGATATCTTCCGACTTTGATCAGGCACTGGTTAGACATAGCCAACTGTGTTAAGGCGTTCGACTCGTAATCCGAGGGTTGCGGGTTCGAATCTCGGTCGCACCAAACATGCTCGCCCTTTAAGTCGTGAGGGCGTTATGATGTGATGGTCAATCCCGCTATTCGTTAGTAAAAGAGTTGGCTCTGAGGGGTGATGACTAGCTGCCTTCCCTCTAGTCTTACGCTGCTAAATTAGAGACGGCTAGCGCAGATAACCCTCGTGTAGCTTTACGCGAAATTCAAAAACAAACATTTTTATCGTGATTTACGAAACTACGAATGATCAATTGAATTATGATAGAATATAAGAAAACGTTGCGTCCAACTTGTGTATTAATTATCTTGCAATAAGTTTTCCACTCCTAGTGGCATAGCGGCGAGTCTGAAGGATTTTAACAGTTAAAATTGGATTTCAATACTCGTGGTGACAGCAGGAGAGAGTTGATCATGTAGTTTTGTGCTAAACGAGAAATGTTGCAAGTGTTATAATTACACACTAAATCAGTCATATAATTATTTTCACGGAATTATCGGTTATTTTCTTGTCAAGAATGCACATAACCAAGAAAAAAATGGTTAGTATATAATTGTTGTCTCACTACAGTGACTTCTTGAAATTAACTAAAGTGATGTCACGTTAGGCTTACCAAGTAATTCATATTACAATTCACCTCTTTTAGCCCGTACAGTTATAAGTAAGAGTATTTTGACTGATCGCGTATTTAAAGTACATGTTGCATATTTTTATCTTGAAGGTTGATATTTTAATTTTCTAGTGTATCTTTTTACAGAAAAGTGACTAAACGTTGATTTGCAGATTTGTTTCGTGAGTAAACTCTATGCAAGAGATATTGGTATGTCAAAAGAAACTATTGTTTGGGATGTCTCGCTGTTACATGTAGACAAATGTTCTGGAATATTGTGTAACGCTATATAAATACTTTGTTTGTTTTGAATTTCGCACAAATCTACTCGAGGGCTATCTGCGCTAGCCATCCCTAATTTAGCAGTGCAAGACTAGAGGGAAGGCAGCTAGTCATCACCACCCACCGCCAACTCTTGTGATACTCTTTTACCAGCGAATAGTGGGATTGACCGTAACATTATAACGCCCCCACGGCTGAAAGGGCGAGCATGTTTGGCGCGACGGGGATACGAACCCGCGACCCTCAGATTACTAGTCGAACGCCTTAACACACTTGGCCACGCCGAGCCAATATTAGGAAGGATTTTGACTACATTACGTATATATTGTACTGTATAATTTCATTTATATTGCCAATAAGTGTCTGCAGACTCGCACTGCTAGAAACCGGGTTTCGATATCCATTATGTAGCTTTGCACTTAACTACAAACAATCAGTCATATATAATATCATTAGAGATTCGAACAGGGAAGATGAATCATTTATTTAATAATAAATAATAGATTTAATAATACGAATGGACCAACTTTGTTAGGTTTAGTAATAACAATAATATAACAAGCAACTATAACCTTTTAGCACTAGTGACACCTTTAGTTTACGCTTCTGTTTTTAAGATATAAAAGAAATATTAACCAAAACGTGGGAATGTTTAACATTATTAGAAATATTAACCAAAACGTGTGAATGTTTAACATTATTAGAAATGTTAACCAAAACGTGTGAATGTTTAACATTATTAGAAATATTAACCAAAACGTGTGAATGTTTAACATTATTAGAAATGTTTACCAAAACGTGTGAATGTTTAACATTATTAGAAATATTAACCAAAACGTGTGAATGTTTAACATTATTTTGATAGCGAAAATTTTCTCACCAGTTTTTTATATAAATTGTCACCCACGTGAGAAACCTTCAACAGTGTTTCTTACGATGAACTTCAATTATAACTTTGTATTAACGCAAACTACGTGTATAGAAAAGAAATATGAATTAAGCTGTTAAGTAATTTTACTAATTTTTACAACGGATTAACTATAAATATGTAATCTGAGAATGAAATAACAAAAGAAAAAAATGCAAAATGAGAATGCATCGATACTTTTGCTGGACACCTCATAGCTATCGGTATTTCCAACCGTAAACCAAATAAAATCTCACGAAGTTCGTTCAGCTTAGTAAATTTAAATTAAAAACGAATATATCTCTTAAACGTTTAACCAATACCGTGAACGTTAAACAAAGAACAGTGTAAGCGATTTACAAGACACAAAATTTAATTGGTTGTCTCATATGCTGTCATTGATTTCTAAAATTTATGTAAAATACCTATCCATTAGATATATGTATATATATAGTACAAATAACTTTATTTTTATGTTGCATTTCATGTAGTAGTCAGCTAAGTTTACACAAACTTATCCTCCTAGATTTACCTTTGTGGTACAGTACGTAAGTATTCCCCAATATACATGTATGGTCCAATACAAAATTATCCTCCTAGATCTATCTTTATGATACAGCACAAAATTATCCTCCCAGATCTATCTTTGTGATACAGTACGTAAGTATTCCCCAATATACATGTATGGTCCAATACAAAATTATCCTCCTAGATTTACCTTTATGGTCCAATACAAAATTATCCTCCTAGATTTACCTTTATGGTATAATACAAAATTATCCTCCCAGATTTATCTTTATGATACAGCACAAAATTATCCTCCTAGATTTACCTTTATGGTATAATACAAAATTATCCTCCTAGATTTACCTTTATGGTATAATACAAAATTATCCTCCTAGATCTATCTTTATGATACAGCACAAAATTATCCTCCCAGATCTACCTTTGTGGTACAGTACGTAAGTATTCCCCAATATACATGTATGGTACAATACAAAATTATCCTCCTAGATCTACCTTTGTGATACAGTACGTAAGTATTCCCCTATATACATGTATGGTACAATACGAAATTATCCTCCTAGATCTAACTTTGTGGTACAATACAAAATTATCCTCCCAGATCTACCTTTGTGGTACAATACAAAATTATCCTCCCAGATCTACCTTTACGGTACATTACATGTGATAGTTAGATCAGCTAAATGGCTGAGTGTGACAACATAACTGGTTTAGCTCAAACAATTAATCGCATGAGTTCAGTATAATAGAATTGTGATAAAACTACATACAAGTAATACACAATGTAATATACATTGGCATTTTATATTATTGTAACTATGAAACTATTGCGAGATTAATGACTGAATATGTGTGTCCAGCCTGAATAATTACAACTAAAATGCATTAAAAAACTGGAAAATATTCAAACTAAATAATCAGTTCTGACTTAAATCTATAGAAAGGTTTTTCCAACAATCTTCGCTTCAACCAAACAAACACCACACCTGTTACAACGAATACTCCATGGAAAAAAACATTTAAAACAAATTGTGTTTTGACAAAATTTAAATATGATAATAGTAAAATTAGCTTCACTTCCACAAAAAACGTTTTGTGTGTTTCTTCTTAGAGCAAACCCATATCCGGCTATCGGCTAAGCCCACCGAAGGGAATCGAACCGCTGATTTTAGAGTTGTATATTCGTAGACTTGCCGCTGTTCTCACGGCGGGCAAAACGGTTTGTAAGACTTGTTAGTCCTAAAGGCACATATGAGCTGAACTGGAAATTATTTATGCAGATTGTAACATAAACCTTGTGTTGATAATTTGTTATGATTTATTTATCTTCAAGTCAAGTCATTCATGGATAAAATCCAATAATCGCACAAACTGGTAATTTATTACGAAACCTTTGTGAAAGCCAGACATCCAGTTTCCAGTAACAAAAGTATTTTGAATAAAGATGGAAACAACAACAACAAACTGATTCCTCTGTGGAAGACAAAAGAAGTTAATAGAACCAACTCACCATGACCTCCACCTAAACACAACTTAAGAAACTGGTTGTGCCAGCTTATTTCATCGACATGATTATCATATTATCATACATTTGTTCTAATGTCAATGTTTAGGATAATTTTACACTAGCGAGACTAAATTAAGTGGCATAAACAAGCTAACCTGAACTATACAAGACGAAAGTATTCGTCACTCACGAGGGCTATCTGTGCTAGTTGTCCATAATTTAGCAGTGTAAACTTGAGGAAAGGAATCTCGTCACCACCACTCACCGCCATCTCTTTGGCTACTCTTTTACCAATGAATAGTGGGCTTGATCGCACCTTTCTAATGTTCCTACGACTGAACAGTCAAGCATGTTTGGTGGGACATGTGAATATTCTAAAATATTTTCTGAACAATTATTTTAAAGTATATTCAAATAACTAGATATCCTCTGTTGGGTAATATCCGGATGAATAATACACATTATAACACACCCACAGTTAAATAGAAAGCACGGTGGGTGTGACAGGGATTTGAGCCCGCGACCCTCAGATGAACAGTCGAGCGCTTATAAACCTGGTCATGCCGAATAATATTTTTAAACGGCGCCAAGTAAATATAATAGAGACTGAATCTTTGAAGACTTTTCAATAAGACGCACAACTTAGCATTTTCATGTTTACAATTATTAACGAATATGATTATAGGTAACCTGCTATTATTGAAAAGTTATAATATTAATATAGTAACTGTTTTCAAAAACAGAACGGTAACATAAGCGTGCTTGCATTGCAGTCAAAGTGGAACTCTGGTGATGACTTTTTAAGTAGCAGAAAAATTACAAGTGAGAACGAGGTTAAATGGATATCCTGGTAGACTCGTAATCTGAGGGTCGCAGGTTTGAATCCCATCACACCAAAACAGGCTCGTCCTTTCAGCCGTACGGATGTTATAATGATACAGTCAATCCTTCGTTGGTAAAAGAGTAGCCCAAGAATTGGCGGTGGTTGGTGATGACTAGCTGCCTTCCCTCTGGTCTTACGCTGCTAAATTAGGGATGGTTAGCGCAGATAGCCCTTGGGTAGCTTTGCCCGAAATTCAGAAACAAACTATTCTTCACTGGGTTTGAGTATAAGTCACGACTTTTGAAATACTTTGGTCGTTTTGCCTTTGTTTCGAAATTTTTGGGCAAAGTTAAACAAAAAACTATCTTCATAGTTTCCCATAACGTTTAACTAATACGTTAAAAAACAAAAACTATCTACATAGTTTCCCATAACGTTTAACTAATACGTTAAAAAACAAAAACTATCTACATAGTTTCCCATAACGTTTAACTAATACGTTAAAAAACAAAAACTATCTACATAGTTTCCCATAACGTTTAACTAATACGTTAAAAAACAAAAAACTATCTACATAGTTTCCCATAACGTTTAACTAATACGTTAAAAAACAAAAAAATATCTACATAGTTTCCCATAACGTTTAACTAATACGTTAAAAAACAAAAAAATATCTACATAGTTTCCCATAACGTTTAACTAATACGTTAAAAAACAAAAACTATCTACATAGTTTCCCATAACGTTTAACTAATACGTTAAAAAAAAAAAACTATCTACATAGTTTCCCATAACGTTTAACTAATACGTTAAAAAACAAAAAATATCTACATAGTTTCCCATAACGTTTAACTAATACGTTAAAAAACAAAAAAATATCTACATAGTTTCCCATAACGTTTAACTAATACGTTAAAAGAACAGGAGAGCAGATAATGAACAGTGCCCTGTGAACTCTTGGGCTATTTATTTATCTGAGTAGTGGATCTGACTGTCACACTCCTAGTGTATTATCCAGCACAAAGTGTGGAGTGTATTTTAATGGTAATGTGAGACATTATTCGTTAGGACACACCTGGCTCGTGCAAAGATGGTTAGTGGAAGCTTAAAAAGACCTGTAGAAACGTTATGAGGGGCTGGCGACTTACTCTTATTACACTTTATAATATTATACTTTATCAATGTTATAAGGTCACAATTTTGATGCTCTGTTATTAGTGTCCATATGCTGTCAATCCACGTAACTTCTAGGTGGGTCCGTGCTGTGAAGACGTAAGACACATCAATTTCTGCTGTCTTGTCAAATAACCTACACACGCTATAATTGATGTCTAACTATTGTTTAGTTTCACCGTGCTTTTACTGTACCACCATTATTCTTGGCGTTGTGGTTCGGGGACCTCTAGCAGTCTAGAGAGCCACGTAAGCATACTGATATGGGTGTGGGATTCCGCGATAATAAAGACCACGTTTTTGTGTTATGGATTGGAAAAAAGGTAGATATACACGAGCAATACTATGTCGACTGATTAAAATTATGCTGTTGTTTTCTGTTTACAGAGAAACAAGTAAACATGTTGAAGAAACATTTTTGTTTAAACATAAACTTTCTTTCGATTCTTCTAGCATCAAGTGATAAGCTTTCAAAAGAATAACACTAAAGTTCAAACTACCACGTGTTACAATGTCATTCACAATATAAATGTTATCTTTAATTAACTGTCAGCAGCTGTTAACATTAAAGGCTCAAACATAGAATATTTAGGCAGAAACGTTCTTAACTGTAAATATTATAAAACGTTCCTAACTGTATTTATTATAGACAGTCTGTTCCCAAGATTTGTTTTAACTAAACACTCATAGTACTGAGGCTAAGAATGGCTAAATATATTCTATGTTTAAACATAGAACGAGGCTAGATAAATTAAAGTCGTAATGTTGTAATTAATAAAATTGGCATATACTCTGAGTTTGATGATAAAATAAAACATTCAAGACAGTGTTTGATTTTCGAAATAAACGAACGGTCATTGCACGTCCGTAATTAGAACATGGACATTAAACCTGTTGCAACAAGAACCTAGAGAGCGTTAACTGAGGGCGGGCGAGTTTCGTACAGAGTGAGATAATGCTGACGTCATAGGACCGACTACACGAAGTAAAACGTTGCGCTGTGGCCAGGAAATAAACACGCGGGCCATAACTTGCGAAGAAGGTATTAGGAAAGTGTCCGTCAGTGTAATATATATATATATAATTTTTAATAACTTATCTTCATCGTGCGGGTAAAATATTAAGATGTCCGCCACAAACAAAGAACGTTTCCATAGAGCTGCACGTGCTGGGTGCATTGATCTCTTACAAAATACCACAAGGAAGGACTGTAACACCCTAGACAAAGACGGTAAGACTCCAACACAATGGGCAGCTTACTTCGGTCATCTGAATGCTTTGCGCCTACTGATTGGCAGAGGGTAGGCCTTTTTTATTTCTTGTCTTCTGTCAATGTGGGATAAAAGTATACCAGTAGAAGAATCTATTTGATTACCCATTATCTATATTTTATGTTATAAAAGTGACCAGATAACTTTCTAGCTGGATAATTACTCTAACAAGCTGTTTTAAGATGAATGTCTTTCGATTCTGAGATTAGGACTGTTCGTTTTGAGTCTATGAATATCGAGAAAAAAATTCTTTATTATGACGTAACACTATTTTGTACTTTTAAAACATACTGGTTGGTTATTTTTTGAAATTCAAGTAAAATAAAAATGTTTATTAAATATTACGTTTTGGTTTTCTTATCATTTCTTTATTTCTCGTTTTTCTAAGAAAGATTAATAAAAATATTTTGTAAAGTGAAATAAAGATACCTATTATTGATTTCAGTTTGTTCTACGATCTTTAATTTTGGGATATAATATTTTACCTATATTAGTTTTATACTTTTCACGTTAGGATTACAGTGAACGTTAAATCATTGGTATCTGACTGTATACTTGAATGTTTAGTTTCACCACAAGTTTGATGAGAAAACTTCAGTTTGTTTTCACCAGTTTTCATAAATCTTAAGTTAATTCCAGATGTCTTGGGATTATTTTTCACTCAGGTAAATTTTACCTCAACTTGGACACTTTGAATTACGAAGAAGTTTATATTTAATAATTACCACGCCCTCGCGATAACTCAGTTGTAAGTTAAAAAAGACTATAAGGCTAAAATTGGGGTTCGACATTTGCAATGGAAACAGCACAGATGGTCCATTACGCATGGCAGTAAACAGCTAACGCAGGTTTAAAATATTGGAACTGTCTACAGTTGTTTCGTTTTTGAGTTCACTTACCGATAAAGTATATATTATTAATACTTTTACAATTAGATTATTTCTTAAAACAATACGACATTTCGATCATTCTCAAGCACGTAACAAGTTGTGTACGTCATATCTGACAGATCACGTAGTATGTTCCACCATGAAAAAAGTAGTTCCTTTGATAGGTCCATAGAAGTTTGTTATTCAAACTGGCTCTATTGATACTACATGCAAACGCTTGTAGGACACGTAGGTTACTTTAAGAGATTTATAGACCCTAACATTATAAGTATATTACTCTACTTAAGTGCGGGCCTCACTTAAAGACATATAAATTAAAAATGAAAGACAAACAAATAGATAATAATATATCACTACTGCAAAGTATTGATCGCATATAATAAAACCTGTGAATTGTAAGTCAGTATAAACTGATAAAGACAAAGAAAATGTGAAACTCAGACTCATATTACTTTAAAATATTCTAACGGTTTTCTAAGCATATTCTGAGTACATTTTATTTAAAATACTCTAACGGTTTACTAAGCATATTCTGTTTGTTTGTTTGTTTTTGAATTTCGCACAAAGCTACTCGAGGGCTATCTGCGCTAGCCGTCCCTAATTTAGCAGTGCAAGACTAGAGGGAAGGCAGCTAGTCATCACCACCCACCGCCAACTCTTGTGCTACTCTTTTACCAGCGAATAGTGGGATTGACCGTAACATTATAACGCCCCCACGGCTGAAAGGGCGAGCATGTTTGGCGCGACCGGGATGCGAACCCGCGACCCTCAGATTACGAGACGCACGCCTTAACACGCTTGGCCATGCCGGGCCCAGCATATTCTGAGTACATTTTACTGAAAATATTAATGTTTTATTCAAGTGATGAAATCGTAAAAAGAGAAGCAACAGACAGTATTCCAAGGACTTTGGGGGCGTTATAATGTGACGGTCACTCCTACTATTCGTTGATAAAGGAGTAGCCCAAGAGTTGGCGGTGGGTGGTGATGACTAGTTGCCTTCCCTATAGTCTTACACTTTTAAATTAGGTTTGCACAAAATTAAAACAACAACAACAAAAAAACATTTAAAAAGATGTATTTGGTCTTTTGTTTTCAGTCCCCAACGTTGGAAAATTTGATTAAATTATTCATTTTACAGCACAATGTTTTTAAACTATATCTTAGTGATATTAATATCACATTCACATTTTATGGCTTGAAGGTAGGCCTGGCATGGTCGAGCGCGTAAGGTGTGCGACTCGTAATCCGAAGGTCGCGGGTTCGCCCCCGCGTCGCGCTAAACATGCTCGCCCTCCCAGCCGTGGGGACGTTATAATGTGACGGTCAATCCCACTAGTCGGTGGTACAAGAGTAGCCCAAGAGTTGGCGGTGGGTGATGATGACTAGCTGCTTTCCCTCTAGTCTTACACTGCTAAATTAGGGACGGCTGGCGCAGATAGCCCTCGAGTAGCTTTGTGCGAAGTTCCAAAAAACAAACAAAACAATTTCTTGAAGGAAAGTGTTGTTTTTACAATTGAAAACAATCAACATCATGAAAATCACCATGTGTTATATGATGCAGTAAACCTATCATATTTGCCATTATTAAAACTTTGCTCTATGAATGACTTAATATTTTTTAACACAAAGGAAAGCAAATTTGGTGTAGAGTGTACTGGTGAATCTAGTATGTGAAGAAATGCAATAAATTACTCAAAACTGTTTTATAAAAGTTATGTTGTTAAACAACGAACATCTGTTCACAGGCGGTGGTAGTGGAGTATTGCATGGTGAAACTGTACGTAGCATGTTCTGTACTAAAGATTCATGTCTCAAGGACCAATGAGCTACGAGTTTGTTAAATGAAATATTTCTTATCACCAATATTTTATTTCTATATATATTCTACAGAGCGTTACTGGTTTGAAATGTAGTTTTGATTTATAACAGCTTGGATACTAAGTAATTTAGATTAAATAACAGATTTAAAAGCTAAATATATGTATGTGTGTTTGTGTGTGTTAACTCCTTTTGCGTACGTAGGTACTATAACTTTACCAAGTAACATCACTTTAAAGAGAATACATTATACATAAGTCATAACATTTCATATTTATAAAAGTACTATTTTGTCTAAGCAAGAAATAAAAAGTAAAGTTATAATGCCGGCGCATTCAGCTAAAAAGTAGTTCCGTATGTCAACTAAATTCAATATCCATTCAATAACTATCTGTACGTGTATGTACATATACTTATGGTATCAATCTAGTTTATTTCGTTTAGATTTTTTTGTTCTTGAAGCGAATAAACTTGTAAGGTTTTGTTATTTTGATACACCTTGCGAATGAGAAAAGTGTCTTAAGGTTTGATATGGTTTGCTTATGAAGCGTAAAGGTGAAGGTTTTTCATACGTGGTGAGCATTCTTTAAAAACTGATTGGCTGGTTGTGTTAGAATGTTCGCGCAAAGTTACACAAGTGCTATCTGCAAACAGTCGTTCTTAATTTTGGAATGATAGGTTTCAGATAAACTGTACCAACTCCTGGGTACTGCTAAGTCCCAAATTTAGAACTATTGTTAAAAAGAGGAGGGAGGTTCTTAAACCTTAAACCAGTGAAGCCTTATTGATGGACTTGGGCTATAAACCTTAAACCAGTGAAGCCTTATTAATGGACTTGGAGTGTTTTTCTCTGACGAAATAGTGAGATTTAACCGTCACTCTTAAGGTGCGCCCATAGCCTAGAGGTACAGATCAGATTTTTGAGGCAACGGACTGCGAACCACGAACCCTCGAAATCATATTAAACGGTACTTACAGTGCTAACACACAAAATTTGATTATATCATACAGCATGGTGTAAGCTGTTGGGGAGATACTTACTTAACGCTAGCTGAGGTATCTGTCGTTCGTCTGCGTTATGGACTCAACAATAATGTGTGGGTAGATGCCATGAAAAATAACACAAAACGTTTAACTTTCAAACTATTTATAAAAAAAAACAAACGGCTCTTTAAAACAGTCTGTTGGATTAGAACTTCAACTAACTTAGTTTTACTATGATTGCAATAGTGGCGGCCATTTTTGTAATGACACTTCTACATTGAGAATGCCCTGTGTGAGATATATATATACATAAGGTATTTGTGTACCCTGCCACACATTGCGTGTATGTTGTGTCACAGAAGTTGCAATAAAGTTGGTTTTTCTATATGTATAAGGACATGGCGTCATCTGTAAATATAATTAATGTTGACTTCGTCAAAGATACTAAATGCTCAATAACAGAGGCATCACTTGAAGATATTATTATATATTTCTGCATACTAATTATACTCCCACACGGCATGGCCAGGTGGTTAGGGAGTTCGATTCCCGATCTGAGGGTGGCAAGTTCGAATCCCCGTCACACCAACATGCTCGTCTTCTCAGTCGTGGCTGCGTTATAATTTTACAATCAATCCCACTATTTGTTGGTGAAAAGAGTAACCCAAGAGTTGGCGGTGGATGATAATGTCTAGCTCCCTTCCCTCTAGTATTACACTGCTAAATTAGGAACGGCTAGCGCAGATAATCATCGTGTAGCTTTGCGCTTAATTACAAATAACAGTAACCACCAGATTAATAAAATAAATCCCAAAAGTTTAAGATTCATTTCTGAAGGTATAGCAAGCTCATAACTTATTGAATTGTTCAGTTCAAGAGTTATTACAGGTTTTAATATTTCCACTTTAAGAAGTATTTGATAGAGTATTCAGAAATGTTTAGAAAGGGTCTGTATTTTCACGTTTTTTTCAGATGTTTGTATCCATCTTTTTTCAGGGGCGATCCAGACAAATGTGACAACTTTGGTAACACAGCTCTTCACTACTCAGCAGCCAACGGTCACATGAATTGTGTTTCATTTCTTGTGAACTTTGGTGCTAATGTGTGGGCTCTAAACAATGACTTCCAGTCTGCCAAGGACGTGGCTGCTATCAATTGTCGGGACGAAATTATGAGGTTCTTAAACCGGTTGTTAGACATGCAAGTGAAGCAAAACAGTAAGCAGGCCTCTAAGTTGAAGGCCAAAGCCCTTCGAGACGCTGAGAAACGCATGAAGAACTTACAAAAAATTCAGAAGAAGGCCACGAAGCTAACTGAGCAGTCCGAACAAGTATTAAAGAAGCAGTGGTGGAAAATGTCCAATGTTGACATCAACTCGGATGACAGCGGATTGAATCTGCCTTTTGCGGATACTGGCCAAACTCTCAAAACGAATTCTCAGCTTCTGTACGCCAACTCATCTAAGCCCTCAGATGTTGTCATAGATGGTCAGATGATGCAAAGCACACAAAGTTTGAAATTAGACCGGGGTGCTTTGTCTAAAAAAATTCACCAGAAAAAGCAGGAGCTAGGTCAAAGCGAAATGAATGCCAAAGGAAAAAATAAGTCATTGCGTTCATTATATGATCAAAGTCGAAACACTGAAATGACAGGGTTTTCCAGGCACGGTCCCCAGAACAATAACTTGGAGAGACGTCTGAAGGACGGCATTAGTAGTTGGAGTAAAATTTCCCGTTCTCGGAGTGAACCCCATATTCTCCAACATGAAAGTTCCATATCAGGAGACGATTTTTCTGTAGCCAAACCTTCAAACATTTTAAAACGTCCAAAATTTGGAAGTACAGCTCTTTCTGGCTCCACCACTGGAAGTCTGCATTATCTATCCAGTAGCGAAGATGACATTTATGGAGATTCTGTCCAATTCAGTGAAAAGTGCGCGGTACAGAAAAAAGACAGTATAGGGAGCGCTGGTAGCTTAGCTTACCGACAGATGTCCTGGAAGAATGAAGAAGTACCAATGAGTAATAATACACCTGATTTCACACCAGTAATCCTGTTTCTTGCAGCTAATCAGATGACCGAATACATACCTCTTTTTATGAGGGAGAAAATTGATCTCCGGTCTCTTGCACTACTGACTGATAATGACCTTAAGGACCTAGGTCTACCTCTAGGTCCTAGGCGGAAGCTGAGCAGAACCTTAAAAATCCGAAAGCAAGCTCTAGAAAACCCAGGGCTGGTAATAGACTCTAAGGTGTAAAGTGCCACATATAACAAATTTCAGGCTCAAAGTTATAAGCACAGTTTTAGAAAAACGAAATAGAATATCAGTGTAGATACTGTTGTTGCAGAGACACATTTGAATAATGAACAAATAAATGTAAACTACTTTTTATTAGCTTGGTTTTACATAGGCTAGTGGTTAGAGTGATGGACCCGAAATATGATGCTCTTGAATTCGAATCCCCGTCACCGAACATGCTCGTCCTGTATGGTTGTTGATTGGGCCACCCGAATGTAAAATTTTTGGCTTACAACAATACAAGGTAGCCCAAAATAGTTGGGATTAAGGTCGTAAAAGGAAAAAATATATCAGTTAATATATATAGATGCATCTTAGCTGGGTCATAAAAGGAAAGTATTATGAATGTATTTCTATAGATATCCAATCATGACAGCAAAAAAAGGGAGATTGTGTTCACTGTGCATTTGAATGACATTTTATCTTCACTGTAAGCTAAACGTCCAGTTATCCTTTGTTCAAGTTCAAGTGTCTTGAATTTTGAACTGAGAACTAGAGGAAAGGCAACAATCGAGAGGACCCAACGCCTCTATCTCTGTTTCTTTAGCCTTCTACTCTTGCTTTCAGGTTTTGGAGCACCATGCCATCCTGTTTACTTTCAACAATACACTCCCTAATCCAATTTAAGACTTTCCTCACATTCTGTTGCACCTTCGACAGCTTCGAACTCATTATGTTAATAACTGCTTTCATCACCAAATTTTATATTCTCTGATGTTCTCGCTACCACTGTCCATATCCCAAAAATTATTTTGACATCAGCTAATCATCTTCTAAACCTCCTGCCTGACGACCCTGAGCATGTTGATGTAGTGATGTCCCTTTTTCCCCTCTTTGATCTGCCTCAAGACCAAATCCTCACGACCCTGAGCATGTTGATGTAGTGATGTCCCTTCTTCCCCCTTTGATCTATCTCAAGACCAAATCCTCACGACCCTGAGCATGTTGAGGTAGTGATGTCCCTTCTTTCCCCTTTGATCTGTCTCAAGACCAAATCCTCACGACCCTGAGCATGTTGAGGTAGTGATGTCCCTTCTTCCTCCTTTGATCTGTCTCAAGACCAAATCCTCACGATCCTGAGCATGTTGAGGTAGTGATGCCCCTTCTTCCCCCTTTGATCTATCTCAAGACCAAATTCTCATGGACTTCACTGCTGGTTCCATTAGCAGAGTTAATTCGCTAATTTAGCCTGAATGGTGCCATGTTTTTTTTATCTCAGCCATTTGCACTACCAGTTGCTGTAGATGTGCTTGAATTCTCCATTTCCAACTAGAGTTAGCTTTTTTATCTTTTCCCTTTTCCACTTCTTTCATATTTGGTCGCTTGGCCGACGAGAGAGAGCGTAACCCATCAGTTCCTCCTGGAATTGGATTGAAATAAGACGTGCTGTTGTCTTCAAATGTTCATATAAACACAATCCATCAAGGAAAAGAAAGACCATTTTATGAGTATTAAGTAAGTGCCTCACTCCAATGTTAAATCTCATTTTTAAATCCATTGTTTTATTTCATATTAGTTCAATATAAATATTAGTATAATATCTATTTTAATTTGTTTTATTTGTTTTAATATCGCTATACCCATGACTGTTCAAATGTTGTAATTTTAGCCGATTGGCTTAGCTACTCTATCATGTAATTTCTGCAATATATTTAAAGTGATCATGTTATAAATTGTATTCAAAACATTTCTATGTTGTTCATAAATAATAAAAAAAATCTTTCACAAACAAAGAAAGAATTTCAATTTCTTTTCATACTACGATTGTTTAAATAAAATGTCCTACGACTATACTGATTTGATGTATTTTTTATTATAAAGATGACTGTAAGTTTAAGTAGTAAATTAAATAAATATATTCTTAGATAATAAAATATTTTGGATTTAAGATCTAAGAAAGGAAACCTTACTGTTTGAGAAACAGATTTATAAAGCAAATTTTGAGAAATATTGTTAATAGAATTTCTGTCTTCAAGTGTCAATAATGAATTGTTTACCAACATTCATATATGTATGCTATGTGCTTTGTAGCATGTTCAAGCTTACAGAAAAGTTGTTTCTTATAATATAATATAATATAATATAATATAATATAATATAATATAATATAATATAATATAATATAATATAATATAATATAATATAATGTAATGTAATGTAATGTAATATAATATAGTAACTTCTGTTTATAAACGTTTTGGGTTTCAGCAGACTCTATCTTCAGTATTTAAAGCATAAGAAAGAATTACATCATTCCTAAATAAATAATTAAAGTACATTACTATAATAACAGTAATATAATCAAAACTACAACAAAATAAAACTCAAATATTACAAGTACAACACTTAAAATAAAAAGCATTGCCGGTCAGCCTTTACTGTCAACCAACCAAAGTTACCTCGCTGGTTTTTAATGCACTTTACCAACAACACAATAACACTGTTAAATTATATAACAAAGAAAGCAATTTTAACTTTTCAAGAAAACTTATTGAACACAATAACATTTTAACTTTTTTCGTTTCTCTTCAACAATACAGAAACATCGATAACAATGTTAAATGATGAAATATTGTTTTGTTCGTTTGAAGTTTGCCAGATGATTTTCATCAATAGGATATTAGTCTTGTACTTAACATGTTTTTCATTCAAGAGTAATTTCATTTCAGTTTCCAATAAAATTAAAAAAAACAAAACAGAAAAAATTACATGACAGAGTAAATATGCTAGTCTGTCAAAATTACAGCATCTAAAGAGTCATTGTAAAAATAATGTTAAAAGTAGACTAAACAAATGTGGAATACTTTACATTTCCGAATTACGATTTGTGTTATTATGATATTTCTATTGATTAATAAGAAATAAAGCAATGGTCTTAACGAAATTGACTCGTTCCTAAGTCTCATAACTTGTTCCTCTTTTCCTTGATAGGTGTATGTTTATCATCTCTTTAAAGTTGCACTTGGTATAATGCAATGCACTGCCTACATTTCGATACAAGTAATTTACAAAATTTGATTTAATATTGTTCATTAATTAGTACAAAAATAACATATTAACGTCACATTAGTTTGGACTAAATATCCGTAGGTATTTTATTTGATATTTTTGTCATATCTTAACAGTTTACAGAAGAGCTTCTCGTGATAATAATGGCTTTGGAAAAATAAATCCACTTACTACTACTATTATTAGCAGAATAGATTTTTTAATGAACGTTGCGTCATCTATTAACCTATAAAGACATTTCTAGAATAGGAAATTTTAACCCAACATATCTCGATGTTTTTGCATGTACAACAAATATTTCAGTTGTATTTTTAAAGGAAGAGAGGAAGCCAGAGAAGATCAAATGGGTGGTATAAGTACTTCTGAGCGCTGAACTGATGTTAAGGGGACATTTTCAGAAGCCACGTTTTGAAACTTTATCCCGGGTTACTGTATGTATATACAACTAATGATTACATATCAGGGCCAGAACAATTAATATGGAGGATGCCATACGTATCCTAGGTTGAAGTAGGATGAACCATCTCTTCAGTTAGTAGATTGAAATAAGAAAGAAGAGAAAAGTAAAACTGGATTAGAAACTAGAGAATGGAGAGGGAAGCAAACACGAAGACAGTAAAGTGTAGTGAAAAAACTCATCGAGGGTTGGAAAGAAAACGTGTGCCAATAGAGGGAGCAAGCAGTATCAAAAGATGACACATATCATAGCAACGGAAATGATAGAACAAGGTGGTCGGTTTGCAACAGGGGTACCTGTCCAGAGTGAGTGGATCAAGAAAGGAACTGTAATATGGTAGGTTGCACAGTGGTGTGAGGAAATATAATGTGGTAGGTTGCACAGTGGTGTGAGGAAATATAATGTGGTAGTTTGCACAGTGGGATGTGAGAAGAAATGTAATGTAGTAGTTTGCACAGTGGGATGTGAGAAGAAATGTAATGTGGTAGTTTGCACAGTGGGATGTGAGAAGAAATGTAATGTGGTAGTTTGCACAGTAGGATGTAAATATTTTCAGAATCATTTGGTGAAAGAGACAAACTCGACAGATGTTCCAATGAAGTTGAATGAAAGAAAACCGCTATGTAATATATTTTTTGATAATTAAGAAACTGGTGTTATTAAACTCAGAAATCAATAATGTACACATATCTGTCAGTGGTTTACGAATTCAACTGTTTGATGTCTTTAATATTAATATATTTTATTTGTTAATATTTAGCGAAATTGTTTAGTCAGATATGTTTAAAATGTACCAGAATGTCGTTATATATATGTAAATATTTGTGCCTTCACCTAGTGAGGAAAACTTAAAGTATTATGAAGTGTAGAAATAATATATGTTTAAATTTAACTCACTGCTAAATAATAGTTTCCCTTTATATTATTTCGTTACAAAAATACGTGTGGTAGAAAAACAGAATAATATTACTGTTATGTATAATTTAAGTTCTTGTATCATATTTGAGAAAAGTATTTCTAATTACTACCCGCAAAAGATATATGGTGCAGAAAACTTAATTATGTGTCTTTATCATACGAAGGAAACAAAATTTTGGATATTGTGAATACCCATTTTGTTTTAAATAGCACAACAAATAATGATTTTTAACTATTTGTTCTGAAAATATGCAGCTTATAAAATATAAGTTGACATAATTCATAGGAAGGAATATACATGTGTCCAGCATTAATGACTGTCAAGAAACCTTTAAATAGAAAAGTCAGTGAGAGAACTGAAGTATTAACATGTCAAGTTTACTACGAGCTTCATGTTTTTACTTGTCTGTAATCTAAATAATTAAACACAATGACGTGTTTGTTTTCTTTTACTTTGAAAACTTTCTAAGTATTGTATTGTATCTATTAATGTAAAAAAAAATAAATTCGTCCACGTGTCATGTAACATTTTCACCAAAGAAGATTTTAGCAACCCATTTTGAAAATCCAACATTTGGGATGGTATAACTGTATTTCACTGGTCTTTCTAACTGTATTAACAATGCTGTTTATTGAGGTGAACCATTGACACAGGATATTATTGTTCAAAGTTTTGCATGTGTACATAAAGTTGACCTTTTTTGTGAAGGACAAATTGAAACTAATGATAAAATTGAATGCTCGTTGACCACAAAGAGAAAGATACACTCACTGAGTATAAATAATTATAAGAAATGACTTTTTTTTTAATTAATTTTCAATAGTTTTTAGCTATAATGGAAAATAATAATAAATGTACATGTTTCATTCATTTTTCGAGTGTTTCAAATGATATAAAGACTTGAATGAGAAAATTCGTTCTAAAGTATTCAGAACATCAGCAGAGGTCACCATTTCACCTGAAGTCATGAACGTATGAATTCTGCCCTACACCAATTGCTCTCATTTGTGATGAAATTGAATTTTGAAAACATGGTTGACTCTCATATCAAGTGATTGGAGATAACAAGTCAGAACTCCAAGAGTGATCGTGAGGTTAGTACCTTTTGGAAGTAACCAGGAATGATGTGGATGGCCCATAGTTGGCATGCTGTCCATTAAGAGTGAAAAATACACATGCACGTTCTATATAAACACAATTGGCCCACTTCTTCATCAAATAATCGGTGACACAACTTTTGCGATTGCATTGAACAATGATACCAGAAAACAGCTTCTCTCAGAGCATAGTGACTCTTGGAAATTTATTCTAAGGGAAAATGTGGTACCATCAGTAATCAGGAATAGACAATAGTGAAACTTGTCTTTTCATTGCCCGTTGTCGCTACTTTAACAAATTTTTCCCTTTTGAGTGGTCATAGGAGGGCTAATTGGAACGTCAAAGGCTAGTGTCACCTCATCCGTATTACCTAATCTCAAGGCAGAGGAGATCATTTTTCTGTCATGGTTTTACTAGCATATTCTTGGAACTTTACTATTTTACCTTCCTAGTTATTGGGCAGATTTTAACCTACTGAGGTCCATGTGTGAATGTCGAGCTTTTTCTGCCAAATAAAATGATATGGGTTTGGACTTAGTTGTGTAGTAGAAATATAAAGATGACGGCAGCAATCTCTTCACGTGAATTAACTGAAAACTTTACAATATTATAAAATATGTATTATTCTTGTGAAAATCAAATTCATGTATAAGTTGCATTATCGTATAAACTGTGGTGTTATTGTTCTGCAGACAAAAATAGTGTACAGTTAAGAAATGAAAAATTACGGGAATGTATTTGTTGAGAACTGTAATGTTTCCCAGAAAGGAACATGAAAAACATTTTTACCAGATAAAGTACTCTGATTGATACGTACATATATTTGTGTGCATGTATTGAACGTGCTAAAATCTATCTGTTTACTTCACATTGTAAGCAAGAGTATAAACTAAATCTTCATTTACTGCTAAATTTGGTCAGGCTTCTTGGTCTAATGATTGTAATTTGTCATCTCAAAGAATACCCTAATATTTTCTTTCAATTTGAGCTATCTCCCATGAAATTTTTTTTGTATTTATTGTACTTCTTTCTGTCTCTATAAAGTACATAGGAGTAAACAGTTAGGCATGCCATAATAATAGGAGTCTTATAATTTGTTTCTTCCTGATGTATAACCAAACTCATTACAGAACGAATCAGACAAGGTACAAATTAAAACTTTAACACAAATTTTATCGACAACAAGAGAAAAACACAAAACACTACAAACAATATGCTAGAATATAATAATTAATGAAAAGGAGGCTTGAGTAACCTAATTGAGTGCCTCACTACATTCAAACAAATAATGATGAAAAAACAGTTGTTAAAAAGCAAACATTAACATGGGGAGTAAAAAATACATAGTATGGTATTATACTACCTTTTTCCATGTTTGATAACCGAATTTTATTTTCATCACTAAGTGGAAATCAAACGAGCAGAGTGTAGTACAATCTACATGTTTAGGCTTAGTACGATTTTTTTATAAAATTCTTTTTTTTTTACATCTGTGTATCTTGACAATAATCCTGAAACACAATTTTTCTTGGAATGAAGCTGTTACGATAAGAACGTACTAAATTCCCTCCTTGTTTTCGGAATCCATCTAGTGTATGAGGACAACTTAAACACAAGTTTTATTTTACTAATTGATTAACTTTAAAGTGAAATACACCATCGTCAAGTCTCCATACTAGCTAGTACTAAAGTCTACCCATTAAGAGTAAATTCAATGTATATATTAATAAAGCCACATTTTTAGAATCTTTAATTAAACAACTGCCAACCTTTTATGTTACTGCTATAACCGTTTTTTGTTTATCTTTCAACTGAAATACGAATGATTGCACTTTCGATTCGCTAGGAAAAGTCCAATCATCACGATAGTCAGCAGTAGGATGAGCAGACAGTAACACCGTGAAAGCAACTACAGACATAATTTTGTACTGAATTTGGTACACAATATATCTACCAAGGCGGTTCTAAGTAGTTCCTGAATATCTCTGTCTGTCATTTGGAGACTTTCATGTTTCTTGTGCTTGGCTGTTATACACGTAGTGTGCTGCCATCTTTCTGCTTCAAATGACTTTTCGTAGTCACAACACTGAAAGAGTGTATGAAATGCATTGTTTTTACCCAATAGAAAAATAGCCAGAAATTTCAGTTTAAATTAAGAAAAACTGGATTGGGTAGTTTTGTTTATCAACAAATATGTCCACTTCTGGCTCATGAGGGGCTTATTTAGAAACGGTAATGGTATTTTTGGACCTTTGAATCTATACAAGAATATAATTCACAGATAATGTATAATATTAAAATTTAAATCATAATCTACTGCTTTATACCACACTTATTGACATACAATAGTACTGAATGAAGTCAACCAACACGAAGACATTTTTGTATAACTTTAGTATAAATACATGTAAATCTTGATTCATATGTTGTTTTATTCAGACCTTATATAAATGAAAATGTGCAAATTTGCCCGTTTTTACATAGGATCCCACGTATTTCATGCCACAACAACAACCATTAATTCTGAAAAGCTATTAAACAATTAACAGTATCGCGAGAGACAAAAACTATTCATACCATAAATATATTATGGCTTTTTCAAAGGTAATTCATCGTATTAGGATTCATTTAGTCACCAAAATATAATTGATAAAAAAACACATCCACGTTTTTATTTTAGATAAACTTTTACGTAATACGGATAGTAGGTCCATGGTGGCGCAACTGATTAACAGACGATACTTTTATTATAGCAGTTGTGAGATCAAGCCTTACCGCGGGAAATGTTTAACTTTACTTATTGTAAGTGTAACCAATAATAACATGAATCATTTAAGTTAATTTTCTTACGATTATTCGGTTATTACTACTAAATTGCTAATATGTATGTACATACATTAATTTCATTAGATGTATTTAGTTTGAACTTTTAAAATATTTTATTATTTTCCTTATACTGATTTAAATACTAGTATATTAACGATACAGTATTTTCTGACAAACGTTAAGGACAAAGACTCAAACCTTTTCTTTATTCAGATATTTCACATTCTTGTTGGCATGCACTTATTCCGTATACAAGAATCGTAAATCAGTGGTTCACATACTCTCAAGTAGAGTACCTTTTTTAAGTACAAACGGGTGCACTTAACAGTTTATAGCAAAAATAAACAAAACTCGTCTTGGAGTGTGTGTAAAAATAAACAAACCTCGTCTTGAAGTGTGTGTAAAAATAAACAAAACTCGTCTTGGAGTGTGTTCAAAAATAAACAAAACTCGTCTTGGAGTGTGTGTAAAAATTAACAAAACTCGTTTTGGAGTGTGTGTAAAAATTAACAAAACTCGTCTTGGAGTGTGTGTAAAAATTAACAAAACTCGTCTTGGAGTGTGTGTAAAAATTAACAAAACTCGTCTTGGAGTGTGTGTAAAAATTAACAAAACTCATCTTGGAGTGTGTGTAAAAATTAACAAAACTCGTTTTGGAGTGTGTGTAAAAATTAACAAAACTCGTTTTGGAGTGTGTGTTTTTGCTGTCAAAAGACCGTTAAAGAACATGAACATCTTTTGGCTTATAACGCAAACAAATCTGAATCTAAAATTCATTATGAACACAACACAGATAGCCAATGCGTAGCTTTGAACTTAACAATAAACAAACAAAATTGTTGGTGCCAAAACAATATTAAGATATATTTGGATTAATTTGTACGAAAAACTGCGACATTATGAAAACAGAAAGATATTGTATTTTTCACTATAATTTACGAATTTTAGTTCATGCTTAACAAAAGGCTATTTCTTTATTCTAACACAACGTAAATGTGAGTCTCTCTACTGTTTTAGTTATTTTAATTATATAGCGTTGAAGCTATGCCACACATGTTAACACCTGAAACCTAATATTAAATTAATTAATTATTTTCCTATTGGCAAATCAACAGACAGACAGACCCCACACACACGTGCGTGAGTGCCTCTTTTTATTATTTAAGTATATAGTCGAAGAAAAAGTCCGAAAAAGTTATGTTTATAAACAGGTCGTATCCCGTGAAGGTTCAACAAAAGTATATATGCTATGCTTTTATGCTAAAATGGATTCGTGATACACACATACATTGACAAGGTCATCTAGAATAAATCAATGTCGTAACCAGAACGAAGCCGGGTACTTTCACTGGTTAATTATTTGCTAAGTACAGTATATGTTTTAAAAATTTATCGCGTTCCGCTGGCACAGCGGTAAGTCTAAAGGCTTATAACGCTAAAAATCAGTGTTCGATACACATAGTGGACAAAGCACGGACAGCCCATTCTGTAGCTTAGTACGCCATTATAATGTTTCGTTGTTTCATAATTTTAAAATCAACATCCATAATCTGAAAAAAAAAGTGAGTTTATTCAGTGTTTTTCTTTTTAACTCGCTCGTCTTAAGCGGTTTGTTTACTAAATGTCATCTCAATCATTATTTCCTAAACAATAAAGACATCAAATACATTTAAGAGACAAATAACCCTTCTTGTACTTCACGTTATTTTCTTCTAGTTTTTGTACGTCTAGTTGCAAGATCTTGTACTGCAGTATTCTTTAGTGTAGAGTCTCAAAATGTACTGTTCTACTTGTATATTATCTATCCAGTTTCAAAATCAATACTGTATTATTCTTATAGTTTATTAACGTCTAAATCTAGACCAAGTATTTTTAAGAAGTTACACAGGAAAGTCATCAACTAATCTTGTTTTTCTGCAGATAGAACACATCTAGGAAGTATACAGTTTCGTTACAACTTAATTAGATTACAGGAGAAGATCACATATTTTTTGTGGACATTTATATTGAACTGATAATGTTTTGGTGTTGATACTTTAAGGTACTGTGTATGCAAATGAAGACTAACGTTGGATGTTTTGCTGAGAAAGATACATTTGATTAAAATATTTCAAGTGCCTTTAAAACTGAAAGAAAGTGTAGCAAGTTATCATATGAAACAACTACCTTACTGCTTTGTCTATAGTACACACGAATCGTTTTCTAAAAATGACCACCTAAAATTAATCAAATGACTTCTATTTTTTTGAAATTTAGATAAATATATTATTCAGGTCAAGACTTATTCCACTTCCAGTGTCGTTCTGATTATAAAATAAGGAACCTATTCACATAAAGATAGTGCAATAGATCACTATATAATAAAACTAAAAGAGACAGAAATACAGACCTATCTGAAGTATTTCTAATTGTCTTTGAGGTTTAATTGGGTGAATCCTATGTTCACAGTGTTTTAAATAATCTATTCACATAAATACAAAAAGAGACTGGAAGTTCTCAGGTTCCGTGGCACATGATATTTTCATATTATAAATATTTGAAAAATACTTTGAAGGAAATACAGAGGTATGACGTATAGATTAAAAAGTATCCCAGTACTTGTTATTTTTAGACATAAATAACTTTATTATCTGCCAAGGATATCAAAACATAAGGTGTGATGTCATATCTCAAGACATGTTTCAGTAATAAACAAAAAGTTGTTCATAAAATGCATAATAAATGAAATTTAATTTGCTTGATAGAGTCTCACGGAACTTATCGATTTATGTAAGTAAAAATAACTAGTAGAAATGCACAGAATATTAATTTCATAATATATTCGATTCTGTTATATGAAATTCAGTTCAAAGATATCAGATAGTGATTTCCTTGTTCAGGTTCTCACAACATTACTGTAGTTTACATTAATCAGAAAATATACTTATTTCATTTTTTCTAATAATATTTTACACCTTTATTCTAAAATAAAGTAATAATTCAAAAAGATGCTTATTTCTGAAAAAAAAAAAAAGCACACTGTAGTGTGACGTGTGACCAAAGCAACTTGCTACAGAACACGCTGTAGTGTGACGTGTGACCAAAGCTACAGAACACACTGTAGCGTGACGTGTGACCAAAGCAACTTGCTACAGAACACGCTGTAGTGTGACGTGTGACCAAAGCTACAGAACACACTGTAGCGTGACGTGTGACCAAAGCAACTTGCTACAGAACACGCTGTAGTGTGACGTGTGACCAAAGCAACTTGCTACAGAACACGCTGTAGTGTGACGTGTGACCAAAGCTACAGAACACACTGTGTGTTATTAACGGAGTGACAGTTTATTATTTTTCCACCTTCTGTATCTCGAACTGAAGTTCACAAAATTATCACATATTTTCCTTGGATGTGTTCTGCTGGATACTTCACATACCAACTTTCAAGGCAATTCATTAAAAGATACATAAGATATATTTTCTCCAATTTTAATGAAGTTTTTTTTTGTTCTTACTTGTATTCGCACCAAAAGTATGGATATTTTATTTGATAGGAAAATATATTTACCTTTTGTGATTTTTTTTCAAAATTGGTACACTTAAAAATATTTTCAGCCTGCAATTAGAAATCCTATTTGGTATTAAATATAAACCATTAATGCACTATTCAACAAAAAGTATTCATATTTGATGAAAATTGTTGTGCATGGCTACGCAAAAAGTCAACTGAGCTATCGGTCTAACATTTTTACTATAATTTCATCTACTTAGTAAGCAATGGATGTTTTTGAATTTCGCCAGATGTAAACAAAAATCGATGTGACAATTTGTACAGTAAATCTGTTCGTAATATAATAATGCTTATCTCTCTAGAACGATCTTTATTTTAAAATGGCAGCATAAAACATACATGATACAAGCAGTGTCAATTACCGTTGTCTTTGCTCCAATGGCCGTTAGAAATTATACCTCTCGCCCACGCATTATTACTATTATGTAACACCAAATTCATGATTTTTTTAATCAGACACCATAACTTTAGGTGTTAACTGACAGCTTTTGTCATTTAACATGACAGTCATATCAAACTTATAAACTTAAGCTTTACTTGTTTAAACCAATAGTTGCTACCATAGCTATTGCTTGATGTTTATCTTTATGCATTTCTGCTGTGTTGGCTTGAAAGGTACGCACGCATTTAATGGGCCTATCTGAAAAAGGATATGGGTATTCTTACTACCACTGATAAGCTCACCAAAGTTGAAGTGGGGACTCCTTTCCTCTTGTCCATAGTATATTTGGAAGTACGTTTACTGTAAATGTTGTCTTGTGATATTTGCTACAGTAAAAACGATGGAGCAGCACGTTAACATATCTTATGTGCTTCAGAGGTCTTTGCAGACTCTGGAGCCTGTTTAAGACGAAAATATGTAACTACTGCAGCCATAATTTCTGTAATTTTCTTTTGTTCTACTTAAAAATATGTCACCACTGAAACTACCTTCAAGAGAAACAGGGTATCTCTGTTTATCAGTCGTTTAATAAAGTTATCACTAAATACTAATGTAATCTCTTTAAGTTAGCCACTTAAGTGACCAAGTTTTTTTGGTGTCTTTGCACATGAACTTTGAACTCAGCTTTCTACACAGCTGGTTGCACAACCCAGTCTCGTTAACAACTGTGCTCCAGTCAGTGAGTTCTTTCTCATCCAAGTGCTCTGGGATTTCAAGTGCTGGGCCATATAAGTTCAAGATCAAGCATTATACTATGTCTTCCTAAGGCTACTCATTTCAAGTAAAAATGGTTGATGTAATGGTTCAGGCCCTCTTTTGTTATTACACTGCGGATTTTATTTGTTCACTTCACCACCAAATAATGCTTTTGACTACAAGCCTTTTTGCCCACAACTGGCCAAAACGTTTATAAGAGGAGTTTCATATCTTATTCTTGACGACAGGAAGCGTAAACATCTTGACGAATATGGCATTCTCAGGTTAAGTGATCACTGAAATATTTCGGCGCACGAAGAGGCGCTTCATCTTTTCCCATCGTAATGATGCGACGTGTAATACCGAACTTTATCATCGTATCCTATGTCTTCGTCTTTGGAAATGCTTTGTGTGGAAATTTGTAAATAAACTAAACTATAGAGTTAAGAGACCTGATTAAATTATTTCAGTAGACACAGCACGAGATAGGTCAATATGAAGCTTTGTGCTCAGCAAAACAAAGAAGCAATTAACGGGGTAAAATATTGTTTAGGCAAAATACCTCTTTGTCCATTACGAATTAAAAAATACGTCTATAAGGTAAAGGAAACAAGTTAAAATAAGGACTGCACATAATTTTTTAAGTGTATTCGCAAGCTTCAGAAGTTATGTTTTTCTGAGTGTGTGTTGTTGTTTTTTTTTTTTTTTAAATAGAAAGTCACGTCGGGCTATCTGCAATGTATATCGAGGGGAATGGAACCCTTCATTTTAGCATTGTAAATTCGTAGACTTATTGCTGTACCAGCGGGGGGACATTTTTATTCGATGTAATATTCTATTATTTTGTGTTAATGGAATGTAAAAATGTTTTAACTGTAACGGGAAAGCAAAGTAATAAAAATTCGTAAACAATATTGTTAAATTTAGAACTATATTGTTTTTATTCAATTACGTAAGTCCTTTTCAAGTTCAAAGAAGCAGATGATTATAGAACTGTTAAGCCACTTTTATTTACAAATTTTTATTTTTCTACAAAAAAAGCAAAGAAAAGAAACAAACAATAAACAAATAAATTAAAATAAGAAATATATATATCATTTTTGTCCATTTTCACGTGTAATCTCGTTTTCACGCTTCCTCTTTGTGATGTCACCGTTTTCCGTGCTTTCAAGCAAGAGAACCCCGCACTGAGTATGGGATTGTTAAGTTTGAAATCGTAATTGTGGTTTCGAAACTTACAATTTTATGAGAAAGAATTTATTATTTGGTATATTTAAAGCTATGGTAAGTAATTTAAAGTAGTGTATAATCGATGTTGATATGTAATTGTGGTACTTTGTATTAATTTAAATTGGAGTGATAGATATACTGTTAGAATGTTAAAGTTAATTGTGCTGTATGATTTGCTGGTGTATGTTATGTGAGCGTATGTTGTTGGGTAACTTGGTAACTTGTTTAAGATGGTTATCTGTGTCGTTGCTAGTATTAGCTTTGTAACTTACTATGTTTGAAACCTTAGGTTTATATGTATATCTAGTACTAACGAGTTATCTTGTAATAGAAAATCAAACTTAGAAGCTTAAATGTTAATACTAATTTCGTTAATACAAAAGGCATCAAGTTTGAACTAAAATTTTGTTGAAACAGATTTTCAAGCTTCATCAACAAATTGAATTATAACATAACATTTACAATAACATAATTTTAGTGAATACAGTTGTGGGTGATTCATTAAAATACTTCTGGCAGTCCAAGAATTAAAACAGACATGTAAATATATGTAGTCAGTGGATAAAATTAAAAACAGTCATGTTTGGTATAGTTTTGGAAAAAGTCTATGGACCAGAATTTCTATTCTAGAACAGTAGTTTAGTATAAGTTGTAAAATATGAGTTCATTTAAATAGAAATTGTGAAAAGATTTGTCAGATCTGGGACGGTAAGAAAAACTGAAGAAATAGAAGTGTGTGCCAACAGAATGAAGTTTACAGTTGGGAAGCTAATAATATTTGTTAATTCTTGGGCTCATTGAATCTAAGTAAAAAAGGTAAAAATATCGATCAGGTAAAGAAAATTACACAGCCGTGTAAAACAAATGTCAGTATTTTGAAAACAGTGTTGATAATGACTGAGCTAAGCCTAAGCCAATTATTAAAAGTGTGTAAATTGAGTTAATAATTAAGTTAGGCCTAAAAAATATCAGATCTAGGAGCAAGCTCATAAACTCAGAAGCTAGGTGTGCTTAAACTAAGTTATTGGTATTTGTATCAGGAAATGGAGGCTACATTAATGCCTTGAGTATCCATAGTTTTGTCTTTTTTTTTGTTGTTGCAGAAAACTTAACACTCCTATGAAAAGTGGGGCCTAATAGGCCCCAGAGCAACTTGAAAGGTTATTAATATTAGGCTAATAATTTTGTATTTAAATGAAATTGCCATTTAAATCCATTAATGAATGGATTAACGAGATTCCCACTGTCCCTATCTACTATCTAGCGAAACCACAGCCAGGGGAACGGACTTGGAGAAATCAGGACTAGAAACGTCTTTTCGTAGGAGTGTTAATTTTGGTTGCAAATGTTCAGGTGCTGCATGATATCTGGGGTTTTTATCTGCAGGATCTTGTGTGCACTTGCATTGTAAGTTGGCCAGGTCAGGTCAAATCTCTTATTTTTATCTGGTAATACAGGGATGCAACACATTTATAGCTTTAATTTTATTTGTAGACCAGTTTACATAAAACATAAACATCAAAATCTCATAGATTTCATCCAACTTCAGTTGTGGTCCACTGTTCTTTAACCATAGGTGCAGCTTCAGTTGTTTTGGGTTGTTGCCTAGGTGCACCTTTTCCCGTTCCCCACAAATAATTGATATTTTAAGTTTTTGTCACAAAAGGATTTTTTGTAATAATTCTCAAACATAGATTTGTGTTCAATTTTGACTTGTATTTCATAGTCTTTGATGTAGAACAAATGCATCCCATGTCTATAGCAGAAAAAGTGCTGAAGTGTGTGGGCTATTTACAGCTTTGTTAGTAATTAAATTCAACTAAAATGGAAATGGACAATCAAAAGAGGAAGTATTATAGGAGGGAAAAGTGGATTGAACT
The DNA here is from genome assembly GCF_004210375.1 of Tachypleus tridentatus. Taxonomy (NCBI): domain Eukaryota; kingdom Metazoa; phylum Arthropoda; class Merostomata; order Xiphosura; family Limulidae; genus Tachypleus; species Tachypleus tridentatus. Next base: position 60,860,198 of record NC_134836.1, on the reverse strand, counting down.
GGGATAACTCATCAAAGAGGAAGTATTATAGGGGGGGGAAGTGAATTGAACTGGGATAACTCAACAAAGAGGAAGTATTATAGGGGGGAAAAGTGAATTGAACTGGGATAACTCATCAAAGAGGAAGTATTATAGGGGGGAAGTGAATTGAACTGGGATAACTCAACAAAGAGGAAATATTATAGGGGGGAAAAGGGAATTGAACTGGGATAACTCAACAAAGAGGAAGTATTATAGGGGGGAAAAGTGAATTGAACTGGGATAACTCAACAAAGAGGAAGTATTATAGGGGGGAAAAGTGAATTGAACTGGGATAACTCAACAAAGAGGAAGTATTATAGGAGGGAAAATTGGATTGAACTGGGATAACTCATCAAATTTGGAGAAATTAATGTGACTGACTGAACAGATCAACTGACTTGGTTTTTATTATTATGGTGACTTTTATAATTTTTGATAGCAGTGTGATTAAATGACTGTAAAAATACAATTTTAAACAAGGAACGTAGATATATTTAGAATAAACACTTAACTAAGTAGTAAGATACACCAGTGTCTTGATTATTCACCGTTTCTGTTAATGATTTCATGCTTTCTGTAGATCAGTGTAAATTATCAAGGCATCAGTTTATTTACTTTCACAGCAACGGGTGCGTGCTAATGAACATGTGATAATTGCTTGATTGTGTTGCCTGAACTAATTGTTTTTATGTGAATGAGTCTGAACATAGGTATTGATTTGACAGAAAGAAGAAAAATAAAACTGTGCAGAAGTTGTAACCATGGTTTTTCATTTTTGGAAAAACTAAGTGCTAAGCCTGCAATTGAAATCCTAGTAACAAAGTTTGACTTAGGATTCAAAGAATGCAATAATAATGCTTCTAGATTTCTGTGCTATTTGGTAAAGCCGTGTACGTGTATAAAATACTAAGGGCCATAATCAAATTTCTAGTCAACATGGTGCCTGGGGTTTGTTGATGCCTGAATTAAGCTGTTAATAATACAATATTCTCATCAGTGTCTTCTCATTGTTAAACACTTGCTATTAAATCATGCTGTTTTGTTTACCCTTTCTTTGTTTGCTTCAGAAATCTTGTTTGTGGAATTTTCTGTCTTACAAGGTTCATGTAATGTTAAAAAATAAAATGCTTGTTTTGGAATTTGTCACTGTATATCATTTCTAAAATAGTTGTCTTAATTTTTATTTTGTTTGTGTAATTTTCTTTGTTTTTAATATACTGCTACGAGGGCTCTTTACCTGGTTATATTCAGTTAATTTATGTTCTTGTAACTTGGATAGTTAGAATAAGTAAAAACAGTAATAATTGGAAACAGTAACATCAATGAGTCTTGTTTTAATTTGTTGGTAGTTTGAATTTTAGAGTAAGACTGCTTGAACATCCAAAATTTAAGGACTTTTGATTTGGCTAAGTATGTATTGGTCTAATGTATAAAATAAGGTTGGTTGGTTACAAAAAAGCGGAGAAACTCCATAGTTATTGATACGTTGAAAATGTCCATTTGAATATGTGAAAAATTACTGAAGTGTAACATATTTGGCTAAATAATTTGTACATCAAATTAGATAAACAGTAAAAAGATTTTCCCTTTAGTTTGTGCATCTTAAAAAGTGACACTATTATGCATCATTGTTTGATTAGCATTGATTGGTATCATGTAGATAACACATTTAAAAATATTTTCACTAAAGATTTATCTAAGTGTATGAAGTGAAGTGTGCGACTCCTGACTGATCAGAATATGAGGTGATTTTCATGTTAGGATTAACATATTGTTTTAATGTTGGTTTTCCAAAAGTAAATTGTATGGCTTTCAAATATGTATTTTAAAATCAAATTTGTCTTGGGTATTAGAAGTAAAGGTTCCAAAAATAATTTCATCACTGCTTAGAGTATTATATTTAGCATGATTTTAGTTATAGCTTTGATTGCTATAACTCATTTATACAGTTTAGAATATATTCCTTTTATTGGTTACACACATGTCAAGTAATGTTGCAACATTAAGTGTTTCTTCAAAGATAGAATGTAAGAGGGTGATGTTATTGTGGGTTGAACAAAAATCTCTTTAAAAGATGTAAAGGTTTGAGTTGTATTTTCTATTATGTCAATATCTATTATGATTGTACAGTTCGACCCTTCTTTGACTTGTTATACTTACCTGTATCATGTTGACCCTGTAGCAAATAAAGTATTGAAGTAATTGGAATTTGACAAGATTTTCTACTGAAAGAATCCTGCTATATAAAGTTTACGTACTGATATATTTTTTTAAAGTGCTTTCAAACAAAAATTTTTGCATTAATTTCACGTACTACATTTTAATATCCGGCTGATTAGATATTTAAAAGTTTTGTCTTCTAGGTTTTAGCATTGTGGTGGGAATTGGCAAAACTGGAGAAAATGGACAAATAATAAACAACGTACAAAGTCAAACATTTTCATTCAGTCTGGAAATAATGTTAATAGTGCATCATCAGTGACTTTAGATTGTCTAGGATTTTGAGTTTGACAACTGGAAACTGCTTACAAAATGTAATTACAGCTTCATGAATGTTTTTGAAAAGTGTGAAATAAAATGTTACAACAAAAAATTATTTTAGGAGAAAATGGTTAAAGTGCTAGCACAGAATGTAACATTACCCATTTTAAACCATTGGCTGTGAGTTGTGCACTCCAGTTAACCTATTAGAGATAGAAGGAAACAGCCTTCCACTCATCAGTGTAGGACCAGCATAGCAAGCTGGTTAGGGGACTTGATCACAATCTAAGGGTTCTGGGTTTGAATCCCATCACATATTTACCCTTTTAGCTATGGGGTTAAGTGACAGTAAATCCCATTCGTTGTTGGGAAAAGTGTAGCCTAAAAATTTGCATTGGGTGGTGATGACTAGTTGCTTTCCATATAGTCTTACACTGCTAAATTAGGGATGACTAGTGCAGATAGTTCTAATGTAGCTTTATACAAAATTCAAGAAAACAATTTATCATAAATATGGTGGTTAACAAAACCATCTATTTCACAAGACTTTAAAGGAAATTCACTTCTAATTAGAAGTCTACAGCTTTCTTCTGTTTGGATATTTGAACTTGTTCTGACATTTTAAAACAGTATAGCATGCATTAATATAGATAATGAAATTTAGATCTCTTATTTAGTTTTTAAGTATTAATGTCTTTATTCGGTTTGTTCTGTGAATTTACAACCTGAAAACCAGGTGTTCAATTCTCCCCCAGTGGACAGAGTAAATAGTCAAGTGTGGTTTTGCGATGAAATACATGCACTTTACTAAGTTTTAAACTGAGTTAAGTCTGTAATAATAATTAAGAAATATTATTTATCTTTAAATTTTGGCCATTTGTATTTTCTATATCACTTAATCTAGAATTGTTGCTTAATATAATGTATTTAGACAGTGTAAGTCTCCATTGGCCAAGAGTAATTTTTATTATGAAACTTGATTTGGTATCTTACTTCATGTAAAAGAGATACCCAGTGGTGAGACATACATATTTATCAGTTAAAAATACTTCTAACTTTTAATATCAGTTTCTAATTTTTCTGTATTGTAAATGAAAACTTGTTTTTCTTGATTTTGCATAATAAAAGTTTAAAAATGTTTTTTATATGTTGTAAGTTTCCTTTAAAGTCAAACAGGTGTTACAAGATTGTTTTGTTCACAGATTTCTCACTTTCACTTGAAAAGCTGTAACTGAAGATTGAAAACTCCATTTTTTGTTTCCATTTTGAAATATTTCCATGAGTGGTCAGTGAAACTAAAAAGAGAAGGTTTTGACTTTTAAGTCATAATGTCAATTCATTACAAGTTCAAGAGCAGTTTGGATTATGACACCGTTACTTTTGATGGGCTTCATCTCTCCATTGCAGACTTGAAGAAGTCAATCATGCATCAGAAAAAAATAGGGAAGAATGCAGATTTTGATTTACAGATTACAAACGCACAGACAAAAGAAGGTAAACATTTACTGATGGTAAAACTTCTTATTGTAGTAATGTGAACTTAAGAGGCTAGAAATATAATTTTTAGGAAAAGCATGTGATGCACCAGCTTTTTGTGTAGTGTGAAGTTGGATATTTTTCATAATGTATACAGTGAAAATTGTTTTAAGGGCTGGTGGAGCAAAGGCTCTTAAGGCTGTTGGGGCTCTAGTGACCTTGAAAAATGCAATTCCATTAATGGTCCCCTAAAAATGTCTTATGGTTTCATAGTAATTTATTCCAGCCATGAATGTATAATGTAGTGATTGTTGTTTACCACAGTATTTTGTTAGCAGGTATATTTTTTTTGTAAATCCAGTCATTTAGAAGGCATTACACCACTGTATATTATGTATGGTTTAGGAAATTGTAAATGTACGTGTTCATCATGTATTATGGCCTACTGCTCTTCTATCAACATTAAATTGATAAATTGTATAAGGAAGTGTTCTTAAAAACTCCTGAATTTCTTTTGTCACATAGTAACACATTTTCTCTAAGCATCTCTCCTCTGTTTTATTCATCACCTCTTGTACAAAATTAAATGTATATTACTCCCTTTACAATCATTGCTTGGATAAACAATAATTTTTATTCTCTCCAGTTCTTCTTGGTTATGGAGACATAAATAGAAGATCACAGCTACCTCTCGCACCCTCTCTTTTTGGGCTTTGTTAATGGTTCTGTTACGTATGTATAGTACCTATAACCATCCCAAAATCAAGGTTTCCATATTTTCAAATGACATTTTTATTAGCATGTGAATAGATGAATATCAGTTTCATTTGTAATAAAACTGGTTCCCATGGGAATCACAAAGGCTAGCTTCAGTGAATTTTAATGGCTTTTGCTTCATAGAAATACAGAAAAATGTTGAGTAAGGGAAAATTTTCAGTTTTTTGCATGATGTTAGTCTGTTTTTTGGTGCATAAATTAATTCTTTCTTCAGATCACTTGATGTTCATTGAATTGTATTTACAGTTTTAGTGAAATTCTATTTTATTAATTTATGTCAACAAGTTTGATGATAATGTAATTATTAATGAAACTTTAATAATATGTACGAGTTAATTTATTAATTTAAAAGTGAATATTCACCCTTTTATGATTGGTCAAAAGCCATGTTATCTCTTTGCATTCAAAATTTTATTGAACAACTATTTTATGAATTTTTGCCAGTAAGTTTGAATCATATTGTAGATTATAATTTAGAACTGAATATCAAATGAACACATTTTAATATAGTTTTTAGTGAACCATATATGTTGAATGCATCACTGGTTAAAATTAAATGTTTATTATATCATAATACAAGGAGAATAGTTTTGTATAAATTAGGAACTCAAATTACCAATATTGAGAAGCTAGAATATAAAATAACCCCATATCTTTTTTATTTTGCTGAGATGTGGCTTATGTACTGACTCAAACAATGGCTCCATTTACTACTTTAAATTTTTCAAAATGGTCCCTTATATTCACTTCATTGAATATGTGATATGAATATAACAACTCAGAATGTCCTCCTAGTGGCTTTCTGAACCATTTTATTCTGTTAAATGGCTACCACATTCTTTGAAAGGAGGTAGGTTGCATTTTCAGTCTGTTCTAAGTTTTATATTTTTTAGGCCTCAGTACAGCTCGATTACTAAGTCTGATAAATTATAGTGGAATTGCATGGTATTAGTATAGTAATTTATGATAATTTTGCTATTCAACTGCATATGTGTGTATATATGAAACCTAAGAAAAATATTTTTTCATATTTTCCATGTGGGAAATTTTAAATAGCTTAGCAGTCTGTGTCTGACAGTAATTGAGTTCAAAGGTTGTAGCTAGAAGAACTAATTGTTTAGTTATATATGTCTGTAATAATTGAAATGTGACTGTATAGTAGTCCACTAAAACACACTTGGATAGGGTGACTTCGTAAAGACTAAAGGTTAATTTTGTATTATTAGATATGGTAACATGGGTGCACGTACTGCATCAATTTATGTAATGTTAGTTAGGCATGACTGGAAGGTCAATATATAATAAATATATAATGTTATGAGACTTAAAATTACTTATACTAATCACCTGTATTTTGTAGTCATTCTATCACAAAAAGCATAATTTATATTCCTAATTTTGTATGGTGGTTACAAGGGTGATCAAATTGACAGACCCAATATAGTTAGGGTAGAGAAAATAACTATAAAGTCTCACTGAAGACATGCTTGAAATGAATTAAGGTGGTTTTAGAGATTACACAAATATTTGAGTTTTCTGAAAGCAGAATATATTTTTAGAAATTATAAAATTTCATATTTGGGCTAGTAACAAAACATATTTTCACAAACAAATCTTTAGGAAAAATAGTTCATTAAAATCTAATCTTTTTAAGTACAAAAACTTGTAATTTGTACTAAAAGTTCACCACAGTATGAAGATACACATACTACATTAAACATTATGGCATAAACACTTGCACAAATGTGTATATAAACTTGTACATGTACCAATCCTGTTGCAGAAGGGTAAATAAAATTTTGTAAAGAACTACTATCATTAATATACAATAAAAATTATCTTAATTTCTGACACAAGTTCTTGGTCCCAAAACAGTTGATTTGTACAGAGATACTCAAGAATGAATGCCATAATTCCATAAGTACATATCTCTTCATTTTAACATCTGCTTCTGGGGGTCTTTGAGGGGTTCTCTGACTGCTTGGACCATCAAGTACTACTGGAACTGATGACAGTTGAGGACTAGGAGGACTTGGCTGATCAGTAAGAGTAGAAGACATCTTTCCTCTTTAAACCAGCAATCTTACACTGTTGCTACCCTATCTGATGAGTTCTGTTGCTTCTGCACGAGTCATATTTTTGGTGTTGATTTTATCAATTTCCTTTATCTGGTTGCCATCCTCTAGCCTGTTATCCTGATACACTGGTCCATTTTTTGCTATCCTAAGGACAAAGAGAGGCATGTTCTGAAACATTACCACCCTGGATATTGAAGCCAAACCTCCTAGTCCCTTGATGAAGCTCTGTGGAATAGTACTGAACATCTTCTGTGGGATCCATATTTTTGACTGCCATTGTTTCTAGTAAGGCCAACACTGCGGGTATATCCAACTGAATTTGTTCATAGTGGTGTAAACGTAGGACTGAGGGGGGAGCCCCATAATGATTGTCTTTATAAATTCCTCTTCCAAATAAATTGACACTTGTATGGGGCAGTTAACTCTTCATAATCCATGATGATGAGAAAACCTACTTGTTGAGAAAAATATATACATTTAAAAATGGCTATATAAAAGTTTTCTCAACCCATACCAGCTGTTTTTACATATAGTTAACTCTTCAGGTGCAAGGAATATATAATTTATTCTGTACATTTCTGGCCTTGGAAGTCTTGTGGTACTGTATGGAGATAAGAGATTGTCTGAAGATTGTGATTACAAAACCATTTTGAAGACAGGTGTTCAGGTACTGGTGGTGATCTATGGTTAGGTACACTGCTGGCAGAACTTCAACTTACATGCCAGCTACATAACTTAACAATATTTTAGTTCATTCCAAATTATTTCAATCTTCCACATGTATGGCTCTTCAGGCACACGTAATTCAGCATAAAACAGTGTAATAGTATACAGTATGCAGGCTTAAATGCCCTCAACAACAGACAGTAAGAAAAAAGAAAATTGGATAAGTAACTTATTTCCTGTTTTTTATGCTTTGTCCTTTTTCTTATCATAAAATGTAAAAACAGGGATTTTTAGGAAAGTTAGGATAAGATAAATAATATAGTAAAAACAGGGATTTTTAGGGAAGTTAGGATAAGATAAATAATATAGTAAAAATGGTTCACAAGGCACACATTTGAGTAGTACATAGTTAATGTAATTTGATAGCTTACCATGAGCTGTATGTATTCCAAGTGATCCATAACTTATCATGGTGGTGATAGTAGTTATACTGGTTCAAGGGTCAATAAAACAATTATCAATAAATGTATGCTTTTATGAGCTTAAAGCTACATAGGTTGTGAATCTCACAAAGGAAATTTGATCATTTTGAGATAAGGAAAATATTTTTAGCTTAATGTCAAAGTAATTTACACACAAACTATTCAAAATAATAAAATAGTTTATTACGAATACTTCACTGAAAATGATTTTTTTGTATGTTGTATTAGGTTTGTTAACTAAAACACTGCCAGATTGTTTGAAGATGCACTATACTGAAAGTCAAGTGTTAAATCTATAGACTTTTAAACACGAAGAGGTCATGTAGTTGGTCGAATTGGTCCAGACAGTGTTGATAGTTAACCCTTTCCCAGTCGGCTTGGTATAGTAAACATATGTTTGTACACACATTTGCACACATTAATGTAACTTTTGATGCAGTAAGTGCATCTTCACAAAATTTGATAGACTTTTAGTAAAGGTTACAAGTTTTTTGTACACAAAAAATCAGTTTTTTTCTAAAGAAGTGTTTTTATTAAAGATTTGCTTGTGAAAATATTGAGCCTGTTATGGTACTAATATTGGTTGCAAAGTGATTTCATGATATAATTAAAAAAAAACTGCTTTGTTACCAAAATTTGAAATATAATTTCTTTAATTTCTTAAACAATTTCAAACATTTGTTTTCAGTATGACTGTATTTTGTCTGCTGCTTTCTGTACCATAACTACACGGGATCTATCAATTTGACCAACCTTGAAACCATCATAAAAAAAAAATTAAGAAATATAAATTGTGTTTTTTTTGTGCTAGAATGACTAAGAATTGTAACACAAGAATACAAATGTTTATAGACTTAGTTGTTTAAGTTTCATAACATTATATATTTATTATTTTTTGTGATAATAATCTTCCAGTGGTGCCTGGCTAACATTATATAACTTGCATTGACATTTTGCACAGGCATTCATGATACCATATCCAGTAACATAAAACTGATCTTTAGTGTTTCAGTGGACTAATATTTTGTAATTTAGTCACATTTCTATTATAATACATTATATATGTATACATATTATTATTTAGAATTAATTTATTTTTATTAAAATATTGAACAATAAATAAAGAAATAAAGTAGGCATATCTCTTCTTGATAAGACCTTTGAACTCTGTTGCTGCTGTACATAGGTTGTTAATCCTTGTAAAATTTCTAACAATATGAAATATTTTTGTTTATGTTTGATATATACAGCTGAATAACTAAACCATCACAAATTACTATATCAGTATTATAGAATTCCACTATAATTTATCAAACTTAATAACTTAGTTGTATTTAAATCGAAAAAGAAATTAAAACATGGAGAAAACGGACTAAAGACACAACCTAGCTCCTTGTAACAGATTACAATGGCTGTGAAAACATGAATATTTCTAAGCTGTTGATTTGTTATTCACGTGTTATATATTGACGTAATTGTATGAAATTGTTTCATAAAATGGAAAAAAGTGAACAGAGCTGCTGTATTGGATTCATTACATAAACCATATCTCGGCAAAATAAAAAGAGATGAGGTTCATATTCTATTCTTGTCAGTGTTGGTAATATAAATTCGTAATTCATACAAAACTGTAAATTTAGTATTTTGACATTATAAACATTTGATTTAAACCAGTGCTGTATTCAACATCCTACATGATTTACTAAAAGCTACAGCATATTACTTTGTATTTAAAATGCATCTCACTTTTACAGGAAAAAAATTTGGATTATAATTAGAATGGATTAAATGTATTTCAGAAGTGTTTATTAATGAATGAAAAATGTTAATGTGTTTTATAATTAAATATATACAGGAAATTTAAAATTTTCATCACAATGTTTCTTCCCCACTTTTTTATTTAATGAAAAAACTGTGTTGATGTTTTTGACTCGTTACATTCTGAGGTTGAAGCATCTTCATTGCTTGGTTCACTTGTCCCAATTAATATCTAATATTTCATTTTCTGCATCTTCAAAATCTGATGGCAACTTTTGACTAATTGTTGTCCTTTGCTGTAATGATAGTTTCTGTTTTCATAAATTTCTCACACCAACCATGACATATTTGTTTTAGTTTTCCTAAGCTTTTTCCTAAATTTTCAGTTCAAAAAAATGTGAAAAATGTGTTTTAAATTTGAAGTAATGTGGTGTTTAGATGTGTTCTTTTAATATTTACTTTTGAATTAAGAAATCGGGGCCTGGCATGGCCTAGCTCATTAAGGCGTGCGCTTCGTAATCTGAGGGTCGCAGGTTCGCGACCGAGTCACGCCAAACATGCTCGCTTCTTCAGCCGTGGGGGCGTTATAATGTGATGGTCAATCCCACTATTCGTTGGTAAAAGAGTAGCCCAAGAGTTGGCGGTGGGTGGTGATGACTAGCTGCCTTCCCTCTAGTCTTACACTGCTAAATTAGGGAAGGCTAGCATAGATAGCCCTCGAGTTGCTTTGTGCGAAATTCCAAAACAAACAAACAATTAAGAAATCAGCTCTTAAATAATAACTTTTGAATTATCTACAGTTTGATACCAAACTTATGACATATTCATGAAATTAATAGTTCAGTAAAACTTAAGCCAACAAATGGATGACATGGCCTTTAATTCTTGACCTATTGTGAAAGATTTAACAGAAAATCACTTTGCACTCAGAGCATTCAACATTCTGACTTCATATATTCATGAACAGATCTTCAGTATAAATACTTAAAATATAATATGACTTTTGTGTACTGTGTACTTTTAAAGTTTGCTAAAAAACCTGCTGAATTTCAAGAAGATACAAGAAAATGTATTAAGTATGGTGTGAAATCTGATAGCTACTTTTAGGTTCTGAGGTCAGTTGGTCACATTGACTGACCCTTTGTGGAAAATTAAAAGTCAAGAACCCACTTACTTTTTGACAGCTAGCTATTGCTAATTCAGTGATGACGAGAAACCCACTTGTTGAGAAATTTATATGCAAAAACGGCTCGTTTGGTCTGAGAAAACACTACATAGAAGAGCGAACAACGTTTCGACCTTAATTGGTCATCGTCAGGTTCACAAAGAAAGAGGTAACCTTTGTGAACCTGACGATGACCGAATAAGGTCGAAACGTTGTTCGCTCTTCTATGTAAAGTGTTTTCTCAGCCCAAACGAGCCGTTTTTGCATATAAATATTGCTAATTCAAGTCATGTGACATCTGTAATTAACAAAGTAATTTTTTCTAAATTAAGTGGATAAAAGTATTTGAGCTTGATATATTTTTGATAATGTGCAGAAGATAAAATTGGACATTTAAAGAACAGAGTTTGGGGTAATTTTATTATTTCCTAAATATTTTTAAAATGTGTATTTCTTGTTTATTCTATCACTTAGTTTCATGTTTTATAAATTTGTGTTATTGGACCAGTATTTTTTAAAATAGTCACATTTCAGTTATATTTTACATATGTGTGTAATTATTACTTTACACAAGTTAAGTTTCAGTTTGTATTAAAACAATGAACAATAAATAAAACTGATGTCTATTGGTTATGATTGTAAACTAGTTTATACTCAATTACTGTTCCTTGCATATGAAGCCTTGCAATGTTTAGCCTATGGAGGATGCTAAACAAAACTGTTTATATCACATGCAGTTTGAAATAAATCTTAAATCACTGTTGCTGTTGTAGGATTCCTCTGTAGTAATATTAGGTTTACTAAACTGTTTGGGTCTAAAAGTATTGTTTTTCAAAAAAATATTTTCATTTTCTCATTCTTTCTGAGATTTTAGACAAACAATTCATGAGAAAATAAAACCACAAGAAGGAATCTAATACACTTTTATTATTTCTGTTTCTGGCTTGTGTTCTGTTTAGAGGTGTATGAATTTCCTTCATGCGACTTTCGAACTACTTACTGAATGAAATGACTATTTTATAAATGCCAGATAAATATAGGAAAAAATCATAGTATACGTTTCTGGCTCTTATTCAAAAATACGAGTGATGATAGGATTAAAACAAAAAAATATTTTGTTTCCATGGTTACTTCTTGTATTAAGAAATGTGTACAAGGTTTTAGGTTGTGCAAAGTGCAATTAGTTTTTCTTCAGAGATATTTACTTAGTTTCATCTGTAAGTTCTTCTGAATGATGAATAGTTAAAGTAATAATAAACAATTTGCCATTGATATAAGTTAATATAATGTTTAACATTCCTACCATGATTAAGATGTTTTATGGTGTATATAGAATTGATAGAAATTAGTTATCAATATAATTTTTAAATACAAGTAGCATTTGAAACATACTTTACTTTTACTCAGATATCCATATAATTGCTGTTTCAATGTTTGAGACGTAATAATATTAGAATAACAGGTATATACAAGTGGAAGTTTTATTATTTTATCTGTATAATTCAGTTTTAAAAGTTTTTTGTTTTGAAGCCTGTTTAGAAAATATTTTGTTTATTGACACATACATAAGTTTAGCTCTTTTAATCTAGCCTTATCAGATTAGTTATTAAGGTGTGTGTAATCTTTGCTAAGTACCAAGTAATTGTTAGTTAGTTTTTTGTGGTGGTTGCTGTAAAAATCTGTTTCTTGGTTTGTGAAAAGTATGAAGGCCTAACTCTGATTTTGTCTGTAAATATGTTGGATAATAGGAATTATTTACTGATTTTGTCTGTAAATATGTTGGATAATAGGAATTATTTACTGATTTTGTCTGTAAATATGTTGGATAATAGGAATTATTTACTGATTTTGTCTGTAAATATGTTGGATAATAGGAATTATCTGATTTTGTCTGTAAATATGTTGGATAATAGGAATTATTTACTGATAATTTTACTAAGTTCACAAGAGCATAAGAATTATTTTAGATTACAAGTCATCCAGTTATTTCATGTCAATGTTAAATAGTTATGTAGTCATTACTAGAAGTATAGTATGGTGACATGTTAGTCATTTTCTCTAAGATAACTACAATTTTGGAATATGGGGAAGCTACTGTTGTGCAGATTATTCAAATAAAGGTGTTTATATTTTAATTCTTTTAAATCTTGTAGAGATTTCTGTATGTGTAATATGGTTAAATCCATTGTAAATTTTATCTAAGATATATATTCAGTTTCTTTGTTAACTACATTAACTTAATGTTTTCTTTGTATAATCCTTGAGTTTTTTTGTATCATATCAAGTATTTCATTTTTGTTTTTATTCTGCTCTTTGGTTTAAATGTTCTAAGTCCATTTGTTTGTAAGTATAAACATATGTATTGACATGTGTGCTCTGTCACTGTGTAATGTTGCATGTTTTACTTAGAATGTTTAAGATATTTAATTTTATTCTAAAGTTTTATTATGCTTTAACTACGGAGGTTGTTTAACATTGTTGCTTAAAATACTTTTAGGGCTAATCTAAATTTTCTAAGATGGCCAAACTTTGAAATTTTATTAGGTTGTAGAAAATATTAACTGTTAGATATACATATCTGTTTAATGTGAGTGTTACTTGTTTTAGAAGCAACAGTTTATTGCAGGTATATTTTTGAATCATAGGTTGTGTAGTTGTTGTGAGTTAGCAATTATTGTATTATTGTGTCATGTTACTAGACCATTCTTAGTTTTACTTATTGTTTGAATTGAGTATTATTCCATCATAAAATGTCATGGTGTGTGAAATGTTCTATGCTTTGGTTGTCTCAAATGTATTTTTGCATAGTTTGGTAGAGATAAACTGAGTGATTGTGTTTAGTCATAAAGAGCATATTTTGATTTTAAAGTGAAATTATGAAAGATGGTATTACTAATTACAGAAGAATACTTTTTATCAGTTGTTTTCTGATGTAACTGAATCAGTCTGTATGGATGTTGATGAAAAAGATAATTATTTAAATCTGGATACATTTGTATATATGTTTGTCTTGTTTTAATATATTAACACAATTTGACTGTTTGATATTTGTTTATTGAAATTTATTGCCAACAAGTCAGACATCTGTAATGAATTTGACCTTATAAGACCTGACAACATTGACAGTACAGTCTTATAAAATCAAAACTGCCATTTTTATGTATGCACAGTGTAGAAAGTTTCAGAACAAACTGCTCATATTTCTATTATCAAAACTGTTTCAAGAGAACCATGTATAATGAACACCAACAGTAAATGGTTTTAAGAATATTTATTTGCTAGCTACAGTTGTGATGATAGCAAGTACTATAGTGAATACACAGTTAAAGGTTATATGGGTTGTTGCAGAAACCTAGGTGTGTATTATGTGTGGTGACAGGACACATTAAAATTTTTTGTTCATAAAGATTAAATTCCATGTTATATTTGGGAGTGTATTCAGAAAATTATGGTAACTCGTTGTGAACATACCTAATGAAAGAAATATATTTATTTTACATTATCTAACCTAACAAGTTTCTAATTTTTACATTTTAGTTACTTTTATAACAATATAAAAACATAGATAAAAACAGAAGTTTAGTACTTATGTTTGGTCTCCTTTGTGGAGTTTTTTGCTGTTGACATGCCAGTGAAAGTTAATTCTACTGGTACACCATATTTTTATTTCACATATCTGCTTGAGAACACAGTAATAAAATGCACAAAGTAAACACTGTTGTGTAACTGTCATAGATTAACTAGCATTCAAAATAAGGCATATAAATTATACTGTACTAATTAGTTTACTTTAAATTTAGTGCATGATGGGGTGATAGAAAACAAATTTAAAATAAGTAGGTTTTATGAAACAAGTGTCATGTTATAAAAATTGATATTTTGTGAAAATATTTCCTTCAGAAATTAAGAATGTAAAACATACATAATAATAATAATAATTAATAATTAACTATTTTGGTGCCAACTTTACTCACATTCTTTCATTATAAAGTACTTAATATTTCAAAGTAGCTGTGTAAAAAAAAAAGTGTGTGTGCACAGTTTTACCTATAATTATTGAGAGGACATTTCCATGTAATATCATGATCTTAGAAAAACACCTTGGTTCAAAAACTATAGAAATGAATAAAAACCCTATAACCAGAGTGCTTTTGAAAGATGGACCTCTCGAAAGCACTATATAACCAATACAGTAAGCACATCATATGATAAAGTGATACTTGTATAATTTTTAGTTTAATGGTAAACTTGAGCTACAGGTAATATCTGGCTCATAGTTGCTGTATAAATCCTCTTCTTCCATTATGAAACTTAAGTTCAACAAAAATACAGAAACTGTGAAAGGCTTAGAGGGCTAATTTATTGTTAAATTCCCTTTATATTTACAGTTGTCTACTTTTGCCCTATAGTGGCACCTCAGTGTTGCTTTGGAGAGAAAATTGAAAGATATGGTCTGTTTTTATGTTGCAGAGGAATGCAAAATATTTGTCAAATTTGATGTAAAGGTTTTGCATCAGATTTTACAAAAAGCTATATAGCCAACCAGCCACTATATAATGAGAATCTCATGTTTTGTTTTATTATGGATACAAGTTTTTGTTCTTTATAGCTGATGAATATACATGTGTGAATGAGATATTGATGAATGGTATGCATTTTGATATGAAAAATGTTCATTTTGAATGCATTTTTTTATGTAATTTTTTTATTTTCTTGGATACTCATCTGGAGCACTGTATTGGTGCACAGTTTATTTGCCCAGTTTTTTTCTGTGGGTATCTAAAATTATTTTAGGTTTCTAAAGTTATTTTATATATATGAGTATATGAAGTGTTTGGTTTGTCATGTTTTGAGACTTGTTCTAGTTTCTCTGATGTCATTTGTACAAACTTGTACTTAGACATGTTTCCTCTACCTCTTCTGCAGGTTTATTTGCTTCTTCTTTCCTTTCCTTATTACTTGGTCTTATAACTTCTGTTCTTGACTACTGATATCTAGTTGTTGTCTGAACTATTTTTTCATCCTAGTTGTTGTGACTTGTCTGGTACAGTTAGTTATATTATATTTAACACATTCACTGCTGAGGGTGCACATTTATGCTGTGAATACAAAGATTTAAATATTACATGTTTTATGTTTGCTATGACTACTTTATAAATTTGAAAACATAAGTCATTGCACTGAAACTTTTTGTAATTGTCATAGGTGATACCAAGTGTTGCAGCAGTTAATGTATTAAAAATTTCTAGTATTTGTTGGTGTTCAGTGTATAGATTCTTCTTTCATTTTTTTCTTTTCTGTCAGTTTTGTAGGTTTTGCTGGCTATTGGGGTTTTTATCCATTATGTTTTTGGTCTTTGCAATTACAATGGGGTGTTTGTAGCCTCTGTGTTATGACCCTTTCTTCTTCTCCAACCTTCTGTGCCTAAGTGGTAACATAACATAGTGTTGCATGTTTTTAGAGATGCTCTGTTTGAGCTGTTGGCTTCTTTATATCTTAATATTCATTTCCTTTGCACCTGTGGTTGTCATCATTAAGATATTTATGTTCATGATGGTTGTTACTCTTTCCTTTATCACACTGATTTGCTCCTCTACCTGGGCTGGTCCTTTCTTCCCAAGACCTTCACCTAATAAAGAAGGTGACTATTCTTTCTCTCCTGTCTACCTCTTTTTCTGTCTCTCACCTCTGTTCATTCATACTAGAACAGGATTCAGTGTTTGCATGTTTACTTTGGGCTGTATGGTACAAGTTGACATGAAATTTCTTTTATGGTCTTCAACATCATTTGTTTCTGTCCTTAGACCCTGCTTTGTCCAAGAATCTGTCACCTTCTGTCCTTGCTGTTTGGATCCATCAACTCATTGGTGTATTTATGTCTGGTTTTGATGCTCACAGGCTTTTATATTTTGTCATCAGTTTTGCCTCATTCTCTTAATTAACATTTTGCCAGTTCTTGGATGAGATCCTTCAGACGAGCATGTTTACCTTACGTTATCTTTGTCATCTGGCTGTTATGGTTCACAGGAAATTTTGTTTCCTTGTGGTCACTGTTCTTCAATTAACCTACTGTCTTTGAGATGGGTGTGGTTTTCTCTCCCCTTAACATGATTGTGCCAGTTTGTTGGTACTGTCTCTTCCTGGATATACCTATTTCTCAAGGCCTATATAGGGCCAGGGGTAATGGAAAGTGCTCAAACAATATGCTCTGTCTATCAATGCTCACTGTCAAGATGGGCTGGTTCAGGAAGACCACAAGAGGTATCTTTATGGCATACAATGTTACTTAGTTGCCTATCCATATCATTTTCATGCAAATTACTATCATGTAAAAAGTTGACAACATAGAAGTGACTGCCTACTTCTGTGGCTTGCACATGAAGATTTTTAAAAATATGGTTTTATGATCTTTCTAGCAAGTGTTTGGTGGAGATCTGAGCACTGCTCTGAGTCTCCCCAGTGCACTCTCATCTTCAATTACAGCAAGGAGGACTCTTAATGCTTACTATTTGCTAGCCTATTGTAATTCCTTATTGATTGGGCTTAGCACAGTATGGAAAGAAGAAGTAGGGCATTGGTCACTCTTCAAACATCTAGTGTGCTCTTGTCATATGCTTGTGTATGCCCAGTTGAGTCAAGGTGAGTGCATCACATATGGTCTGATCATGCATTTAGCCATACTACTAATTAGCTTGTTAACTGCTTATATGCAAGCCTTTGTATGTTTATGTTCTTATTCTGCCTGGCTATGCATAACTTTGGGCTTATCTACATTTTCCCGCTTATCTTCTAAGCAAAGAGTATAGCTTGGTTTGGATGGGATCTAGTTTTCTGTGGGTGTACTGTACTTAGTTCTTGTCATCTAGTGTCATATTCATGGGTTTTCCTTTGGATGCTTTTTTAAAGCAGCTTATCTAGTTTTACATTTGTATACTGACTCCAAGACTACTTCACTTGTGCATACAGAATACCTAGAATCCTGCAGTTACGTTCATGTATTCCCATTTAGCCTCTCCACTTCTGATACACTTTTTCCTTGCTTTGTCTAAGAATGAAGTTATTTTGACAGCAAGTTCTTAAGGGAGGTTACTACACATGGAGTTTATGTTGCCCTCTGTTGTTGGGGAGGAGGGGGCCTTTTGTATGATGATATAACACACCCACATTGTTCATGTTAAACACATGAAATTGAGGTGTAACTTAGCTTAAGGACAGTAACTGAAATCTGTGATGAATATAGCTATTCTGCATTTTTGAGTTGAGGTTGAATCAGAGACACATTTTCAGATTAGGAAAATGATAATTTCCAGATGCTTTTTATATTAA
This sequence comes from Tachypleus tridentatus, assembly GCF_004210375.1. Lineage (NCBI taxonomy): Eukaryota > Metazoa > Arthropoda > Merostomata > Xiphosura > Limulidae > Tachypleus > Tachypleus tridentatus. The sequence continues at coordinate 60,841,968 of NC_134836.1, read as the reverse complement.
AGCTGAAATATGCTAGTTGTGAGTTAGTAGGAGCAACCAGGTTTGTCTTGGCAGTTGTATATTAATTTACTTTTGGCAAATTTTGGGAGTAGAATGTTGTTGATGTAATATTGAATAGTTTTTTTGTAATAATAAATTGTTCAGAGCTCTGCAAGATAAGGCTAATGCTATTTATGTAACTGTATATGTATTTTTAGATGCTATTTCTTGACACATGCATCATTTTTTCATACAGAGATGATGACAAAATCAATGTTAAATCCCAAAAAAACAACAAAAAACATACCAGTATAGTTTAAACAGTGACAAATACAGAATCATTAGTTTCAGATGTTCAGCTGGCTTACAAAAGATGAATTACTCATGTTTTTTTTAACTTCCCTCAGAGATGGATGTTCTGTATTTTAACAGCTACTTCTTACTAATTGTAAATTAATTAGTAAATTTTAAATTTTTTTAATGTAACACATTATTGAACAGTTAATTTTAGAACTAAGAATATTTTTTTCCCCAGGCTTTTTAACTAATTATCAAATTACAAAATCTAGAAGCTGTATACCTGTTAAGAATTTGGTTAGTTTTAGCCGTGCTTAAGTTGATTTCTTCAGCTGAAATATTTGCATTTTCCAGCTTCAAACTTTTTTGTGGTACAAGTGGTTGCACGTCACTAGTTGCTTTCTACAAGATTTTGTCAACACATACAGATCAAGAAATGATCCATCTATGCACATGCTGTTAGTTTGGAAGTGCAGTGTAGATCAAATTACTTTGTTGTTTATAATCTTTGAAACCAGGCTTTATTTTAATAATTTGTTTTTACATTTAATAACAGGATTTTATTTAGACCTTTATTATTTTGAAGTCAACCAGAGCATTACATAAGCTTATTAAAGTGCATTTCTTTGAGGGTCAGCTTTGTTTGCTCTTCTTTCTGCAAGTAAAAATATTTAACTTGTATTCTGGTCTGTACTTTTTAAGTATATATGCAAGTTAGTTTGATTGGTTCTCAACTTGCTGATTTTACCAGAACAATCTGTTTTTTCTTAATGTCCAGAAACATTAAACAAAACTTAGTAATTTACAAGAAGCTATATTTATGTGTTTTGTTTCACAGTCTATGAAGATGATGAAGACTTGATTCCAAAAAACACATCTGTTATAGTGGCACGAGTCCCAGTCACAACAGTGGGTAAAAAACAGTAAGTTAGAAACATATTTTTTTTACACTTAACAGTTCATAAATTGTAAAGAAATAACTTTTGCAAAAATTAATTATGATACTAATATTTTGTAGTTTTTTATTTTTTTTTAGAATCTTGTTACTTTAGTACAACTAGTTGTGTTACAGTAGTGTAAAGAAACTTATTTTAATGTATTTCTAGAGTTAAAGGAAGATTAACTGTATTAACTAGTATTCATGCATGTGCTGTCTGTGCTTATAATTTTGTAACAGTGCAAAAATTCTGCAGTCTTTCCAATATCATATTCTTGGTAAAGTGTAGAGCATACTTTGTAATGTAAGACCAAGTCTGTAATAAAAGCTCTTAAAATATATTTTAAGCAAAATATGCTGCATTTCTGTATTTAAAAAAAAAGTTCTCAGGGTATAAGCTATAACGTAGGATTATAAAATGTATCCTAGGTTTTGGAGGTGACTACAGAAGTAGGACCCTTATTGTGGTGGGGATACACGGTCTATCAATCTTAACCTCTAACTTGCTAGTCTCACATAAGAATATTAGAATTGTAGCTTGTACCCTAGGATTGTTTTTTTTATTTAAATGCAGCATATTTTGTTTAATGCATTTTGGCTTAAAAATTTATTGTTATAATTAGAGATTGGAATTTGCTGTTTTAAACGCAGACCTTTCTCATGGTATTGCTTACTTATTTAACTTTGTTTGAAGGTAACTATTTAATTTCATGTATAATTTGTATATGAAATTTCAAGCAGACTAAAGACAGCCTCTACCTCTAAAATATTGTATTGCAAGAATGAGATGGCTTTCAAACACACAAAAATGGCTGATGGAGCCAGAAGAGGAACATTTGATCTTTTAATTAGTTCACATGACACAGAAGACGTGTATATCAAAAAGTGTTTTCTAAAATGGAAAGTGGTGGGTGGGGCCATTTTTTTAAATGAGTAATATTTCAGCATATTAGAAAAGATAGGTTTTTTTATCTTATATTATAGCTTGTGAATATTGATAATTTGAGTTCTAATTTATCCAAAACTATATTTTGCACTTGGACATCAAACATAATTTGAACCAATGCTCCATTCATCATACTACATGACACAAAAATTGATATTTAGGTGTTCTTTTAATATTTATTTTTAAATTAAGAAATTAACTAATATTTGACACTAAAATATGAATTATCTATAAATTGTACCAAACCTATTGACATAAATTCATAAAATGGTAGTTTAATAAAATTCTGAATGTAATTCAGCAAATGCAATGATGTGGCCTTTGACCCATTATGATAGGTCTAACCTTTTTAACCTAAGTAAGCAAAACTGCACATAACATTTTTTAGAATTATATTCAAAAGTTAAAGTAATTTACTATTAGTGTATATGAATAAACTGTCAGAATATAGATAACAAATCAGTTTAATATTAAAGCTCTTAATTTTATAAAGAAATGATTGAAAAATCTCTTTCATATAATGAGAACTCACATTTGTTATCAATGTCTTCCCTCTTTAAGTTTTTACTACCCTTCTGAGAAGAACTACATTTAATGTAAATTACTCATTATAATGTTTTCAACAGAACGTGCCAATAGTTTGTTTCTGTCATATTAGTTATAACCAATACAAAGCCAGAGTTTTTCTCTATTAAGTGACATATTAAATTATTTTCTATACATAGAATTGTCTAATTTTTTCCAGTGCAGATTTCATTTAAAAAAAAACATAAAACCATTTACATTTTTAGATGAATTTTTAACAACTTTTGTTGCAACATCAGAAAGCTAGAAAATTGTGATAGTTATGGAATATTCTTTTCTTTTTTTTGAGCAGTATTATTCTGTGTTTTTTAGTGCAGTATTTGATTAAATAAGTATTTGATGCAGTAAGACAATTGCTATAAAAAAATAGGGTAAAGTTTCACCACCAGTTGAGGGAAAGAGAAACCCAGGTCATTGTCTTGTTTTCTTTTTTATTATAAAAGTAATTAAAATGTTAAAATTGAAGGTTTTTAGATAAGATAAGGTAAAATGATAAATAGTGAGCATACTTCAAAATAATTGTTGTGAATTATGTAATATGATACCACAATGTAAGTTGTGCATTTGTCATGTGACTTTCAATTTATATGGCATGAATAGTAGTTAAATATGGTTTAAAAGGCAATAAGACAAAGAAGTTAAGCATGAATAAATATATACTGTTACAAGCTTTAAGCTGCTTAGGTTAAACATTGGTAGTTTTCTGTTAGAATCATTCCACAAAGCAAATAAAGAGATTTCCTAGTGTTTTGTGATGGATACAAGGTCAGTCTTAATCATCTGACCCCACAAAGAGTTGGGGTAAAAAAAACAAAACAGAAATTATAAAGTTTTCTCTGGAAAAAAAATTGATATTTATTTAGGAGGTTTTAGAGGTTATATAAATATCTGAAAGTCTTCAGATCAAGAAATGTATTTTTAATCTTATCAGGAGAATTACTTTGCTTTCATAAAGAAAAACATGCAGTGTGAATTGAAAGTAAAGTTTTCCATTGACTTTTTTTTTTTTAGTTTATTAAATTCAACCTATGGAATCCTTAAATTTCACTGGGAATGAAAAAAAGTGTCCAAGACGCATTGTTGTAGGACTTTACTAGGAATCGTGTATTAAGATGTCCAGAAATAAATGTCATTTTTGAACTGCAAAGTTTGGAAAAGTATAAACCAGTATTGTAAAACATGTTTTAATTAAAGTAAGCACCATTTGCTTCAACACACTTTTACCAACATGTAACGATGCTGTTTATGTTGTAGACATCAGAGTTTCTGTGGTCAGTGAACTCCCTGAAAGCTTGTTCTGCAGCTACCTGGTTGTCAAAATGTATATTGTTCAAAAGGTTGTCAAAAGGCTTGAAGTAATGAAAATCTGTGGGTGAAATGTCTGGAGTATAATAAGGTGGATAAGGCAGAACCTCGATTCCCAATTTGTTCAATTTTTGGAGCATCATCTTTTGCAGGTCTTGTGAAGCCAGTTTTGTTGATCTTCAGTCAGTTCATGTGGAACCCTCTCATCTAACTTTTTTGTCTTTCCAGTCACCTCAGGTGGTTGGCAATACTTGATTTGTTTGTTCTTAGCTTTTGTGCAAGCTCACTTACTGTTGTGAGAATTCTGACATTTATTTCTGGATAACCTGATATTTTGAATATGTTATTGTTATGAAGAGATAAAATTTCTTTTAAATCCAGATTTAGGTTAGTTAAAAAGCCAGATAAGTTATATTGACTTTATATCAACCAGTACTGTAATTTGACAATTTTTTGAAGTTTTCAAAAATACTTTTTAAAGTTATGAAAATTAACTTCCTCTTCTACATGAGACACTAAATGAGGGTTATGGTGAGGCTTAATTATCAAGAACAATGTACAGGTGTAAGTCAATTTTGTAACATCATTAATTAATATAAATCATTCTTTTTCTATGTTTTATTCCTTATGTTACTTTTAATAAAAATAATGAAAGAAAAGTATTTTTAATCATAAATTGAAAATCATTTGGAACAGTCATCATTGATTTCATATACTCACAGAAACAAAAAACTGGTTAAGTTACTTAAGTAAAAAATCTGATTATTTTTTATTTACAAAAGCCTTGAAAAAATCGAGGAAGTACATAAAACTTAAAAGAGTTGTATAGAATTTGAGGAAGGTATTTAAACTTTGTAACAGTTGTAGTATAGAATCTGAGGAAGGTATATACACTTTGTGACAGTTGTATAGAATCTGAGGAAGGTATATAAACTTTGTGACAGTTGTAGTATTGAATCTGAGGAAGGTATATAAACTCTGTAACAGTTGTAGTATTGAATCTGAGGAAGGTATATAAACTCTAACAGTTGTAGTATAGAATCTGAGGAAGGTATATAAACTTTGTAACAGTTGTATAGAATCTGAGGAAGGTATATAAAACTTTGCAACAGTTGTAGTATAAAATCTGAGGAAGGTATATAAACTTTGCAACAGTTGTAGTATAGAATCTGAGGAAGGTATATAAACTTTGTAACAGTTGTAGTATAGAATCTGAGGAAGGTATATAAACTTTGCAACAGTTATAGTATAAAATCTGAGGAAGGTATATAAACTTTGCAACAGTTGTAGTATAGAATCTGAGGAAGGTATATAAACTTTGTAACAGTTGTAGTATAGAATCTGAGGAAGGTATATAAACTTTGCAACAGTTGTAGTATAGAATCTGAGGAAGGTATATAAACTTTGCAACAGTTGTAGTATAGAATCTGAGGAAGGTATATAAACTTTGCAACAGTTGTAGTATAGAATCTGAGGAAGGTATATAAACTTTGCAACAGTTGTAGTATAGAATCTGAGGAAGGTATATAAACTTTGCAACAGTTGTAGTATAGAATCTGAGGAAGGTATATAAACTTTGCAACAGTTATAGTATAGAATCTGATGATCACATGATTGATATATTTATATACATGTTGACCACATTTTAAACTCTTTGAAGTCAGTGGTGGAAAATTTCATAAAAAATCAGAAGTAGCTCTTCGCACTCACATTTATACTCAGAATGATTTACTAAATTCATAATTATGTAAAGAATGTAACATGCTTGATGGTCTTGACAGTGTGCACGTAAAACCAGTTGTTGTTACCTTAATTTCATTAGCAAAATATTTGCTTTCACAATTTCATATTAAATTGAAATTGGTGTTGAATCTTGATGCTGTATACAGATGTTTTTGGTTTACTTTGATTTTTTTTTCCTGTTCAGTATGAGTAAGTAGATAACAAATTGTGTGTGAAGTACGACCTTAATCTGGTTTTCTCAGGTAGCTGTCTGTCTATAGGTTATTGTTTTAAGAATTGAATGTGCTCAACTTTTATCATAGAATTCTTCACTAATAAATTAAACAATGGTTTTATAAGATTTACTTGGAGAGTAATCTGCTATTTTGTTATAAACATTTTCCTTAGCTGTTTAGCAAATGGTGTATAATGTATGAGAAATGGGGGGTTGCTTTTTACATCATCAAATCAAGAATGTACAAGGTTCAAAGTTTAGGTTAGTGGACATAATGATGTTTTTTTTTTCCTAATTAGTTTGAAACTGTATAAACCTAATATTAAAAGTAATAAAATTCTGCAACTGAGAATTCGAAGCTCTGATATATCACATAACACAAGTGTTAATGAGATTGTACATGTATAAAGAATGTAAACTGTTATAATGCAAAGTATATTCATACACACTGATTAAAAAAGTTTAAATTTTAAATGTGACACTATTAATGGCTTGGATATGTTAAAGTCCATAGATACATTTAAGCTGAAAGAACTTGAACAGAAAATAAAAATCATAATAGAAATATTTTTATTATTGGGATAGTTAGAATAAATAAAATGGTAATAATTGGATACATTAAATTTGATAAGCTGGTCATTTTCATTAAATTAACCCTATTGACATGGGTCAAAGGCCATGTTTTTGCTTTTTGTTGATTTGTATTGAAATGTTTTTCAACTTATACCGAATATCCAAAATTTATAAAATATAAAATGTTTTCATTATAATTCAAATTTTAGTATTATACATTAGTTAATTTCTTAATTTGAAAGTAAATACAAAACACATCTCAGTGTTGATTTTCATGTGTCAAATGTATGTTCAGTGCAGCATTGGTTGAAATTAGGTGTTTGTGACGTTTGTATACAGAGTCTGTAGTTTCTTATGAATTAGGAACTTGTGTTTCTAATATTAACAAGCTAGAATATAAAATAAGGTAGTCCAGCTCCCCTCTTTTATTTTTGGAAATTCTTGTTTACGTACACCTACTTTTGTCTGTGACGTGAATAACCAATAAACGGCTCAAAATGTTTTTTTTATGGTTCTCTGAGTCTTTAAAAATTATTTGTGGCAGATTTCTAATAGTAAGGTTATACTTTAGTAAGCTCAGTTTCATATTTTTTTTAGCCCCAAATACAGCTTAGTTACTAAGCTTGATAAAGTGATATAGTAATTTATTGTTTTTGGTTATTTCAAATGTACACATAAAACCTAGAAGTAATTAGTTTCGTATTCCTCGTGCAAAAATTTGATAAGGCTTAGCAATCTAGAGTAACAGCAAATAAGTAAAAAGTTCATAACCAGAAGAGAATTAATTTGGTGTAGCTATTTATTTAGCAAATATAGACATTAGTTACAGTGGATATCTCTTAGAAATTATAGGTTCCTGATTTGAAAGTAAAAATGTTTTGTTTTGAAAAGGACTGTTACATACTCTTTCCAAAAGCAATCAATGTCAAGGACATCATAATACTTACAAAACTCTTAATAGTGTGAAAGTGTAGTTCTCATTCATTTCTTATCAGTGTAGTTTTATAGTGGCTGTGGTTTTCACATAACATCTTACACTCAGTTTTTTGTACTTTTGTGTTAATAGTAGTAGTGCACTTGGTTTTTCAAAAGTAGTGTAATGTTCATGCTTACCTCAAGTTTTACATTGTTTTTTAGATTGAACAGCAGATTTGCTTTTCACATGGTTTATTGATTAACAACTTACATGTAAATGTGATGTTGAAAGTAATTTGACTGATCATCTGTTTTAAGTAGCAGTTTTCATTGGAAAATGTGCAAAAAAAATTTAAATAACTACACAAAGTAACATTTGAACTAACAACATCAAATGACAGTGCTTACTGTATCAACAAAAATATTAATAAAACAAGCTTCTCTGTATTATAACTTGTGTACTATTTTATTGGACATTTTCATGTTTATCATGTTCAAAGTATATATAAATTGAATGTGTAATAAATTTCTAATTATAGTTGTGTTGTGTTTTTAATATAATAAGTCACAGTGAAACATTTTTTCATTTCTTTGATTTACACGAAAACAGTAGAGGATTACTTTGTTTGTATTGTGAAACTATGGGTTACTATTAATTTTGTTACTGTTTGCCCCCCTCTTCACAGATAACTGAATTGTCTTTCAGCCATATTGGCATTATTGACACATCAGAATAACTATTTTTAACACATGGAAGGACATGAAGTTTATAGAAAACCAGAACAACAAAATACAAATTTATTTGGGACACTCAACGTGTTTTAGCAGTTTTAATGGGTAAAGATCTATAATTTGATTGGTTTGATAAGTAAACACCTAAAATGATTTGTCTGCTACCCAGTGTGTAGAATTGTTGGGATGCATATAATGTCACGAAGTTGTACTTCTTTGTGAAATGTAATTTAAGAAAGCTACAACAATAGCTATTAAAATAATTGGTACTTGGGGTTCATTATCAATAAAGAGTTTGACTTCTGGGATAAATACTGCTGTATTTCTTGAGTGTTAAAGTTTGCTGGTCCTTTGAGACTGAGCAGCAGATGGTAAGAAAGCATAGGTAATTGCATGTTGCTGTCTCCAGTATAAAACCTCTTTCTGAGGCAAACCTTTTCTGTTTGGATATTGTAACATACACTATTTCATTTAGTTGAAAGAAATATTAGTAATGGTTGCAGCATTATAATGTGATAAAATATTTCAAACTAATTTTTCAACTGTCTTTAAAATGCAACATGAAAAGGAAAAATATATTCAAACATCACTTGAATATTGGCAAATAAACTTTTGGTTTAGGAGTTTGAAATCTTGCATCTTAAATTAAAATTTTTTTTTGCTTTCATAAATAATTTTTAACGTTTTATGGCAATATTGCAAGTATTAACCCTTTGAGTGCATAATTAATTTTTGGGTGGGTTTTTGAAAAGTGTCAGTCATTCACTAACAAATGAAGTATAGAATTTGACCTTTGTTTTTATTATTAAAATACACTACTTGTGTTTATGATTGAAGGACATGTCATTATTCTGATTATCTCACTATAAGGAAAACATTTATGACACAGTGGTGTAAGTCCTCCTTTTGCACCAAATCTGATAAATCCAATTACAGCATCCAGGAGACTAATATGTTTTTTGAACTTTAGAAACTCGTCTTGAACAGTGATACATTGTGAATGTTTTTCATGTCTGAATTTGAATTTTTTTGTGTTCATATTCTTTGCTCTAGAAATATCTTCAAGGAAGTTATGAAAAAGTGTTTTTCATTGGTAGCTTTGCTAAGTTTTGTAACATCTTAAAATAGTGAATATCCAGAAAATGAGAATTTTTAGACTGTTGCAGAAATTACTAAAGTTGTAACACATTAGGAATATATTTCATTTGAGCTGTTTTTGTTCTCATGTTATTAAAACCTTTTAAAATGGAGGCAAAGAAAATGATTTCTTCTCTTTTTACTTACAGGGAAAGAAGCGATGTTGATATACCTCTCCAGGATGTATGTACTCGCGTGAGAGTTCTTTCTATTTCTAAATTTATTTATAAGTACTTAATGATGGTCAGTTTTTAGCAACTATTTTATAAATGTGTGTACTTCTCCAAATGAATGAAAAACTGTATTTCTTAATAGTTATATTTTAGTGCCATTCCATATTTTACTGAAAAGACTTAAATGAATATACATATTTATCTGTTTAGTGTGTACAGATACTATTACTCTCTTATATTTTTTAATGGTGCAGTAACCGTAATAAAATACTAGTATTTAATGCACATGATATGACTTTTTTGTATAGTGATTAATATTAATTGATGTGAGAAAGGTTAGTTGAAGATAAAATTGTATGTTGTTATTTGGCATGAGGCTTATGTTTTACATACCACAAGCAGCTTGAACATGCATAGATTGGTGATGTATTTTGGTAACCACATCATGATGAATCTGTTTACAAGAATGACCAGTAAAAAGGTTAATTGAAAACTAATGTTGCATTTTTATTATTATAAATTTTATATTATGAAATTTGTCTTCATATTGCACCAGTCTGTGTTTGTTATTAAAAGTGTATGCAGTATTTATTTTCATCAAGTGTAACAAAAGATAAATCTGTAAATTAGAAACAGTTGATGTTTCCACTATTTGAAGTATGTATAATATAAAATATGTAAGTGGATGTTGTGTATATTTGTGTTGGGCACTAAACATTTTACTTAGTGTATCCAGTAGTATAGAGATGTGAAGACCCATATTTAGATAGCAATAACATCATTAATCTATTTTGTTTTCCTGGTTACTCTGTAGTTTTTTTTCTTGACTATGGAAAAAGCAAGCCTCCTAAATATTACAAAGAAAAAACTAATGAAGCTGATCTGGAACATGTATATAAATTTTTATATTTAATGCATTAATATTTTACTACGTAAACACCATATGATGTTCTACTAATTTAAAATCAGTAAGAAAAAAGCCGACATTTGTGATTGAAGTATAAAGGTTATTAGAAATAAAAGGAAATCACCATTAGTTGATATTAGAAATAACTCTAACTGGATTACAGAGCAACTTTCTAATGCTAATTGTACATATATATTTTAAAGTTGTAAGTAAAAGTACTAATTTTGACTATGTTTCAACACAGTTTCCAGCAAAAAATATCTGGAATTGATATTTGTTACTGTGAAACATTTATAGGGGGGGTAATTTACAAATAAAAAAATTTAATGAAATATTCCAACTTGTAATTTTTTCTCAGTTAAGGAGTCTTGGCTCTTAACAATACACTTACAACGTTTATTTCATGTTCATTTCAAAGCATAGGTGTATGTTTGCTAGGGAACTGTCTTCCCTCTAGAAAGTAAATTATTGGTGTCATGTTTTTCTTCTGAACTCACTTGTAGACTGATAAGGTTATACAAAGAACAGCTTGGTAAACAGATACTTGCAGTTTAAACACTCAGTAGAGAAGGTTAAAAACTAGTTACGACAGTGTACAGTTCAAACAGTAATTTATAATCATTTTAGAAAGTGGCTAGCCAGAACTTGTATAAAAGTGAACGGAGATATTTAATTGGAAGTACAGAAGTCTTGGGTACAAGCCAAAGATCTGGACATATTTATGTGTACATTTTGTTTTTGAAACTACTTTTATATTATTATTACATTTATTTGGGAGCCGTACAGTTTGTGATGTGACATCAAATAAATTTATTTGGTGATTCTAATTCTTATTTAAGAAATTAAATTTTCTTTAACATTTAATATCTTCCACTTGCACAATTTTAAAAGGCTAGGCTATCTGTGTTGAGCAGTAGCCGAGTGCAAAGGTTGTAGCTAGAAGAGATAATTATTTACTGTTTTGTGTTTTATTAGTTCAGTAACTTATTTATAAATTGTAATGATCTATATACATATATAATGTATAATAACTTAAATCTGGCTGTTACAAAATATTAGTCTACTAAAATACATCCAAAACAAGTTAACTTAGTAAAAATAAAGGTCATGATTATATATTTGGATACAGTAACATGAATGCACGTGTACCACATCATTATAACTTCTGTAATGTTAGGCAGGTGCAGCTGAAAGGTCAATATAATAAAAGTAATAAATATATAAGGTTATGAGATTTCGGCTATTTGATCTAAATTTGTGTTATAATCTGCTGTCATTCTAGAATGAAAGAAGCATAATTAATATTTATGTTCTAATCTTTTATTTTGGTTACAGATAAAATAACAGATAAAATATGAAACTTAAACAATTAATAACTATCTGGATATAAAGATTTTGCTTGTGAAATTTGAAAATTTTCTGAATGCTGTAAGTATGATGTCTTAAAATTATTTTGCCAGTTTGGCAACATGAGAAAAGGCATGAGAAAAATGGTGCTTAACAAACCTTATGTTTTAATAAAAATTTTATATTTTGCACATTAAAGCATTTTAACACTTACCTGCCAAATTTCATGAACATACACTTACCAGTTTAAAAGTAATAATACTAAAACTGTAACAAGCACAAAATGGTTGAGGTCAGTTTCAGGGACTTGAACCCATTTTGAAAGAGCTAAGTAGTTGCATTATGAAAAGGAAAAGTTCAAGGGTTATAAGTGATGCTTCTTTGGTCCAGAAAGGGTTAACTGCACACTCAAGTTGAAATGGCTCATCAAAACTAACCAATTTGCAACGAATGGGACAAATTCCTGTACGTTCTTTTTAAAAGAAAATGTAGATGAATGCAAGTTTTTGTGAGGAGATATGTATTTTTTGGGTTTTTTTTCACAGCAAAAAAGTAACTTAATCAGCTTATATACATGCAAAGACGTTTTCTATTTCATGGATACAGAATTACACATTTTTTTTAGAAGTTTGCAAAATCATTTTGATAACTACACATGTACGACAATTTAGAGAATGAACACCAGCCACATTACGCAGCAGAGATGATACACTTACTTGCACTATTTAAGATTATTTTCATATAATTAAGTAAAATGAACTAATTTATTGTTTTGAAAGATAACCACATCTGTAAAGACAAAACAAAATTTGTTATAAATAATCAGTTTGTTAACTTGTTTACTGTTGGTGATGAGTTCAGAGTTTTTGTAAATTGGCAGTCTGCTTTAGTCCTAAAAGATTTTATTTTGGTGATAAAACATCATTAAAAATTTGATTACTGTTTGTGTTGTATATCTTAGTTTTGATATAATTTTTTCTAAAATGTTTTATGTACAGCTTTACATAATTTTATTCTTTAGATTTATTACATAAAGCTTATGTAGTAAACAGTGCTTTAATTGTTAAATATGGAACTGTATTTAATACACAACATATTTCCTAGTCTACTTGTTATGGTTAAAAATAAACTTACTAACAGGCTGTTAGTGCACAGGAATCAGTTTATTAGATTTCTATATGATGGTGTAGTTACAACAGAAAAATGCATTTGTTGTGTAATGACAAAAAGTATAGAACAGTGTTATATTTCTTAGTTATAATTTTTTTTTGACAAATCCAAAAAACCATATAACTTGTACCTGAAATATTTAATGCCATTCAGTTTATAAAATGAGTAAATACAGTATTGTTTATTGTAAATGTGTTTTAAAGTATTTTCTAAAAGAAAACATTTAACAGCAGCTTCATGCTCTGGTAAACTGATATGTGACATCTAGTTGTTTTTATATATGTATATGTTGATTTGTGTACCAAGCTTTACCAAACGTATTAACTAAAACAGTTATTAAAAATAAAGTCACTATTAAAAAGAACTGTAAGATAAGGTAATGTGCATATTTTTGTATATTCAGGAAATTACTCTTTTTTTTAACATGTTTTTATTGCAGAATCATTGGTTTGATTACTGTGTAATTTCTAATAAAGTCAAATAAAAGTGCTTTTAAAAGCACTAGTGTTTTCTTTGTGTGTGAAAGCACTTTCAGTATGCAACACTTTGATCACATGTGGCTTCACCTTGCTAATCCACAGTTCTTCAGAATAAGGAGTCATTCTGGATCTCAAAGCTTACCATTATTATATGTTAAACTAAACTTTTATTATACACCTATTAAATCATTAATAGGAGTGTGGTTGTAGTTGGAAGTTTTGGTAGTACATCACAAGATGCAGTGTGTTTTCAATAAAACAGAACATCAGTTGCTCACTTGATGACTGTAATTGAAAAAGTTACAAGTCTATAATGTCTGTCACTAGCTCTTTAGTTAAGTTGAATACATTACTAACTATTATTCATCACTGATAAAACTTTGTATGCTGTTAAACATTAGGGTTTTCGGTTACATACCAGGATATTTCAAGTGAAGAATGACAGCCATTTAAGAGATCATTTAATACAGATGCAGAAAATAGTTATTCCTAGCAGTTTCTGTGATATTGAATATTTTTGGTCTAGTATCCCAAACTTTTAATTTAAAGAAAAACATGACTGAATTGTACTGAGAAAGTCCTTATAATTACAAAACTGTTATTGTAATATAAATTTCACTCACTCATTTTGTTGTGCACTACACCATCTTAAAACAAACCAAAATTAAGTCATCGTTTCAGAAATCAGGGAATTCTTGGATTAAGTCCTAGACTTGAATCATTGCACATTATCCAGTATGTAGAACAGCACAGTTCTGACCAGTAAGGGAAAAAAACTGAAATTGTATTAAATCACATGGAGATTGCACCAATAAATTTAAACTTTTATCTCTCATCAGAATTTCTATAACAGATCTTAAGAATTTGCACTGTTAAGGATAAAACAAAAAAACCCAAGTTATTCTCACTGAACACTGCTATGAAATTTCTGTCATCACCACATATTTCACCAATTTTGTTTGAATTGATTGCTTTGTGATGAACAGTATTTTACAGTTGCTCTCAAAACACCAAGAAGTGTAGTCACTTTCAAGTAGTTGATTAATCTCCTGGAGTAAAAAAATGTAGAGTTTAAAGAACGTGGGGTGATAAATACAAAAAGTGCAAGTGCACCTGTTGTGAGCAGAAAGTTTGTCAATGTGATCATGAAAGCTGACCAATTCCAGTCGAAAAAGGATGCGACATTAGACAACAAAAATGCACCATTTTGATAAACAGTTTGTGTGATGTGCACTTTTTTGTATTTATAATACCCTGCTCTTTAATCTTTACTACTTTTATGTCTGAATAAAAACTGAATTATTCAAAAGCATTATGGTTTGTGGAATTTTTTGCATCCACGTGACTCTTCCCTGGTGGTCTGTTGAGCAAATATTTTCTTTGTGACTGTGTATTTCATCAATTTTACAGCACGATGAAAATTCCAAGAAGAAACTTGCCTATCTCTCTATTTCTGAAAACTGTTGTAACTGGAAAGCATGTACCTAGATACTGTTATCGGTTGCTGTTGTACAATACTACTATTGATTAAAGAATTTGGTGTGCATTGATGGCATACTTTTACTAAATAAGATTAAAATGAACTGTTTCCAAATCCAAATTTTATTATCTTGAACTGCAGAATTTTAATTAATTCTGTGATAAGCAACTTTTTTTTTACTACCGTAATATTGAAGTACTGCAAAATAGGAAGCTTGCTTTAATGTATTATCTTTTCTTGAGTGAAAGCTAGAGATACTTGTGGGTTTAACATATTTTTCAGTGTCGTACACAATAATAATACTGTTCTCATACACTCAAACTTACTATACGTGAATGAGGTGTCACAATAACCATTTATTATTAAGTGTTAAAAATGAGTAGATATTCAGCTTGTTTTTATTAAATGTAGATATAAAAATTGTTTTATTGAGCAGTACGACTATTCCTATTTTCACATTTGATTTTCTCTTTAAATAATTGTTTTCAGTTTTGTTTTTTTCACTGAGTTTCCAAATAACTTTTTGAAAACTGTTTTGTACTTTCATGTACTGTTTTGAGTTGGATGTTTTGTATACACCTAAGTTTAAGTTGCATGTTTTCAGTTTGATGTTTTGTATCTACCTAATTTTAAGTTGCATGTTTTGAGTTGGATGTTTTGTATACACCTAAGTTTAAGTTGCATGTTTTCAGTTTGATGTTTTGTATCTACCTAATTTAAAGTTGCATGTTTTCAGTTTGATGTTTTGTATCTACTTAATTTTAAGTTGCATGTTTTCAGTTTGATGTGTTGTATCTACTTAATTTTAAGTTGCATGTTTTCAGTTTGATGTGTTGTATACACCTAAATTTAAGTTGCATGTTTTCAGTTTGATGTTTTGTATGTACTTAATTTTAAGTTGCATGTTTTCAGTTTGATGTGTTGTATATACTTAATTTTAAGTTGCATGTTTTCAGTTTGATGTGTTGTATACACCTAAGTTTAAGTTGCATGTTTTCAGTTTGATGTTTTGTATGTACTTAATTTTAAGTTGCATGTTTTCAGTTTGATGTGTTGTATATACTTAATTTTAAGTTGCATGTTTTCAGTTTGATCTTTACCTGCCCTTTTTTTAGTTACAGCACCTGGATTGTCTTTGGTTTTAAGCTGCATGTTTATTAAACTGTTTAGAATCTTTAAGTGAGAACTTCAACACGTTTTGTGTTCATTAAAACAACAACAAAAAGATGAAACAACAACTCGTAGTTTCATTGCTGTTTTCTGTTTTCACTTTCTTCAGTTTTCAATTTCATCTTTAGGTATATATATTTTTCAATTTACATATCTATACACTATAATTTTTGTTGGATTAGTTATTCTCAATTTTCTATTCAGGTGTGTTTTTTCTTTTAATACAAGAATCCTATAATCTTTGTAGGATCTTGGCTTTCTATTTTTCAATGAATAGTTTCAATTTTTCTAAATTTTGACTGTTGTACCAAGCATATTAGATGATGTGATGTTAAAATTACTTATTCTTGTGATTTTGGCACCCTGTTTGTGCCGTTACTTTGCATTTGTAAAATAGAGTGATTAAAAAAAGTGTCTTGATTTACACGTTTATTTGCTTTTTTACCTGTATGAATATTTCAAGCATGCAAAAATTATGTTGAAAAAGAAAAATCATAGTTCGGAAATAGAAAAACTGATGATTTCTCTGGTGCAAAATCAGTCAGAACTGGTATCACAGATCTAGGTATAATTTTAATGTTTCAATGTCCATTGGCTCATCATCACAAAAATCAGTCATCCCATCATCTGAAATACGAATCTGTTGGCTTATTATTTTTTGTGTCCACCGGCCTCTACCAATCTCCTTCATTTTGCCTGTAGTCATGAAGAAATGACTGGGAATGGATAAACTGATGCCAAAGTTTTATTAGATAGACTAGTCGTCGTAAGGTCAGTGATACTGGATGAAGTTTTCAATTCCAGTCAGATTTGATCCTAGCTATTAAACTGAACACAATTTCCACTTCAGTTGAGGAAAGAGTCAATACCTGCATATTGTTTTGCAGATGCTATTGTACTACTAGTCCTGATTTCTCTACTCTTTTATAGCTTTTAAACACAATTCAGAATCATCAGAAATGACAGCTATCTTTCTTGTTTGTATGAGATGTTCTATCCACTCCTGCTTAGTCATATTTTGAGTTGAAATTGTTCTTTACAAAAAAAATTATATGAAATAATCATAGCTTTGACTTCTGGTGCACCATATCTGGTCAGGCCCTACTTTATTCTTGGCCATAGATGGGGGTTAATATTGAAATTGCTTACAACCAAATCTAGAATTGAATTCTGAAACTTGCTGTTGATATGTTCTAACAGTTTATTCTCTAAGATCTTGTCATCTTCATGCACAGATTCAACATCAGTACAGTGCCTGTCTTTGTCAGGGGCACAGTTTGCAAAGAGAATTTTCATCATTAATAATATTCTTTCATCAGTTTAAATACTTCATCTTCTACATCACAATTGTCTAGTCATTGTATGTGTTGTAACTTTTGTATTTACTGTACTATGGTGATCTTTTTCTGAAACACAAGACTAAAATTTGTGAGATAGTAGAACTTGGCAAATGTTTATAAAAACAGTTTTCACTGACTTAAGATTTGTTAACCAACCCTTTACTTTATTGGCGCTTTCTTCTGTGTCTTACTGATGCGTGATATAAGTGCTTAAACCGTATTTTTTACAGTTTGTTTGTTTATTGCAGTCAGTGCTTTTTCCATTTATGATGCCCAAATTTTCCCTTAATGTTAACTGGTATTTGGAACTGTGATGTTTGTAATTTTCTCAGTTAAGAGGTAAATAAAGGTAAAATTTATTTGTGCTATTTAATGTTTAAAATTTTTCATGTTGGTTACTTACTTGGTAGAGGATAGTTCATAACATATTCAGTGTATCCTATTTTATTGTGGCTTCATCTCTTACCATTACAAGGACATCATCTTTTAATTTTCCAAGACAGCCCCTCTAGTTTTTATAAGTCACTCTTCATTTCTAGTCTTTGCCAATACTTTCATTTCTCTCAATATCAACTCCTTCCATGTTGGAAATGCCAAGAAATGACTTATAGGATACAAATTTTCATTAAGGATCCTAACACTAATAATTTCTTAGTTGTGGCTGAATCAGTACATGAATCATTAATAAGACCTAAAAGTGGAGATTTTCTCATTTTATATCCAAGGTGTTCCCTTATATTATGAGCAATGCAAGACACAAATGTACTTGCTTGTTTTTGTCTATTGTGCATTTAGTTTTGTGCAAAAATTAGTGCCTTGAAATGACAAAAGGCCTGAAAAATTTGGATAGGATTTTTAATGATATGCAACGTAGAATGTAGTTATAAAGTTTATTACCATCATGTAAGTTTGTTATATCCATTGAGAGCACAATTTCTGGGAGTACATAGTTCCTTGTGTTGCCTTGCCAGTTGTGGATGTCTACACACGAAGGGCGTGAGTATTAATGTTTCTTGATTGAATCAACCTGGAATAATGAACAATCAATTACAAGACCTATGAGCAGTTTTATTAAATTCTTAAGAGAATAAATTTAATTGTTTTTGGAAATGTGTACATTAAGAAGTTCTTGCGGTGAAAAGGCAATGACGTGATGGTATTCACAAGGGTGATTTAATGTTAACCAATGACATGATGGTATTCACAAGGGTGATTTAATGTTAACCAATGACGTGATGGTATTCACAAGGGTGATTTAATGTTAACCAATGCAAAAACTTGCAGAAACTCTTGTTCCTTCTGTGTTAAAAAAAATTAGGTTTCGGTGTGGTCAAAGTACTGTTTTATCAATAATATTTTAAATGTATTATAAGCTGCTGAATTTGTAAATAGCACTTACTGTTCAATAATGTTATTATAATGATTATAAGATAGCTAACATATTAAGTACTAGTAAACATGTTGGAACTCAAAACATAGACTTGTGTGCCATTCAGACTTCATGATGGACCAGTCAATATTCTGTACTAGGATGTGTATCTCATCATAGTAGTTTGGAACTCAAAACATAGACTTGTGTGCCATTCAGACTTCATGATGGACCAGTCAATATTCTGTACTAGGATGTGTATCTCATCATAGTAGTTTGGAACTCAAAACATAGACTTGTGTGCCATTCAGACTTCATGATGGACCAGTCAATATTCTGTACTAGGATGTGTATCTCATCATAGTAGTTGATGCTGTGACATGTGTCTAGGTACAGAACTTTTACCAGTGGTTTCTTACAAAGTTTACAGACTTGTTTGTATTTTATTATCTATATTTCTAACACTTTCCTATTTAAGTAATTCACTTTCAACAGCACTTTTTCAAATTCTGAGAGGTTTGGTCAACTAAATGGCAGCTGGCAAGAGAATTGATATAAAAGTTGATATCCATCTATTTTGCTAATGTTTCTGTTCTTTGCATGTGATGTTCTTGATAAAAGAAGTAGACATCTAATACTTGAAACTTATCTTCTGTTACTGAGTTGTTAATTTTTAGCAAAAATGCATTATTATAAATTCTGTTTGTTTCTGTACAAAAGACTCGTAACATTTACTGATAGCTTGCCAAATTTTATGAAGATACATAAATCAGGTTGTGTCAGACAGTGTATCAATACAGTTGAATTACTCGTATCACTGTGTTGCTACATCTCTAATGTTTACTGAGCTTCTGTTGCATCCAACTGTTATTATTAACGTGCTTATTATTTGAATTATCAGTATATTGTTTATTTATCTTATTATTTGGCACATACGTGTTTATCAGTAGATTAGTAATGTTTCAAAGTTTGAGGAATGCAAGTATGATGATGCAATAAGGTTAGGCTTAAGTGTAAGTAAACGCTAGGCCTTGTATATGCCTGAATCTAAGTTTAGATGTGATTGAAATGAAGTAATTCTTCAGATTCACCCATGCTGGTTCTCATATTTTTGTTTTTAGTGATAGTAAACATAAACTTTAACAGCATTTTATTTTTCTTTTGACCTTAAGGAGGGTCTTTGTCCATGAAAATAGTGGGTAAGGTAGCAGAAAAATTGTGAAATGTGTGTTAGTTTTTCTTGTTTTTGGTAGAATTGAACATATTATCAGTAGTATAAATTTATACATTCATTTGTATTTCTAAAAATATTTTTAATATTCTTAAAGTAAGTTCTTAGAATTGTCTTTTGAAACATCATGGAGATACAAAACACACTCAAATAAAATTAGATCCAGGAGTTACCCTGACAGTGGCATCTGTTGGCAAGTATGAAACTGCATTCGTGGTCTGGTCTCATTCACCAGAGACTAGCTATGAAGAAACACTTCACAGAGTGGAAAGCATTTGATTTTTTAGCTGAGTTCTGTTCAGGGAAGCTGTTTTTGTATGTTACTTTCAAAATATAACTTGTTAAAATAATTAAAGAAGCATTTTGTCATGTGAAACTTAATATTTATTTGTTATCAATTTACAGAGTGTAATATCCATGGTTACAGCATTTTACCAGCTTAACCTGGCATCATTGAGTAGTTATAACCATAGATATTGTACTCAGTGTATCTGATAATAAATAATTTTAAGTTTTACAGGAAAACTTGTTTTCCAAACATATTTCCTGAGTTGAAAATAGCCAAAAAAGTACTAGTAAAACAAAACTAACAGTGCAGTGTTTGCCAAATTGAGTACCTTTGGTGTAGCAGTTGGTCTAAACTTTATTTTTTTACATTATCTCAGTGTGGTTAACACCATTTTCTAATTGATGGATTGACTTAAACAGAAAATGGGCAGGCAATTCACTGACAAGAAGCAAAAATCAAATTCTTTAACTCCAAATAGAGAAAATATATATATACTAATTGATGGTTAAGCTTCAGATCTTGTGAACCAGTGTAACAATCTATAGTAAACTTGAAATATCAGACAATAAATATATATTTTAAATTTGTAGGTATAAGAACAAAACACATTGTACCAAACAACAATCGTTGATTTTTAGTTGGCACAGCATTAAATTTTGTTAAGCCTTGTGGTATAATAAATGTGAAAGGCATGGATAAACCTGTACCTCATACAGATCATCAAGTGAGAACTTTTGATACTTGTTTTCTAATGAGGTGAACTTTAATAACTTGTATTAGCAAGGGAAGCTTGTATGTGTGAAAGTAAACATATATTTGTCTACTCAAAAACTGATTACCATTAAACAAATTTTGTGGCCAACACAATTTTCATAAAAATATGCACTTTTCTATAGAATATTACCTTAAATACAAGTCTAACAAAATAAGATGATTGTTTCTCTCCTGTCATGAAATATCAGTGCAGTACACTACACAAAACATTTTAATTCTCATGCTTTGTACGAGACAAATTAATGTTTGTTAGACATAGTAACTGATGTGCAGAAGAACTGGATCCGTAGGACATGCCAAGGAAGTGCTGTTCTGTTGTCGGGTTTCTCTAACTGCTGTTTTCTTTTTTGTCAAGCAGAGTGATCCAGCAAGCCATGTGCCATATGACAAGCTCTCTAAGGTACAGTATTACTTCTGTGTAGTTTTTATCTTAGAATAAAGTATTTGTAGAGAACAAAGATAACAAGGACATTTTTTGTAACTTGGTCACCCTGTGTTGTATGTTGTTACAAAGCGAAAACCAACAAAATATTAAGTCCAAACTAAGCAGAGTCACTTACTGGTGTAGTTGAATTAAAACTATTAGTGATATGGACCACAAGTGTTAAATAAATGTACTGATTACTGAGTAAAACTCATTAAGGGCCCTTTTTGTTTGATAGTGTATAATATTTGTCTGTTCCAAAATCAAAGCAGTTGGAGAAAGTTCTGGTAATAAATAGAGGCTTGTGTTGTGTATTTTTGTGCTAAGTGCCGTTGGTTTAACTTTTATTTTTTAAGCTAGGACTATCAGTGATAAAACTTGTTGAAGAGTAGAATTACTTCTGTTATTTACTAATGTAAGAGAAGTGTAATTGTACATTTTCTGTTTATAAAACTAAAGTTCATTACACTGCTAAGTATTTTGCTGGGATTGATGTTTCAGATAATTTGAATATTTTGGAACTGTTACCTACTGATTTTGTAATTAAAAGATAAAAGTTGTATTTTTCATACATTATAAGCAACCTTGTACTTCGGCTTTAATGTGGGTAAAAATTTATGCTGATATAATGAGAAACAAAAATTGTAGTTTGTAAAGTTTTTTCTGAATTATGGGAGCAAATACAAAAGCCATTGGAATATTTTTCTAAATATTTATTAATGTACCAAACTTAAGGTGTTTTGTTCTATCCAAATTATCAGCATATAAATGTTCCATGGGTGTATTATTTGATCAAATGATTTTCAATTAAGGAAAATGTCCATTCATTTACAATGTGTATACCCAGAATGTTTTGTTTTTTCTTATACATACTAATTACCTGATTTTCTTTCTGTCCAGTTGAACTCGTGCCATTGAAGTAAATGTAAAACCATACCATATTTGAGGATCCTAAGTTATTATAAAAGGCTTAATTTTAATTCACCCAATCTGTAACATATGTTAATTTTGATTATCATTTGTACTGGCTGTTAATTTTAACTCAAAATCAGAACTGAAACAAACAAAACTTTCTGACCTGATAATACCAATTTGATTTACTTTTGTAGATAAAACAAAACTTTCTGACCCAATAATACCAATTTGATTCACTTTTGTAGTTAAAACAAAAACAAAACTTTCTGACCCGATAATACCAATTTGATTCACTTTTGTAGTTAAAACAAAAACAAAACTTTCTGACCCGATAATACCAATTTGATTTACTTTTGTAGTTAAAACAAAAACAAAGCTTTCTGACCCGATAATACCAATTTGATTTACTTTTGTAGTTAAAACAAAAACAAAACTTTCTGACCCGATAATACCAATTTGATTTACTTTTGTAGTTAAAACAAAACTTTCTGACCCAATAATACCAATTTGATTCACTTTTGTAGTTAAAACAAAAAAAAACTTTCTGACCCGATAATACCAATTTGATTTACTTTGTAGTTAAAACAAAAACAAAACTTTCTGACCCGATAATACCAATTTGATTCACTTTTGTAGTTAAAACAAAAACAAAACTTTCTACCCGATAATACCAATTTGATTTACTTTTGTAGTTAAAACAAAAACAAAACTTTCTGACTTGATAATACCAATTTGATTTACTTTTGTAGATAAAACAAAACTTTCTGACCTGATAATACCAATTTGATATACTTTTGTAGATAAAACAAAACTTTCTGACCCAATAATACCACTTTGATTTACTTTTGTAGATAAAACAAAACTTTCTGACCCAATAATACCACTTTGATTTACTTTTGTAGTTAAAACAAAACTTTCTGACCTGATAATACCAATTAGATTTACATTTGTAGATAAAACAAAACTTTCTGACCCAATAATACCAATTTGATTTACTTTTGTAGATAAAACAAAACTTTCTGACCCAATAATACCACTTTGATTTAATTTTGTAGTTAAAACAAAACTTTCTGACCTGATAATACCAATTTGATTTACTTTTGTAGATAAAACTTTCTGACCCAATAATACCACTTTGATTTACTTTTGTAGTTAAAACAAAACTTTCTGACCTGATAATACCAATTTGATTCACTTTTGTAGATAAAACAAAACTTTCTGACCTGATAATACCACTTTGATTCACTTTTGTAGTTAAAACAAAACTTTCTGACCCAGTAATACCAATTTGATTCACTTTTGTAGTTAAAACAAAACTTTCTGACCTGATAATACCAATTTGATTTACTTTTGTAGTTAAAACAAAACTTTCTGACCCAATAATACCAATTTGATTTACTTTTGTAGATAAAACAAAACTTTCTGACCCAATAATACCAATTTGATTTATTTTTGTAGATAAAACAAAACTTTCTGATCCAATAATACCAATTTGATTCACTTTTGTAGTTAAAACAAAAACAAAACTTTCTGACCCGATAATACCAATTTGATTCACTTTTGTAGTTAAAACAAAAACAAAACTTTCTGACCCGATAATACCAATTTGATTCACTTTTGTAGTTAAAACAAAAACAAAACTTTCTGACCCGATAATACCAATTTGATTTACTTTTGTAGTGGAAACAAAAACAAAACTTTCTGACCCAATTATACCAATTTGATTCACTTTTGTAGTTAAAACAAAACTTTCTGACTCGATAATATTAATTTGATTTACTTTTGTAGTTAAACAAAAACAAAACTTTCTGACCTGATAATACCAATTTGATTCACTTTTGTAGTTAAAACAAAACTTTCTGACTCGATAATACCAATTTGATTTACTTTTGTAGTTAAAACAAAAACAAAACTTTCTGACCCGATAATACCAATTTGATTTACTTTTGTAGTGGAAACAAAAACAAAACTTTCTGACCCAATTATACCAATTTGATTCACTTTTATAGTTAAAACAAAACTTTCTGACTCGATAATACCAATTTGATTTACTTTTGTAGTTAAACAAAAACAAAACTTTCTGACCTGATAATACCAATTTGATTCACTTTTTAGTTAAAACAAAACTTTCTGACTCGATAATACCAATTTGATTTACTTTTGTAGTTAAAACAAAAACAAAACTTTCTGACCTGATAATACCAATTTGATTTACTTTTGTAGTTAAAACAAAAACAAAACTTTCTGACCTGATAATACCAATTTGATTTACTTTTGTAGATAAAACAAAACTTTCTGACCCAATAATACCAATTTGATTTACTTTTGTAGATAAAACAAAACTTTCTGACCCAATAATACCAATTTGATTTATTTTTGTAGATAAAACAAAACTTTCTGACTCGATAATACCAATTTGATTTACTTTTGTAGTTAAACAAAAACAAAACTTTCTGACCTGATAATACCAATTTGATTCACTTTTTAGTTAAAACAAAACTTTCTGACTCGATAATACCAATTTGATTTACTTTTGTAGTTAAAACAAAAACAAAACTTTCTGACCCAATAATACCAATTTGATTTACTTTTGTAGTTAAAACAAAAACAGAACTTTCTGACTTGATAATACCAATTTGATTTACTTTTGTAGTTAAAACAAAAACAGAACTTTCTGACCTGATAATACCAATTTGATTTACTTTTGTAGATAAAACAAAACTTTCTGACCTGATAATACCAATTTGATTTACTTTTGTAGATAAAACAAAACTTTCTGACTTGATAATACCAATTTGATTTACATTTGTAGTTAAACAAAAACAAAACTTTCTGACTCGA
Source organism: Tachypleus tridentatus (assembly GCF_004210375.1). NCBI lineage: Eukaryota > Metazoa > Arthropoda > Merostomata > Xiphosura > Limulidae > Tachypleus > Tachypleus tridentatus. The sequence goes on along the minus strand of NC_134836.1, from coordinate 60,816,696 downwards.
TAATACCAATTTGATTTACTTTTGTAGTTAAAACAAAAACAAAACTTTCTGACCTGATAATACCAATTTGATTTACTTTTGTAGTTAAAACAAAACTTTCTGACTCGATAATACCAATTTGATTTACTTTTGTAGTTAAAACAAAACAAAACTTTCTGACCGGATAATACCAATTTGATTTACTTTTGTAGTTAAAACAAAAACAAAACTTTCTGACCTGATAATACCAATTTGATTTACTTTTGCAGTTAAAACAAAAACAAAACATTCTGACCCAATAATACCAATTTAATTTACTTTTGTAGTTAAAACAAAAACAAAACTTTCTGACCTGATAATACCAATTTGATTTACTTTTGTAGTTAAAACAAAAACAAAACTTTCTGACTTGATAATACCAATTTGATTTACTTTTGTAGTTAAAACAAAAACAGAACTTTCTGACCTGATAATACCAATTTGATTTACTTTTGTATATAAAACAAAAACAAAACTTTCTGACCTGATAATACCAATTTGATTTACTTTTGTAGATAAAACAAAACTTTCTGACTTGATAATACCAATTTGATTTACTTTTGTAGTTAAACAAAAACAAAACTTTCTGACCTGATAATACCAATTTGATTCACTTTTGTAGTTAAAACAAAACTTTCTGACTCGATAATACCAATTTGATTTACTTTTGTAGTTAAAACAAAAACAAAACTTTCTGACCCAATAATACCAATTTGATTTACTTTTGTAGTTAAAACAAAAACAGAACTTTCTGACTTGATAATACCAATTTGATTTACTTTTGTAGTTAAAACAAAAACAGAACTTTCTGACCTGATAATACCAATTTGATTTACTTTTGTATATAAAACAAAAACAAAACTTTCTGACCTGATAATACCAATTTGATTTACTTTTGTAGATAAAACAAAACTTTCTGACTTGATAATACCAATTTGATTTACTTTTGTAGTTAGACAAAAACAAAACTTTCTGACCTGATAATACCAATTTGATTCACTTTTGTAGTTAAAACAAAACTTTCTGACTCGATAATACCAATTTGATTTACTTTTGTAGTTAAAACAAAAACAAAACTTTCTGACCTGATAAAACCAATTTGATTTACTTTTGTAGTTAAAACAAAAACAAAACTTTCTGACCCGATAATACCAATTTGATTCACTTTTGTAGTTAAAACAAAAACAAAACTTTTTGACCCGATAATACCAATTTGATTCACTTTTGTAGTTAAAACAAAAACAAAACTTTCTGACCCGATAATACCAATTTGATTTACTTTTGTAGTGGAAACAAAAACAAAACTTTCTGACCCAATAATACCAATTTGATTCACTTTTGTAGTTAAAACAAAAACAAAACTTTGTGACCCGATAATACCAATTTGATTCACTTTTGTAGTTAAAACAAAAACAGAACTTTCTGACTTGATAATACCAATTTGATTTACTTTTGTAGATAAAACAAAAATTTTTGACCTGATAATACCAATTTGATTTACTTTTGTAGATAAAACAAAACTTTCTGACCCAATAATACCAATTTGATTTACTTTTGTAGTTAAAACAAAACTTTCTGACCCAATAATACCAATTTGATTTACTTTTGTAGATAAAACAAAACTTTCTGACCCAATAATACCAATTTGATTTACTTTTGTGGATAAAACAAAACTTTCTGACCCAATAATACCAATTTGATTTACTTTTGTAGTTAAAACAAAAACAGAACTTTCTGACCTGATAATACCAATTTGATTTACTTTTATAGTTAAAGAGAAAAAAATGAAATGCTAACAAAAACAATTTCTAGTAAACCAGAAATATGTTTAAATAGTTTTACTGAGTTGGCCAATATAAGAATATGCGACATAACTGAATTCAGAATGAAAATGAGTATTACATTGATTTAAGTGGTTTCTATGTTGATGTAAATTGTGAAGATTGCAGTTAAGCAGTACTTTGAAAAATTAAATATTTTGTTAGGGCTAAAAACTTGAAGTATAGTCGATGTGGAAAACTTGTAACTTTGTTCTACTCAATCCAGATTATGTGGTTTGCATACTTATTTATGATGTTCTTTGGCACCAGTTGAAATTATTTCTCTTTATTTTGGTTTTATCTGACTTTGTGGAAGGTAACTTGGTGATTTTTCATAATTAGGACCATCTTATGTATTTTAGAATAGTACCATTGATAACTTCTGTGTTAAGAAGTTGATCTCTCCAGTGACTGTTGTAATTGGATTGTTAATCTGAAGTGAAGGTTCATGATTCATGAGTTAATGCTGTTAAAGTGCACTTTCCTCTATGGTTTGTTACTGCATTATGACAGTGAGATGATCATAGTTCAGCATTGAGTCATGTTTTCAAGCATGAGATGCCTGGCAGTTGGTGGTGGTGGTTGTTAACTAGGTGTCTTCCTTCCAGTTTCTCACTTCAGAATTTAGGGATAGTTATGTTTAAACAACTGCTTAAGTAGTTTGTTTTTTTTGTAAAAATTCTAAAGCAGTTAAATAATGGCTATTTTGCAGTGACCTTGAGACATCTTAGTATTTTGTATATATGTATTTGTTAGGTTGTATTTGTACATAACTGTAAGAATCTGAGAAAGTAAAAAATTAACACACTTTATGTTGCTGCTGTTCTCATGAGTCAAATATTTGGGAAGTAGTGTTGTGATTCTGGAAACCTTGTTTTCCTTTTTTTTAGCCTTATCTTGACTTTGTATTGTTACGATTCTGGAAACTTTGTTTTCCTTTCTTTTTTTAGCTTTATCTTAACTTTGCATTATCTCATATTGGGTTATTTTCTTTATTTTACTTTCATCTGCAGCTTTTAGTTATTTTTGCCATTAGAAAGGAACAAAAAATTAAACAAGATTATGAACTGTTTAGTGTAAAAAACTCTACAAATTGGCTAAAAGGGTTATGTCAATAACAGTCTCTGTTGAGTTGCACCCATGGGACAGTTATGAAAAACATGATGCAATTGGTGATTATAATTTATTTAATGTGTTCAGAGAAAACTTATTTTTAGAGGTACAGTCTCACTTCATTAAACAGAAGTTTGTCAAGAAGCTAAAGTTTGGTTTTTATAAAAAAAGTGTCAAACATTTGTGTATACATTAACATTCAGTATTAAAACTCAACACTTTGTAATATTATCTTACCAAGAAGTTTATGAAGATTTAGAAAGACGTGACTGCTTTGTGGCACCTTGTTGTGTCCAGAAGCTTTTCAAAATGTGCTTACATGTCTGTCTTGCTGATTGACATCAGTGCCCGTTCATGAGTTTAGGACAGTTATGTACAGTGACACATTTTTAAATGGACTGCATGACTTAGATGGCAATGCTTAATTAATAAGGTGGATAAGAAGGAACATGAGTGTGTTCTCCAGTTTTTTAATGGTGATGATCTGCACTGTGGACTGTGATCCATCATGGGAGTACTTTGCTACTACCATTTCTATTCATTGAATTGTATACACTTTTATAGTTACCTGTTTTTTTTTTTTTTTTTGGAGGCTGAAATATTATTAAGAATGAAAATTTATCTGTTTTATTGTTTATTGTGATGGTTGTGAAAATAAAGTTGTTATAATTGCTTATAAAGAGATGTTTTATTTATCAGATTACAAGAAGGACATGAGATAATTATTGTAGTTCATCTTAACCTTTTTAGCACAAACAATTTTGAGCACATAATTAGCAGAAACTAGTTGGTTTTCATGAGACTTGTTCACAGTAAATTATTTTTAATGTGTTTTGTCATTCCTATTAATTTGAAATCAAAATAATGTAATGCTGTACTTTATCAACTTCTTTAATGGGATGTTCAAAATATGTTAAGATACCAGATCATGAGAGAGTGACCCAAATTTAGGAAATAATATTAAGAGCTGAAAAATAGATTAGAGGTACCATGCTGTGTAACTGTAATCCAATGGTACAATCAAATAAGAGCTTCTTCTTCTGATTGGAAAAAAAAATATACCCATAAATGAAATCTGTAACATGCCTTGCTAGGAACATAAACATAGGAAGAAAGGAAACTGTGGTGTTTACATTTTTTTTTGTACCTTTGGATTCTTGCTCTAATAAAGCAAATCATATTAATTGGAAGTAAAGAAGTGATGCTGAAAGTGGAGAAGGTACAGTAATAAGAAGGATAAGTGTCCTGAGAGGTCAAAACTGAACTAGATTAGAAGAAAGTAAGGTGTGTTCTGGAGAATATGAAAACACAGAAACCTCTAAAACCATTACTGTTATATACAGATGTATCTTCTGTCATACTTCATGGATTTCAGATATGAAAAAAGATTCTGAATGACAGAATCAAGTAGTTTATTCCTACCAATAAGCACCTTCTGGGTCACATTTTGAAATTTGCTGCAATGCCTAGAGGGGTCAGGTTTTTTGTGACTGTAATAAACATGCAAATGTGCATACACACATGCACATACAAGTTTCATTTCTCTGTAGTGGATATTCAAAATAATTTTTGTTTGAAATTGAGAAGGATGAGATTTCTTAGTTAATAATAAATTATACTTTCACAGGTGAGTTTGTGTTTCTTATTCATTTGCTTTATGAAATATACTTATGATTTTACATAAAACTACACTTTGGAAGATATTACGGGATTAATAAGTAACTGTCACTATTAAAAATAAATTGAAACCTGTAAATTTATAATATTTAAAAGTATTTATGAAGTATTACTTCTGTTGTAATGTTTGCTATAAATATTGATTTACTGTGACATAGATAATAAACATTAGGACTGAAAGAATATATACACTAAAACATCTCAGCTTGCATAGATATGGAAGCTGTTGAATGGTAGACATTTGAAGCCCATAAAAGTTAAGGTTTAAAATTTTAGAAACCTTAAACTTATTTTTCCTGAAGAACTAGACAAATCTAACCACTTTCCTCATCCCAACTGAATGAATAGAAACGGAAGACTGTTGCATCTAAAGCTGGTAATAATCAAACAAACTGGCACATTCACAACCAGTACAGCATCTTTAGCCTGTTGGTTTTAGTAAATGAAATAAAGATTTGCAAATCATATTTAATATAATTTGCTTGGACTTTATACAATGAAGTACAACAGTATGTTAACTCTGTTTTCAAACTTCCAAGTCATCTTTAACTGGTCAGTAGAAAATGGGATGAAGAGAACCTAAACATCAAGAAACCTGTGTTGTATGAAATGGCAGTTGTTAAGACATGAAGTTTTTCAAATCAGGAACATAGTTTATATTTTCAAGAGAAAATAATCATATGGTTGAATCAAAGGACATCTGTGTACCGTGATATCGATGGTTGAGTTGAAGGGCTATGTACGATACGTTACAGTGACATTTCAGTTTGAACTTTGTGATATTCAGTTTTGGGGCTTTGTTGTACATATTTGACAGTGTGTTAGATCAGTTCAAGACTCACTTTACACAACTGTGTTACAGTATAAGTTTATTGCAGAATTCATTTTACACAACTGTTGTGCACCATAAGTTCTTTCCAAGACCCATTCTACACAACTGTGGTACAATGTAAGTTCATTTCAAAACTCATTTTATACAACTGTGGTGCAGTAGAAGCTCTTTCCAGAATTCATTCTACACAACTGTGGTACAGTGGAAGTTCATTCCAGAACTCATTTTACACAACTATGGTACAGTGGAAGTTCATTCCAGAACTCATTTTACACAACTATGGTACAGTGGAAGTTTATTCCAGAACTCACACAACTGTGGTGAAATGTAAGTTCTTTCCAAGACCCATTTTACCCAACTGTAGCATAGTCTAAGTTCATTTAAGACTTGTTTCTCTGGTACAGTGGTAAATCAAAACCATTTTTGTCATACATGGAAAATGAGGATTTATTTCAAGAGTGAAGTTATGAACATTTATAATGCAATGTAATTTTTATGAGATACAATCTTGAAATGAACAATTCATTCCAAAGAGCTGTGTTGTAGTAACAGTTTAAACACTTAAGCCTATGCTTGTATCATCCTACTTAATGCCCATGTACATCTGTTGTGGAGTGACTGCTGAACTCTAGATTCTTGATATGTAGTCCTGGATGAATGATAGTTCAGTTCCACTTGGTATCGAGGTATGTAAGGGAATCTCAGTTTCAGTTGTAGCACAGTTGTTAATGTCTTTAATAAAACCAGGTACATTTTTAAAAGATAAGAATTATATATATGTTAAACTAATATTCAGCAGGAAGCACAATTGGGTCGGAGAGTAACACACATACCCAGTTAGAACTTATAAAGTATATTAATTAAAGGGTGTCTGGCCTAAAAGTTATCATACCAATTGTTTTTGTTTTTTTTTGCAGCTCACTTGCTTACATTCTTTTACAACAGTACAGTTATAATAATAACAATGTGATCTGCAATGTTGGGTCAGAATGTCTTAAAGGTGATATTTGGTAGTAAATATTGTTGACTAACTGCCTTATGTTTAGGCTGTTGATTTAAAATTTGGCACAGTTAATGCACACAGCTCTTGAGTAGGGTTACACAAATATCCAAAAGTACAGGCTACAACAGTGATAGCCATAGACATCTAGGCTTATGTTTTATACCTGTACAGGTAAAGTTGCATTGCAGGCTAAATTGTATACATGTCTGAATTTGATGTTTGAGTTCAAGTTTTTTTGGCATGCCAGATTGGAGTGTGTGGATTGCACAACGAGACACCATTCTCCACTGTCATTTAATGTTCTAATAAAAGATTAGGTTCTGCAATGAAAATGTCTGATTAACACTCCTATTTAAAAGTGGGGCCTAATAGGCCCCAGAGCAACTTAAAAGGTTATTAATATTAGGCTAATAATTTTGTATTTAAATGAAATTGCCATTTAAATCCATTAATGAATGGATTAACGAGATTCCCACTGTACCTATCTACTATCTAGCGAAACCACAGCCAGGGGAACGGGCTTGGAGAAATCAGGACTAGAAACGTCTTTTTGTAGGAGTGTTAACAATAAAAGTAATGATTGGTAGAGAGTAACCCACAAGGGTGATTCTTACAGTGAACAGAAAGAGGCCCATTACTCCTTTCCACAAGATATGTGAAAATGTTTGAAACAACATTTAATAAAAGTGGTTAAACAATAAATACAAATGTGACCCAATATTTGCTCAGAAAAGTGGCAGACTTGAAGAAATAATAGCAAATGTAATGTGAGACCTAATTTTCTTCACTATCAATTGCTCAATCTAGTTTTAAACCACATTATTATGAGCAACTGGATTGTGTTTACATATAAAACCTTTCAAGATTTTATTTCAATGTATGAACATTAAGTTCCATTATTTTTGCATCATGGGGTGAGTTCCAATTTAATCAGACTAGATTAACACACACACATACCCTTAAAAAAAATAAAAAGATTTATTAATAAAAATCTACGTAGTTTATTTTCTGCACATATGAAACACATTTATATATTCCATTTTCATTTAAAGTATTTTGATATTCTTGGTTGTAAAATGTTTTTATTAAGAATCATAACAGAAATATTCTGTAAACTATATCCATATCATCATCCAACAGATAATTATAAAACTGTGGTCTCTGAACAGTAATTTCTCAAAACATCAATAACTGGAAAGCTGTTGTGTCTAATTATAATGAATTTGTGTGGAATAGTGTTGGTAAAACATTTGTTGTTTAAAATTTATTATAGTTGTATAACCTGAATTATATTTACTACATAACAGGTTATAATATATAAGTTGTAATTTTTGTTGTTTTTGCTTTGTTATTGTTCTAAAGCTGTATGCTAAGAAAACTACAACTGTTATATATATCCTATTATTGACTTTGTATTTATTTGAGGGTTCAACTTTATTATGATGTATAAAAATGAATTAAACTGTTTTTTATTGTTTATATATTTCTGAAGTGATGTGTGAAAAACTTTAATTTTGTTTGAAATTTACTCAATCTATTTGTTGGTATTTTTATTATAATTGGTGAAACATATAAAATATAGATATTTAACTTTGTTTTAAAGTGAATGGTTAAAAGATAAAACAATATTGTGGAAAGTAAAATGCAAATTTATGATCATGTATAAATTAAACTGATTCATTGTTGTATTGTAGTTTTGATGAGGTTTGAAAAAATTGTGTCATTTCTATGTTTAACTTTGATTTTTCTTTATATATACATTTTGTTCTAGATAAAAAAAAATTTATATTGAATATTAAATTATATAATTTAAGATACATAAAAAATTTCCTATTACACATTTTGTTATAGATAACAAACGTGGCCTTTTAAGATAACTGAATTCATAATATTTGTAAATAATTTTCAAAGAAACTGTCAAATGTCATAAGATTATTTTTGTTAAAGTGCTTTTACAGAAGATTTAATTTTGCATGGGGTTCTGTGTTGTGTTATGAAGATCATTGTGAATACTAAACAGTGATTTAACAGTATGTAAAGAAATGTTATTGCAAAAACAATTATGAAAATGTGTAGAAATACTGTACATGCTAAAATGTTCGTGTATAAGGTCCTGTTATAGAAATAAGATGTGATATTCAGAACTGGACAAAGATATAAAGATATGTTTTGTCAGAAATTCAAACATAATAACTTTATTATTTGACAGAAGATGGAGTATTTTGGGTGACATAAATTGTCACAGGTTAATTTGTCAGTTTTTTAAGTCTATTGCTCTGTTACTAGAACTTTCTCTGTAAATGTCAAATACGATGAGCTTTGGGACAAAGTGTAAAAGTGAACTTGGTTTTCTCACAAATCCTGGGGAAGGGGTATACTTCTCCACTAGATAAGTATTTTAGTGTTAACTATGTTTGAATTATAATTTACTGTTTTTTCTTTGTTTGTGTTTTGTTATTTTTGAGTATTTCTTTGAAAGCACCTTTTCTTGCAAGAAAACTTGTATCTATACCTATTATGAGCATATTGTTTGTGGTAGAGTACAATAATGCTTCAGTCATTCTCAATTTAATCAAAGTAAAATTTACAATGCTGTTTCTTAAACAGTTTTTTTTACAATAATTTTGTAATGGGTAATGAAAAAATTCACTGAGACTGTAATGAATCAGTGTACCATTTGAGAGGTTATTAGAACTTGTAGTTTTGATGCTCTGTCATAACTGAAGGCTTTTATTGGATGATTAATATTATACCAAATAAATTCATTAAAGTGACACGAGTTTTATTGTATTTTGTGACTCCTCGCTACTGTCTAATGTTAAGGAATTATGAAATACATGATTATAAATTTTGAACTTGAATAATTATTTCTTATGTTAAGACATTATACAGCTATTTTCTTTGAGTAAATGATAGGAAACTTTCATTGGTCTTCTACCATATTAAAGTGAATTTCCCATTCATACATATATAAATGTGTTAAAATTTATTGAAAAACTAATGTTAAAAAATGTTCAACTACATATCAATAACTTAAAAATTTTCAGTTATGTATTTTCTAATAATTATTAATAACAGCAGGATGCTTTTGTGGAAGTTAAGTACAATTAGCACCAAAATTAGTGGAATGAAATACTTGAATATAACAATTTTTACTTCCTACAAGGTTTGCAGAGGTGGTAAAATGAATTGATTCTTAACAGCATCAAACTTATTGTAAGATGTAAACATGTCATTGAAGGTATCTATTTATTGTTGTGCCTGTTTTGTTGAAATTTAGTAAATCAGTTATCTTGTTATAGATCTGTTACAGAGTTTAATTAAAACAATTAAGCAAATATTGTGGACTGTTGAAGCTGAAATACCTTGGAAGATCCTGTGAAAAAAATATTAAAATCTTATTACCACATTTCATCATATAATTAAGAGTGGCTTCTCCTGTGGAAAAAATATTAAAATCTTATTACCACATTTCATCATATAATTAAGAGTGGCTTCTCCTGTGGAAAAAATATTAAAATCTTATTACCACATTTCATCATATAATTAAGAGTGGCTTCTCCCAAAAAAAAAATATTAAAATCTTATTACCACATTTCATCATATAATTAAGAGTGGCTTCTCCTGTGGAAAAAATATTAAAATCTTATTACCATATTTCATCATATAATTAAGAGTGGCTTCTCCTGTGGAAAAAATATTAAAATCTTATTACCATATTTCATCATATAATTTTTCTTAGACCTGGATTTTGTGGTTATTGGAAAATTTGTATAGATACATTTCTTAATGACAAGATTTCACCTTTCAAAATGCAAATGGAGCTAATCAGTTTAAGAATATTATTATTTTTAATGACATTTGTAAAATATACTTATTCTATTATTATTTACTATATCAATAATTGTATGATACAGAAATGTATAAGCTGAGTTAGAATAACACTATAAAATAACCAGTAGAGTGTAACATTTTTAAGTTCTATGGATTATTTCAACTGGAGTAGTTGATATGGAAGGGTTTTCCTTCAATGTAGCTTCATATATTTTAAAGCACATATGATTATGGATACTTATTAAACTCTTGAAGTCAACAGGTAAAAGCTGTAGTTTTGTACAAGCTGCAAAGTATTTGTGATAACTTTTAGTGAAGTGAATATGGCTCAGTGTTTTACACCTTTGGAAAGTGTAGTTTGTTGATTAAAGACCTGCTATCTTAACATAAAATTTTTTAAAATGGTTATAGAAAAAGTGACATGAAAAGTTATAACCTAGTGTATGTAAACAAAAATTAACTTACAAGTATCAGACTACAAGTAAATAAAAACATAATTATGTTCTGTGAGGCTAGACATAACAGTGAGTACACAAAAACAGTTTCAACAGTGTCAGAAAGGTGTATCAAATTATTCCATTAGTTGTCTGGTTGAACATACTGAAACTTTAGATAATACAGAATTATTAAAATATTTTATCTTGGTTTCTATTTCTAATTATTTTTGTACAGGAAACATTCTAATACATAATGTGTACAACGTATATGTAATTCTCATAGTTTGAGACATTCTTAGATTATGTTTTATAATTTTCTTACACAACAGTACTGTCTTCAGGTCACATGTAGACATCTGTTGTTTTTTTCTTCATTTTTTTCACTATAGTACCACTTGAATACTATTATTGACTTTTGGTTTATTATACTTTTTATTATGTATAATACCAAAGTTGACTAAATTGTCTTTAAATGTAGCAAGTATGTAGTGAATAGACTGTGAAATATTTCAGCCAAAGTATATGTAATAAGCTGCTGTAGGTTAAAACTGAGTATCAATAATTCTGCCTGGTAATAACACCTAAAGCATTAGTTGAAATACTATTTATATTAGGAAGATATATAGCATATTACAAGAACAACATAATTATTTATTTTGATAGTAAAACACTTTGTTACCATGCTTGCCAAGGATTAAAAAGTGGTAATTTTCTAGTTATGTGCAATGAAATCACTGTTTTACGTATGGTATATAGTTTTTTCTTAAATTTATTTTATGCTGTAAGAAGTAATTGATAATGAAAGAAAATTTACCTTGTTCTTAGTGGCCTAACTGTATAAATCTGCTTCCAATAATATTAACTTCAAGTTATGCATGATCATGTTTTATGTATAATATTACTTAACATTTGTTTTTAGTGATGTGCATATATCATTGGGAGAAAATGGTGAAATGTTTTACTTAAAGATTACATAAAGTTGTTTTTTTGTTTGTGTTTTTGTAATATAACAATAATGAGAAAATAGATTTAATACATGTAGTATTTTGTTTGGCCATCAAATTTCTGATCAAGGCCTTTGGTTAAATAATCAAATATTCACTTGATATATTTGTTCAAAAAGTTTCATTTGTGTAAATGGACATTGAAAACAACAGACAATATAAATAAAGTACACTGAATGTAAAAATTTTATAAGAACAAATTACCGAGATTGTAGAATACATTAACAAAGGATGATATAATAGTTTTTTATTAATATTATTATTATAGTTTGCACTTCTAATTCTACAGTAATTAACTATATATCTTAAGAGAGACCAATTAATTTTGTGAATACCAGTCATGTTTTTGGCATGACCCATAGTTCTTCCTTAAATATGAACATTAAGTATGCCTTGCATTATATGCAAGCTGTAATGTGTCAGCAGGCTTTTTTTTTTTATCAGTAGGCAATAAACAAGACGTTTTAGTAGTACACACAGTGATCTCCAAGATTGATGTAGTTGTGTGATATGGTGGTAATTTTTCAGTTCATTGATTATGATGAATGACTTAAAATACAGAATACAGTTTTTTTTGTAATGGATGATTTGAATATAAATAGAGCAGGGGCTGGCTTGTTTGATAAGGCTATTTATTAACTCAGCTGTAAGGGAAGTTTTAAACTAGGACTTAACGGTGATGAGGGACAAGAAAACTATGCAAAAGGAACAAGAGGTAGGGAAAAGTTTAGTGTAGGAAATGAGTATAGCATAATTATTGATACAGTAATGCTTGAAGTATAAGAAATAAAATAGATAATTTTAGATCTCTGGTAGAAATAGTGGATTTGGGCATAATTGGATTAACTAAAACATGGTTAAATATAGATGATTTTGATAACAGAAGTTTATTTGAAGTACAGTGTTACAGGATGTTTGGTAGGGATAGAGTATTAAAGAGGGGTGGAGGGGTGGTTTTATATGTAAAATGTGAGATATGTTATGTTGGAATTGTAGATATTAAAGATTGGAGACTGAATCCATTTGGGTTTCTGTTAAGGAAATAAAAGGAAATGGTTCTTAATGGGAATTTGTTATAGATCTCCAAATTATACTGATGAAATTTGTGAGAAATTTTACAATGAAATTTAAAATTTCAGGTGTTAATGAAGTCATAATTAAAGGTGATTCTAATTTCATGCAACTAGATTGGGAAACAGCAGAGTAAAACTATGCAGGATAAAGTTTTTTGGAAACTATTCAGGACGGCTTTTTTCACCAATTTTTCAAGTAACCTACTAGAAACAATGCTATTTTACATTAGTGATGTCGAAACGTTGTTTGCTCTTCTATGTAAAATATTTTCTCAACCCAAACGAGCCGTTTTTGCATATAAAAATACTATTTTACATTGTTAATTTTAAAATAAATGAGAAAGTAGAAATTGGAGAACATTTGGATGGAAGTGAATGTTGCTCTGTTAGGTTTAATGTTTTGCTACATATGGAGATAAAGTGTGATATTTTGTTTGCAAATTTCAAAAACAAATTTGGAAGTAAAGTGAGAGGTGGGCAGCTGAGTTATGTGGAGACACTGATCAGATGTGAACAGTTTTTAAATATTCAAGTTAAATATATTCCTTATAGAAAGAAAAGGGTAGCTGCAACAACAAAAAACAAAACAGGTTGGCTCACAAAGAGTTCAAGAAAAACAAAACAGGTTGGCTCACAAAGAGTTCAAGAAAAACAAAACAGGTTGGCTCACAAAGAGTTCAAGGAAAACAAAACAGGTTGGCTCACAAAGAGTTCAAGAAAAATAAAACAGGTTGGCTCACAAAGAGTTCATGAAAAACAAAACAGGTTGGCTCACAAAGAGTTCAAGAAAAACAAAACAGGTTGGCTTACAAAGAGTTCAAGAAAAACAAAACAGGTTGGCTCACAAAGAGTTCAAGAAAAACAAAACAGGTTGGCTCACAAAGAGTTCAAGAAAAACAAAACAGGTTGGCTCCCAAAGTTCAAGAAATAAAATTAAAAAGCATCATAGTTTTAAGAATTTTAAATTAACTTATGTGGTAGGAGATTTAGAAGATCAGTGAAGTTGGTGAAATAAGAAACTAGGACATCAAAAAGTTGTATGAGAAAAGGTTAGCTAAAGATGTAGATATATATTAGTAATGAATTCTTTAAATATATTAAAAGAATGTTAGGATGGGGGTAGGAACCTTTGAGGGATAACAAAATAAGGCCCATATTTATTGGTTATGAAGTGGTTGGTTTATTAAAGTTTTCTTTTTCTTCAGTTTTTGCCAAGGAAGATTGAAGTAGTAATTCACATCTTGAACAGTTGCTAAATGGAAACAAGATGATTGTATTAATTCTAGGCTGGTTAAGAATGAAATGGGAAGTTTAAATACTAATAAGGTGCCTGGACCAGCTCTTTTTCCAAGGGTTTTGAAGAAGGTTAAGGATTAGATATGTTAGATACTGTTTTTTGTAAGTCCTGTATATTTGGTGTATCTGGATTTTTGAGAAAGCATTTCACAAGGTGCTACATAAAAAGTTTGTGAAAATATATCAGTAGATGTGGAGGATAGTAAATAAGTAAGGTAGTAAATTGAATACAAGAATGGTTGGATGGAAGAAAGTTGCGGGTTGTTACAACTGGGGTGCCTTGGGGCTCAGTCTTGGGACTTTGCTCTTTTTTTGTTTTATTTAAATCAATGACATAGATGAAGGAATAGTCAATAAGTTACCAAGAATTGCAGATGATATTAAAATCTTTGGTGTTGCTTGCTGTGAAGAGGATGATAATGATTTACAAAACGATTTAGATAGTTTAGTGAGTTGGGCAAATTAATGACAAATGGATTATAATTATAATAAATGCAAAATAATGCATTTGGATTATCAAAATCTGAATTAAGTCTAATTTGAATAGGAATAATCTTAACTGTGTTATGAAGTAATGGGATCTTTGTGCAATAGTTGATAAGTCTCTAAAACCATCCAAGTAGTATGTTGTTTTGAGTTGTAGAGCAAACAGGGTTTTAGGTTTTATCTTCTGAGATATTCACTAGAAGTCTAAAAAGAGGTTATTCTTTCATTGTATGGGTCACTTGTTATGCTGTATCTTGTGGTCCTTACCTGAGGAAAGACATTGACTTGTTGGAAAGGGTTCAGAGAAGGGTTACTAATATGGTACCTGGAATGGAGGGGTTATCATACAAGAAGATATTAAGATACATAAAATTGTTTTCTTTTCAAAAAGAAGACTTAGAGGGGATCTGATTGAAGTGATTGAGATTGTAAAAGGAAGTTAAAGGGTTGAAGCATCATCTTTTTCTCATATTTAGAATAGTAGAATAAGGGAAAACAAATTTTGGCAGGGTAGGAGTCATCTTTAGTTAAGAGTTTTATTTTTTTAACAGGGTGGTTGACCTTTGGAATAGGCTGATATCGGATGTTTTTGAAGTAGTAAAATTTCAGCGAGTTTAAGAAAAAGTTTGATAAATTTATGATTGATAAAAGCTGGCTTTAAGAATTAAAAAAAATGTAGTTTGTAAGATATAACAACTGAGATGGACCAGTAGGACACATATTGTGTCAAAACATCATGTTAATATGATCAAGATGACAAGAATTTGTAGCAAACTTTTAAGTTTACAACAGTTAATCATGAATATGACAGTGTAGTATAACTTTCTGGTTTTGTTTTCCAAAGAATAAACCATCAGTAGCATTACCAAAAATTGAGGGTCATGGGTTCAATTTCCCATCGTACAAAACATGTTCACCCTTTCAGCTTGGAAGCATCATGATGCGATGGCCAACCACACTATTTATTGGTAAAAGAGTAGCCCAAGAGTTGACAGTGGGTGGTTATGCCTTCCCTCTTGTCTTGCATTGCTAAATTAAAGAAAGCTAGTGCAGTTAGCCTTGGCCCGGCATGGCTAGGTGGTTAAAGCACTCAAATCATAATCTTAGGGTCGCGGGCTCATATCCCTATCACACCAAACATGCTTGCCCTTTCAGCTGTGGGGCATTATAATTTGATGGGCAGTCCCCCTATTTGTTGATAAGAGTAGCCCAAGAGTTGGTGGATGGGTATTGATGACTAGGTGCCTTCCCTCTAGTCTTACACTGCTAAATTAGTGACAGCTAGTGCAGATAGGCCTGGTGTAGCTTTGCACGAAATTCAAACCAAACCAGATAGCCCGAGTGTAGCTTTGTGCAAAGTGTACAGAGCCTCACATAGATTGTTTAAGTGAAAGAGTAACTTGAGTTAGTTAAGACTCAAAAAACTCAAGTAGATTTTTATAATTCTTTCAACAAATGTGATATTTGAAGCCTTTTCAGGATTTATAAGTTTCATATATGAGTTTTAAATCATGTGGCTAAACATTTAGGTGTACTGAATAATACAGAATAAAATATTGAAAATTGATAATGTACTTGTAAATATCAATTGTATATATTAAATAATTATGTATATGGTATTTAATTCATAAAAGATTGTGTTTCCAAAAGTATCTTAAAGCTAGGGAAATTTACAATGACTGGTTATTTTCAAATTTTACTTTGCTTGTTTAAGTTCTTAAACAAGAATGTTGTTGCTTTAACACTTTAACTGTAGATATTTAAAAAACAACTGTTTCCTTGCATTTTCATCCCTACAGAGCACTGGAACTTGAGTTTGGAATTTGGCATGCTTTTAATAGCAGATCAGATATTAAATATTTTTGTTTTGATTATGTATTCCAAAATAAACCTGACACTGGTGGAATTGTTTAAGTATAAGTTAAAGCTAATTAATATATACATTAATCATAATAAAAGTTTGAATTGTCATTGCCTGTATCTGTGTGTACATTTTCATCTCTACTGAAAACACTTCAAAAGAAACTTGTACAAGATATATGGCTTTCATTTCAACACACTATCTCCTTAAATGGCTCTTTTATTAACCATTTAGATATGTAATTAAATTTTATGTAGGCTCTCAAAGTTTCAGTTTTACTAAAACATGATATTTATATTTTGACCTGTTTTAGTCTTTTTTAAATATCAAAATCTACTAGTTGGGCTTTTGCTTCATGATGTATGCACGTGTATTACCAAGGTGGAAAATCGAGAATGTGCAAGTCTCTTGATTGTTACACACTATGAAGATAAATGTTTGTTACATCACAGGGTTAGTCTGTTTGTCACACCAAACAGGCATAAATGTCACATTGGATAAATCCAATTATAGCATCCAAAGGGTTAAATTAACTTCCTAAGTTTTTTAGTTCTGACAAACATATCCACTTAATACTGTTTTACATTTTGCATTGTTTACCAAATAATTACATGGTTGTAAACTAGGTACTTAATATTGTTTTACATTTTGAATTGTTTACCAAATAATTACATGGTTGTAAACATATCCACTTAATACTGTTTTACATTTTGAATTGTTTACCAAATAATTACATGGTTGTAAACTAGGTACTTAATATTGTTTTACATTTTGCATTGTTTACCAAATAATTACATGGTTGTAAACTAGGTACTTAATACTGTTTTACATTTTGCATTGTTTACCAAATAATTACATGGTTGTAAACTAGGTACTTAATACTGTTTTACATTTTGCATTGTTTACCAAATAATTACATGGTTGTAAACTAGGTACTTAATATTGTTTTACATTTTGCATTGTTTACCAAATAATTACATGGTTGTAAACTAGGTACTTAATACTGTTTTACATTTTGCATTGTTTACCAAATAATTACATGGTTGTAAACTAGGTACTTAATATTGTTTTACATTTTGCATTGTTTACCAAATAATTACATGGTTGTAAACTAGGTACTTAATACTGTTTTACATTTTGAATTGTTTACCAAATAATTACATGGTTGTAAACTAGGTATCACATCTGTTTGTATTGAACAGCTGAAAGGATTTGTTTTTCTTCAAATGTAAGTTTTTGTCATCAGTAGTAAGTATGTAGTTAATTTGGATAGTTTTTTGTTGTGCAAATCGAACTCTTGTTTTTCACTAAATAGACGGCCGATCTAGTGAATGCAAATGCGAGTGAAGATGAGAAGATAAAAGCTATGATGTCACAGTCAGCCCATGAATATGACCCGTCTAAGTGAGTTCTGCTTACCTCCTCATACACTAGTACCGTTTTCTTTGTTATGATTAAATATATTAGTATAAAATATGACCCGTCTAAGTGAGTTCTGCTTACCTCCTCATACACTAGTACCGTTTTCTTTGTTATGATTAAATATAGTAGTATAAAATATGACCCGTCTAAGTGAGTTCTGCTTACCTCCTCATACACTAGTACCGTTTTCTTTGTTATGATTAAATATATTAGTATAAAATATGACCCGTCTAAGTGAGTTCTGCTTACCTCCTCATACACTAGTACCTTTTTCTTTGTTATGATTAAATATAGTAGTATAAAATATGACCCGTCTAAGTGAGTTCTGCTTACCTCCTCATACACTAGTACCTTTTTCTTTGTTATGATTAAATATAGTAGTATAAAATATGACCCGTCTAAGTGAGTTCTGCTTACCTCCTCATACACTAGTACCTTTTTCTTTGTTATGATTAAATATAGTAGTATAAAATATGACCCGTCTAAGTGAGTTCTGCTTACCTCCTCATACACTAGTACCGTTTTCTTTGTTATGATTAAATATATTAGTATAAAATATGACCCGTCTGAGTTCTGCTTACCTCCTCATACACTAGTACCGTTTTCTTTGTTATGATTAAATATAGTAGTATAAAATATGACCCGTCTAAGTGAGTTCTGCTTACCTCCTCATACGCTAGTACCGTTTTCTTTGTTATGATTAAATATAGTAGTAGAAAATATGACCCGTCTAAGTGAGTTCTGCTTACCTCCTCATACACTAGTACCATTTTCTTTGTTATGAATAAATATAGTAGTATAAAATATGACCCGTCTAAGTGAGTTCTGCTTACCTCCTCATACACTAGTACCGTTTTCTTTGTTATGATTAAATATAGTAGTATAAAATATGACCCGTCTAAGTGAGTTCTGCTTACCTCCTCATACACTAGTACCGTTTTCTTTGTTATGATTAAATATAGTAGTATAAAATATGACCCGTCTAAGTGAGTTCTGCTTACCTCCTCATACGCTAGTACCGTTTTCTTTGTTATGATTAAATATAGTAGTAGAAAATATGACCCTTCTAAGTGAGTTCTGCTTACCTCCTCATACACTAGTACCATTTTCTTTGTTATGAATAAATATAGTAGTATAAAATATGACCCGTCTAAGTGAGTTCTGCTTACCTCCTCATACACTAGTACCGTTTTCTTTGTTATGATTAAATATATTAGTATAAAATATGACCCGTCTAAGTGAGTTCTGCTTACCTCCTCATACACTAGTACCGTTTTCTTTGTTATGATTAAATATAGTAGTATAAAATATGACCCGCCTAAGTGAGTTCTGCTTACCTCCCTCATACACTAGTACCGTTTTCTTTGTTATGATTAAATATAGTAGCATAAAATATGACCCGTCTAAGTGAGTTCTGCTTACCTCCTCATACACTAGTACCGTTTTCTTTGTTATGATTAAATATAGTAGTATAAAATATGACCCGTCTAAGTGAGTTCTGTTTACCTCCTCATACACTAGTACCGTTTTCTTTGTTATGGTTAAATATAGTAGTATAAAATATGACCCGTCTAAGTGAGTTCTGTTTACCTCCTCATACACTAGTACCGTTTTCTTTGTTATGGTTAAATATAGTAGTATAAAATATGACCCGTCTAAGTGAGTTCTGTTTACCTCCTCATACACTAGTACCGTTTTCTTTGTTATGGTTAAATATAGTAGTATAAAATATGACCCGTCTAAGTGAGTTCTGTTTACCTCCTCATACACTAGTACCGTTTTCTTTGTTATGGTTAAATATAGTAGTATAAAATATGACCCGTCTAAGTGATTTCTGCTTACCTCCTCATACACTAGTACCGTTTTCTTTGTTATGATTAAATATATTAGTATAAAATATGACCCGTCTAAGTGAGTTCTGCTTACCTCCTCGTACACTAGTACCGTTTTCTTTGTTATGGTTAAATATATTAGTATAAAATATGACCCGTCTGAGTTCTGCTTACCTCCTCATACACTAGTACCGTTTTCTTTGTTATGATTAAATATAGTAGTATAAAATATGACTCGTCTAAGTGAGTTCTGCTTTCCTCCTCATACACTAGTACCGTTTTCTTTGTTATGATTAAATATAGTAGTATAAAATATGACTCGTCTAAGTGAGTTCTGCTTTCCTCCTCATACACTAGTACCGTTTTCTTTGTTATGATTAAATATAGTAGTATAAAATATGACCCGTCTAAGTGAGTTCTGCTTACCTCCTCATACACTAGTACCGTTTTCTTTGTTATGATTAAATATAGTAGTAGAAAATATGACCCGTCTAAGTGAGTTCTGCTTACCTCCTCATACACTAGTACCATTTTCTTTGTTATGAATAAATATAGTAGTATAAAATATGACCCGTCTAAGTGAGTTCTGCTTACCTCCTCATACACTAGTACCGTTTTCTTTGTTATGATTAAATATATTAGTATAAAATATGACCCGTCTAAGTGAGTTCTGCTTACCTCCTCATACACTAGTACCGTTTTCTTTGTTATGATTAAATATAGTAGTATAAAATATGACCCGTCTAAGTGAGTTCTGCTTACCTCCTCATACACTAGTACCGTTTTCTTTGTTATGATTAAATATAGTAGCATAAAATATGACCCGCCTAAGTGAGTTCTGCTTACCTCCTCATACACTAGTACCGTTTTCTTTGTTATGATTAAATATAGTAGTATAAAATATGACCCGTCTAAGTGAGTTCTGTTTACCTCCTCATACACTAGTACCGTTTTCTTTGTTATGGTTAAATATAGTAGTATAAAATATGACCCGTCTAAGTGAGTTCTGCTTACCTCCTCATACACTAGTACCGTTTTCTTTGTTATGATTAAATATAGTAGTATAAAATATGACCCGTCTAAGTGAGTTCTGCTTACCTCCTCATACACTAGTACCGTTTTCTTTGTTATGATTAAATATATTAGTATAAAATATGTCCCATCTAAGTGAGTTCTGCTTACCTCCTCATACACTAGTACCGTTTTCTTTGTTATGATTAAATATATTAGTATAAAATATGACCCATCTAAGTGAGTTCTGCTTACCTCCTCATACACCAGTACCGTTTTCTTTGTTATGATTAAATATAGTAGTATAAAATATGACCCGTCTAAGTGAGTTCTGCTTACCTCCTCATACACTAGTACCGTTTTCTTTGTTATGATTAAATATAGTAGTATAAAATATGACCCGCCTAAGTGAGTTCTGCTTACCTCCTCATACACTAGTACCGTTTTTTTGTTATGATTAAATATAGTAGTATAAAATATGACCCGCCTAAGTGAGTTCTGCTTACCTCCTCATACACTAGTACCGTTTTCTTTGTTATGATTAAATATAGTAGTATAAAATATGACCCGTCTAAGTGAGTTCTGCTTACCTCCTCATACACTAGTACCGTTTTCTTTGTTATGATTAAATATATTAGTATAAAATATGTCCCATCTAAGTGAGTTCTGCTTACCTCCTCATACACTAGTACCGTTTTCTTTGTTATGATTAAATATATTAGTATAAAATATGACCATCTAAGTGAGTTCTGCTTACCTCCTCATACACTAGTACCGTTTTCTTTGTTATGATTAAATATAGTAGTATAAAATATGACCCGTCTAAGTGAGTTCTGCTTACCTCCTCATACACTAGTACCGTTTTCTTTGTTATGATTAAATATAGTAGTATAAAATATGACCCGTCTAAGTGAGTTCTGCTTACCTCCTCATACACTAGTACCGTTTTCTTTGTTATGATTAAATATATTAGTATAAAATATGACCCATCTAAGTGAGTTCTGCTTACCTCCTCATACACTAGTACCTTTTTCTTTGTTATGATTAAATATATTAGTATAAAATATGACCCATCTAAGTGAGTTCTGCTTACCTCCTCATACACTAGTACCTTTTCTTTGTTATGATTAAATATATTAGTATAAAATATGTCCCATCTAAGTGAGTTCTGCTTACCTCCTCATACACTAGTACCGTTTTCTTTGTTATGATTAAATATAGTAGTATAAAATATGACCCGTCTAAGTGAGTTCTGCTTACCTCCTCATACACTGGTACCGTTTTCTTTGTTATGATTAAATATAGTAGCATAAAATATGACCCATCTAAGTGAGTTCTGCTTACCTCCTCATACACTAGTACCGTTTTCTTTGTTATGATTAAATATAGTAGTATAAAATATGACCCGTCTAAGTGAGTTCTGTTTACCTCCTCATACACTAGTACCGTTTTCTTTGTTATGGTTAAATATAGTAGTATAAAATATGACCCGTCTAAGTGAGTTCTGTTTACCTCCTCATACACTAGTACCGTTTTCTTTGTTATGGTTAAATATAGTAGTATAAAATATGACCCGTCTAAGTGAGTTCTGTTTACCTCCTCATACACTAGTACCGTTTTCTTTGTTATGGTTAAATATAGTAGTATAAAATATGACCCGCCTAAGTGAGTTCTGTTTACCTCCTCATACACTAGTACCGTTTTCTTTGTTATGGTTAAATATAGTAGTATAAAATATGACCCGTCTAAGTGAGTTCTGTTTACCTCCTCATACACTAGTACCGTTTTCTTTGTTATGGTTAAATATAGTAGTATAAAATATGACCCGTCTAAGTGAGTTCTGCTTACCTCCTCATACACTAGTACCGTTTTCTTTGTTATGATTAAATATAGTAGTATAAAATATGACCCGTCTAAGTGAGTTCTGCTTACCTCCTCATACACTAGTACCGTTTTCTTTGTTATGATTAAATATATTAGTATAAAATATGACCCGTCTAAGTGAGTTCTGCTTACCTCCTCATACACTAGTACCGTTTTCTTTGTTATGATTAAATATATTAGTATAAAATATGACCCGTCTAAGTGAGTTCTGCTTACCTCCTCGTACACTAGTACCGTTTTCTTTGTTATGGTTAAATATATTAGTATAAAATATGACCCGTCTGAGTTCTGCTTACCTCCTCATACACTAGTACCGTTTTCTTTGTTATGATTAAATATAGTAGTATAAAATATGACTCGTCTAAGTGAGTTCTGCTTTCCTCCTCATACACTAGTACCGTTTTCTTTGTTATGATTAAATATAGTAGTATAAAATATGACCCGTCTAAGTGAGTTCTGCTTACCTCCTCATACACTAGTACCGTTTTCTTTGTTATGATTAAATATAGTAGTATAAAATATGACCCGCCTAAGTGAGTTCTGCTTACCTCCTCATACACTAGTACCATTTTCTTTGTTATGATTAAATATATTAGTATAAAATATGACCCGTCTAAGTGAGTTCTGCTTACCTCCTCGTACACTAGTACCATTTTCTTTGTTATGATTAAATATATTAGTATAAAATATGACCCGTCTAAGTGAGTTCTGCTTACCTCCTCATACACTAGTACCGTTTTCTTTGTTATGATTAAATATAGTAGTATAAAATATGTCCCATCTAAGTGAGTTCTGTTTACCTCCTCGTACACTAGTACCGTTTTCTTTGTTATGATTAAATATAGTAGTATAAAATATGACCCATCTAAGTGAGTTCTGCTTACCTCCTCATACACTAGTACCGTTTTCTTTGTTATGATTAAATATATTAGTATAAAATATGACCCATCTAAGTGAGTTCTGCTTACCTCCTCATACACTAGTACCGTTTTCTTTGTTATGATTAAATATATTAGTATAAAATATGACCCATCTAAGTGAGTTCTGCTTACCTCTTCATACACTAGTACCGTTTTCTTTGTTATGATTAAATATAGTAGTATAAAATATGACCCGTCTAAGTGAGTTCTGCTTACCTCCTCATACACTAGTACCGTTTTCTTTGTTATGATTAAATATATTAGTATAAAATATGTCCCATCTAAGTGAGTTCTGCTTACCTCCTCATACACTAGTACCGTTTTCTTTGTTATGATTAAATATATTAGTATAAAATATGACCCATCTAAGTGAGTTCTGCTTACCTCCTCATACACTAGTACCGTTTTCTTTGTTATGATTAAATATAGTAGTATAAAATATGACCCGTCTAAGTGAGTTCTGCTTACCTCCTCATACACTAGTACCGTTTTCTTTGTTATGATTAAATATAGTAGTATAAAATATGACCCGTCTAAGTGAGTTCTGCTTACCTCCTGATACACTAGTACCGTTTTCTTTGTTATGATTAAATATATTAGTATAAAATATGACCCATCTAAGTGAGTTCTGCTTACCTCCTCATACACTAGTACCTTTTTCTTTGTTATGATTAAATATATTAGTATAAAATATGACCCATCTAAGTGAGTTCTGCTTACCTCCTCATACACTAGTACCTTTTCTTTGTTATGATTAAATATATTAGTATAAAATATGTCCCATCTAAGTGAGTTCTGCTTACCTCCTCATACACTAGTACCGTTTTCTTTGTTATGATTAAATATAGTAGTATAAAATATGTCCCATCTAAGTGAGTTCTGCTTACCTCCTCATACACTAGTACCGTTTTCTTTGTTATGATTAAATATAGTAGTATAAAATATGACCCGTCTAAGTGAGTTCTGCTTACCTCCTCATACACTGGTACCGTTTTCTTTGTTATGATTAAATATATTAGTATAAAATATGACCCATCTAAGTGAGTTCTGCTTACCTCCTCATACACTAGTACCGTTTTCTTTGTTATGATTAAATATATTAGTATAAAATATGACCCATCTAAGTGAGTTCTGCTTACCTCCTCATACACTGGTACCGTTTTCTTTGTTATGATTAAATATATTAGTATAAAATATGACCCATCTAAGTGAGTTCTGCTTACCTCCTCATACACTAGTACCGTTTTCTTTGTTATGATTAAATATAGTAGTATAAAAGTACTTTTCCATGAATGCCATTTTTGTCTAGTGAGGAAGGCTTGTAAATATGTTTCATAGGTGTCAACTGTGCTATATTTAGTTTGTTAAGATCTTTCAGTTAAGTGTTTTGGGATTTTAATTTGAAGTAAAGATTCAATATCATGAGGGATTTTTGGAATGAATAGAGAGGATATTAAACAACAATAACAATTATTTGCATTCCCATAGAGGGAGGATATAACTCTTTGCACTTACCATTTGAAGCTGCCTTGAATGAGTTATTATAGACATGAGTATTTAAAGTGGCATGATTGTCACAGTATGAAAACAAGAAATTGTTGATGCTTGTTGTGTATGATATATTTCAAACTGTACATGAATGATATCCAGTAGCAGTTTGCTTGGGAGGGCAAATTAATTTAGTGATTTTAATCAACATCATCATAACAAGACTGTTCATAATTTAATTTAAAGTGAGATTGCTTATATATATATATATATAGCCTTTTCTTGAATCACTTGTATTGTAGCCCTGCTGATCTTATGAGCTATGATAATAAGTGAAAGGCTCATTGATAGAGGTGTACAACAGACAAGATGTAATTGAAATGCTGTTGTGGATCATTCTTACTGGTATCTTATACTGAGTGAAGCATAAGTTGCATTGAGGAGTAGTCATTTTTAACTTGCAAAACTAGGCTTGCTTTAATAGGTACATTAGTAACCAGAAAATAACGTGAATCATCTGTACTATGCATTTACTGACTATTTATTGCTGACCAACTTGATCAGATTTATTCTGTGTCCATTTTATTGGTCAAGCATTTGCAGGCTGTGAGGAAAATAAACAACTTATGTTTATGAATAATAATATTTTCAAGTTTATTACACTTAGAATTGTGTGTGTAGAAATGAAGATAAGTATTTTCACTAATTAATGTTTAGCAACGATAGTTAATAACTGTGCAACGTGTAAAAGAAGACAAATGTACAAGAAACAACATTTTCCTTGATGTAATTAGATGTGTATTTTAAAAATTTACATTTAATTTGCAACACCATTTGGTCCTAAAATTTCAGTGGTTTAAAAAAATATATATAATTATGAAATCTTGAAACAATGAGAAAATGTTTCTTTAACATCACGTCGTTACAGCTGAGCATTATGGAGTATTGGGAAAAACTTGTTGCCAAGTTAACATTTACAGATAGTTTCTGCTTACTCTTTTTTGAACTAGATACTTGCAGAATGAAAGAAGGAAACCTTGTGTGAAAATACTTAGCACAAAGTACTTTTATTATTGTGAAATTCTGTTTTTAGAAACAGTGGTCACACATTAAGTTTGTGTGATTTTGTTTATAATATCTTCTACATTCATAGTTTTGCTACTTGCATGAAAAGTTATGCTGTTTTTTTTTATCTGATATTTATGCATAAGATAAATGTACTTATTGGCAATAATAAGAGAGAAATAGACCTTGAGAGGTTTTAAATCCATTTTGTGTGTGTGTGAGCACTTTTTTATATATTAGTTAATAAGTGCTTTTACTATTGTTATATCATATGTCATATATCCTCATGTATATGTATATTCGACTTCTATATGAAATAAGTTGTTCATAATTGTATGCTTTCTCATTAACACTGAGTTATTCTATGTATGTTTTTATTTTGACGGCTGAATTCTTGTAATTTTCAATGGGTTTTAATATGATGTTTGGATGTTTTTTTTATTCATCTCAATAATTTCATTTTTTTTAAAATTAGGTATGTGAAGAGTCGTAGCATGACAGGACCTTTACCTCCAAATTACACATGTTATCGATGTGGAAAACCTGGTCACTGGATAAAAAATTGTCCAACTAATAATGTAAATACTTGCTTACTTTCTTTAACAACAATGAGTTATTTGGTAGATTTCTAACAGTGATGCATTATGTTTTATGATTGATGTGGTTATACTTTGTATGTATGCAGTGATACACATGGGTTTTTGCATCTTATTGGATATTTTAAACAGAGAAGGACTTTTGACTGAGATCTTTCAATTATGGATGGTAATATTGATTTAATGGATGTTCTTGTATGATTAACGTTCAATTTACTTTATAGTGCAAGATTTCAGTTATTAATTTGTGGAAAACATTAACAAAAATTCACAAAGACTGATTTTAATACCCACAGTTAATATAATGCAAAACTAGCAACAAACAGTTCAGGGCACATTGTATTATAAGTAATTAAATCCACAAAAATTGTGTATTTTGTTGATGTATTAAACTTTCAAGTTGTGAAAGGTTTAAGTAAGGATGAATTTTACAGAATTGATGACTAATATGTTTTTATTGATAGTGAAAATATTGTGAGAATGTTTTAATATTCTTCATCAAGAAGATAAGCTTTCACCACATTTATGATGATAAAGTTTCCCTACATTATACTCTAAAGATGCACCATTATGTAAGGTGTGCTTTAGCTTCTGACACCCTAGGTTGGTTGGCTCGATTATCATGAATTTTATATGTTAACTCTAAAGTATCTAACAGTGTACCCTGGCTATTTGATGTTAACATATAAAAATCATGATAAAGTTTCCCTACATTACACTCTAAAGATGCACCATTATGTAAGGTGTGCTTTAGCTTCTGACACCCTAGGTTGGTTGGCTCGATTATCATGAATTTTATATGTTAACTCTAAAGTATCTAACAGTGTACCCTGGCTATTTGATGTTAACATATAAAAATCATGATAAAGTTTCCACATTACACTCTAAAGATGCACCATTATGTAAGGTGTGCTTTAGCTTCTGACACCCTAGGTTGGTTGGCTCGATTATCATGAATTTTATATGTTAACTCTAAAGTATCTAACAGTGTACCCTGGCTATTTGATGTTAACATATAAAAATCATGATAAAGTTTCCCTACATTACACTCTAAAGATGCACCATTATGTAAGGTGTGCTTTAGCTTCTGACACCCTAGGTTGGTTGGCTCGATTATCATGAATTTTATATGTTAACTCTAAAGTGTCTAACAGTGTACCCTGGCTATTTGATGTTAACATATAAAAATCATGATAAAGTTTCCCTACATTATACTCTAAAGATGCACCATTATGTAAGGTGTGCTTTAGCTTCTGACACCCTAGGTTGGTTGGCTCGATTATCATGAATTTTATATGTTAACTCTAAAGTATCTAACAGTGTACCCTGGCTATTTGATGTTAACATATAAAAAATCATGATAAAGTTTCCTACATTATACTCTAAAGATGCACCATTATGTAAGGTGTGCTTTAGCTTCTGACACCCTAGGTTGGTTGGCTCGATTATCATGAATTTTATATGTTAACTCTAAAGTGTCTAACAGTGTACCCTGGCTATTTGATGTTAACATATAAAAATCATGATAAAGTTTCCCTACATTACACTCTAAAGATGCACCATTATGTAAGGTGTGCTTTAGCTTCTGACACCCTAGGTTGGTTGGCTCGATTATCATGAATTTTATATGTTAACTCTAAAGTGTCTAACAGTGTACCCTGGCTATTTGATGTTAACATATAAAAATCATGATAAAGTTTCCCTACATTACACTCTAAAGATGCACCATTATGTAAGGTGTGCTTTAGCTTCTGACACCCTAGGTTGGTTGGCTCGATTATCATGAATTTTATATGTTAACTCTAAAGTATCTAACAGTGTACCCTGGCTATTTGATGTTAACATATAAAAATCATGATAAAGTTTCCCTACATTATACTCTAAAGATGCACCATTATGTAAGGTGTGCTTTAGCTTCTGACACCCTAGGTTGGTTGGCTCGATTATCATGAATTTTATATGTTAACTCTAAAGTGTCTAACAGTGTACCCTGGCTATTTGATGTTAACATATAAAAATCATGATAAAGTTTCCCTACATTATACTCTAAAGATGCACCATTATGTAAGGTGTGCTTTAGCTTCTGACACCCTAGGTTGGTTGGCTCGATTATCATGAATTTTATATGTTAACTCTAAAGTATCTAACAGTGTACCCTGGTTATTTGATGTTAACATATAAAAATCATGATAAAGTTTCCCTACATTATACTCTAAAGATGCACCATTATGTAAGGTGTGCTTTAGCTTCTGACACCCTAGGTTGGTTGGCTCGATTATCATGAATTTTATATGTTAACTCTAAAGTGTCTAACAGTGTACCCTGGCTATTTGATGTTAACATATAAAAATCATGATAAAGTTTCCCTACATTATACTCTAAAGATGCACCATTATGTAAGGTGTGCTTTAGCTTCTGACACCCTAGGTTGGTTGGCTCGATTATCATGAATTTTATATGTTAACTCTAAAGTGTCTAACAGTGTACCCTGGCTATTTGATGTTAACATATAAAAATCATGATAAAGTTTCCCTACATTACACTCTAAAGATGCACCATTATGTAAGGTGTGCTTTAGCTTCTGACACCCTAGGTTGGTAGGCTCGATTATCATGATTTTTATATGTTAACTCTAAAGTATCTAACAGTGTACCCTGGCTATTTGATGTTAACATATAAAAATCATGATAAAGTTTCCCTACATTATACTCTAAAGATGCACCATTATGTAAGGTGTGCTTTAGCTTCTGACACCCTAGGTTGGTTGGCTCGATTATCATGATTTTTATATGTTAACTCTAAAGTGTCTAACAGTGTACCCTGGCTATTTGATGTTAAGATTTTTGGCAAGAAGGGGAATAGAAAATATCTTGAAATGATTCACAGCTCCACCTTTTCATGATAAACTTTTGACATAAAATATACCAACAAGAATGTTTATCAGTGAAATCATTAATTGTCAGCTTCTTTAAAGCAGGATATACAATTAGCATCTAGTGAAGTCATTAGGGATTTAACAGAAAGTACAAAAGGGAACGTAACGTTATTCTTTATATAATTTTTGCTTCCGTAACAGGTACCCTCAGCTAGTAATATTAAATATAGTTACATAGTCATCAGAGTATTTATTATAATAAGTCAATGAAAGTATCTGAATCACTAATATTGAATATCTAATGCTTTTAATATCTCTGTTTTCTTATGGTTATGTACATAGATATATAACAATCCTTATCTTAAGGTAAATAAAACACTAATCTAGATTTTCTGCTGACATTACATAGCTTATTGAGAAAGCTCACAGCTGAGAAAGTTGAGGTTATTATATAAATTGCCACACAGCAACTGGTTGCTAATTTTAAAATGACGAAACACTATATAAGAAGTAACCTGGTGTGTAGATAACATTTGGAAATTCTTAATCCATTTATACAGCACGTAGATGTTAAATTAGTATTACGGTATATCCAGTGAAACGTTACACTTCGATACTTGTAGATGTCTGTATTTGGACGGTGATATATACCATATAAATAGCATTTATATAATATGAATATTGTATTTTACACATGGTTGTATATATTCCAGATGGATGTTAAGAGGAGCACTGGAATACCCCGGAGTTTTATGGTTCCAGTAGATGGTCCAGAACACAAAGGAGCACTGCTGACCAGCACTGGAGAGTATGCTGTTCCCCTCATTGATCAGTGAGTGCTTTTAACACAATACTGACACTGTTATTGATCA
Organism: Tachypleus tridentatus; assembly: GCF_004210375.1. Classification (NCBI taxonomy): domain Eukaryota; kingdom Metazoa; phylum Arthropoda; class Merostomata; order Xiphosura; family Limulidae; genus Tachypleus; species Tachypleus tridentatus. The sequence goes on along the minus strand of NC_134836.1, from coordinate 60,786,277 downwards.
GTGAGTGCTTTTAATACAATACTGACACTGTTATTGACACTTTTACAACAGAAACTTCTTTAGTTTCTCCTATGTTTTGTTGATAATGCACATGTTTTAACATTTGTATTTTTTACTAATTGTCGCCAGAGTGAAGAGCTGAAAATTACCAGAATATGAGCATAAGAAATACTAACAAGGCTTATTGTATTACCATAAATTGGAAAATCAAAGTGGCTAATGCCACTGTGGTCAAGTTTATTTATTGGATTTTTTGTTTTTGTTTTAAGACATCTGTTGCTTACACATAATTAAAAATTATTTGTGCTTAGTTGTGCTGGGATGTCGCACATGAATTGTTTGTTTGTGCTGGGATGTCACACATGAATTGTTTGTTTGTGCTCAGTAGAGAATTAAGTGTCACTTTTGTTTAATTTAGCTAGACAGACTGGTAAACAACTCTGATACCTGGATGACTATATGGATGGTGGTATTATGTTTTTGGTTATTCTAATGTGAGTGATATGTTAAAAATTAATTTACCCAGACAGACTGGTGAACAACTCTGATACCTGGATGACTATATGGATACACTTAATGACTATATGGATGGTGGTATTATGTTTTTGGTTATCCTAATGTGGACAATGTATCTTAATATATGTTCTTGTTTGTATGAATGTCAGTATTTTGTGTTTGTGTTTTATGAATGCTGATGTATGTAATGGTTTACAAATATCATTACATGGATATTGTCGTAAGTTGTGTATACATTATTGTTTTATTAAGGCTTACTGAAAGTAGTTTATATGCATTACATAGATGTTATGCTAACCTTGAAGATAATAATGGTAACATATTCTCTCGATATATTTTGGTAGCCAAGAGTAATTTTTATGTATGAATTTGTAGAATCACTTAAAGATATGAAAACTAAATGAACTAATGGTAAACTATTCTGTTTCTTTGTAGTCAGGCATACAAAGAAGTAAAAAAGGAGAAGCCACCATTTCTGAAGGAACCACAGCCAGAACCATATCCAGAACCTCAGATCCCCCGAGGAGCTTCAGTGTATGATTTGTCGAGACCTTCTTCAGGATGCTGTCCTCATTCACTGCTGTGGAAATAGCTTCTGTGATGAATGTTAGCATTGTTTTAGAATTTAAGAATTAAACTTGGGTGAAGTTGTTAAAATTAAATTTTCATGTTTAATGTTTAACAGCAAGGTTTGTTGATGTTTGAATTTGCTACAAAAAATTATGATAAGTTTAAAGTTTAAAAGAGAAAAGATTGAACTCAGTTTAATTTATACATATACAAAGAAACTTCTGCGAATGTTAATGTAATATGTGCATCATAACACATCATTAAGAATAGTTTAGTCAAACGTCATTAATATGTGTGAACTCGCTTCTTCTTTGAATGTAACTTGTTTACATCTTGCATCAGCTTCCTGTAAGTTTATTATATTGTACAGTATAAAACTATAATAGTGAGAAAAAGAAATGTATAGACCTTCAAAACATTTTAAACATAAAATCATGAACAGTATAACAAGAGTATTTGTAAAAGGCTCAGTAATGCAGCCTTTATTCTAATCTTGAAATATTTAAGGGGATGTTAAGTAATGAAAACAAAACATTATTAACATAAATGGTAATACATATTTTGATAATTTTCAGGTTATAATGTAACATTTGTGTATTTAGAACTTATTGTTACACAATGAGTGTTAATACAATTTTCCTCTAGTCATTTGTTTAGAACTTGCTCGAGTACAAATAATATGTTGTAGTTTGTGTTAATTATTGAGTATGTATTTTAGTGAATAGTAGTAGAGTTTGAAAAATTTGAGTTAATAATGGAATAAAAGGAATATTAAAAGTTTTTTTTATTGATAAGTTAATAATTATCTTACAGTGAAATTTGTGCCAGGAATTATGTTAACAATAATAATTGTAATTTCAACTATCTTTTGAAATTTGTTACTTTGTTTATTATGTTGTTTCTTGAATGTATTTTACTTGTTTGTAACTACTGACAAAATAATGTGCTTGGAACTAAAGATTTAGTTAGCTTATATATTACTTAAAGTTTTAAACTGACAAAATAATGTGCTTGGAACTAAAGATTTAGTTAGCTTATATATTACTTAAAGTTTTAAACTGACAAAATAATGTGCTTGGAACTAAAGATTTAGTTAGCTTATATATTACTTAAAGTTTTAAACTGACAAAATAATGTGCTTGGAACTAAAGATTTAGTTAGCTTATATATTACTTAAAGTTTTAAACTGACAAAATAATGTGCTTGGTTCTTGAACTAAAGATTTAGTTAGCTTATATATTACTTAAAGTTTTAAACTGACAAAATAATGTGCTTGGAACTAAAGATTTAGTTAGCTTATATATTACTTAAAGTTTTAAACTGACAAAATAATGTGCTTGGTTCTTGAACTAAAGATTTAGTTAGCTTATATATTACTTAAAGTTTTAAACTGACAACATAATGTGCTTGGAACTAAAGATTTAGTTAGCTTATATATTACTTAAAGTTTTAAACTGACAAAATAATGTGCTTGGAACTAAAGATTTAGTTAGCTTATATATTACTTAAAGTTTTAAACTGACAAAATAATGTGCTTGGAACTAAAGATTTAGTTAGCTTATATATTACTTAAAGTTTTAAACTGACAAAATAATGTGCTTGGAACTAAAGATTTAGTTAGCTTATATATTACTTAAAGTTTTAAACTGACAAAATAATGTGCTTGGAACTAAAGATTTAGTTAGCTTATATATTACTTAAAGTTTTAAACTGACAAAATAATGTGCTTGGAACTAAAGATTTAGTTAGCTTATATATTACTTAAAGTTTTAAACTGACAAAATAATGTGCTTGGAACTAAAGATTTAGTTAGCTTATATATTACTTAAAGTTTTAAACTGACAAAATAATGTACTTGGTTCTTGAACTAAAGATTTAGTTAGCTTATATATTACTTAAAGTTTTAAACTGACAAAATAATGTACTTGGTTCTTGAACTAAAGATTTAGTTAGCTTATATATTACTTAAAGTTTTAAACTGACAAAATAATGTGCTTGGTTCTTGAACTAAAGATTTAGTTAGCTTTTATATTACTTAAAGTTTTAAACTGACAAAATAATGTGCTTGGAACTAAAGATTTAGTTAGCTTATATACTATTTAAAGTTTTAAACTGACAAAATAATGTGCTTGGAACTAAAGATTTAGTTAGCTTATATATTACTTAAAGTTTTAAACTGACAAAATAATGTGCTTGGAACTAAAGATTTAGTTAGCTTATATATTACTTAAAGTTTTAAACTGACAAAATAATGTGCTTGGAACTAAAGATTTAGTTAGCTTATATATTACTTAAAGTTTTAAACTGACAAAATAATGTGCTTGGAACTAAAGATTTAGTTAGCTTATATATTACTTAAAGTTTTAAACTGACAAAATAATGTGCTTGGTTCTTGAACTAAAGATTTAGTTAGCTTATATATTACTTAAAGTTTTAAACTGACAAAATAATGTGCTTGGAACTAAAGATTTAGTTAGCTTATATATTACTTAAAGTTTTAAACTGACAAAATAATGTGCTTGGTTCTTGAACTAAAGATTTAGTTAGCTTATATATTACTTAAAGTTTTAAACTGACAAAATAATGTGCTTGGAACTAAAGATTTAGTTAGCTTATATATTACTTAAAGTTTTAAAACTAATCATTAGTTTTAGTATAGTGTTACCAGAACTCTGAACATGGTCATTTTAACAATACGTACACGGAGATACAGTCATGTGAAAAAATTTGGACACCCTATGAAAGCCTGTGTATTTTTGTAACATATTTGGATATATAGGTATTTAATCTCAATTTTAACAATACTGAGAGATTATAGGAATATAACTAAACAATTAAAACTGAAGAAAAGACTTTTCAAGATCTTCTATAAAATGTAATGCTACAAAAATGCATATTTTAACTGAGGAAAAAGTTAGGACACCCCCACAGTGATACCAACTTAAAATGGCTCAACTCATACACAGGTGTATTGCACCATGTGGACGTGATTAGAAGGTGGTTACTCAGCATTTTGAATGAGGCTTCCCCTATTTAAACCTCAGACATTTAGTTTGGTGTGCTCCTGACTGGTGAAGTGAGAGTGAGCACCATGGTGAGAGCAAAAGAGCTATCTGAGGCCTTTAGAAAGAAAATTGTAGCAGCTTATGAGTCTGGTAAGGGATTTAAAAAATATTCCAAAATATTTTGAAACCATCCATTCCACTGTTCGCAAAATAGTCAACAAGTGGAGAACTTTCAAAACAACTGCCAACATGCCTAGGTCTGGTCGTCTAAGTTCACTCCGAGAACAGACCGCAAGATACTAAAAGAGGTCTCCAAACACCCTAACATGTTATCACGGGACCTACAGTAGGCTCTGGCTACTGTTGATGTGAAAGTGCATGCCTCTACAATCAGAAAGAGACTGCACAAGTTTAACTTGCATGGGAAGTGTGCAAGAAGGAAACCTTTGCTCTCTAAGAGAAACATCAAGGTCAGACTGAAGTTTGCCAGAGAGAATTTAGACAAAGACCAGGACTTCTGGAAAAATGTTCTTTGGACATATGAGTCTAAAATTGAATTATTTGGACACCAGAACAGAGGACATGTTTGGTGTAAACCAAATACAGCATTCCAGGAAAAGAACCTCATACCAACTGTGAAGCATGAAGGTGGAAGTGTTGTGGTTTGGGGCTGCTTTGTTGTAGCAGGACCTGGACAACTCCCAATCATAGAATCTGCCATGAATTCTACTGTGTATCAGAGGGTGCTTGAGGAACATGTGAGTCCATCTTTAAGAAAATTAAAGCTGAAGTGGAGCTGGACCCTGCAACATGACAATGACCCAAAAAAATACCAGTAAATCCACCAAGGACTGGCTGAAAACTAAGAAATGGAGAGTCCTGAAATGGCCAAGTCAAAGCCCAGATCTTAATCTCATTGAGATGTTGTGGGGTGACTTGAAACGGGCTGTGCATGCAAGAAACTCCTCAGATATCTCACAGCTGAAAGAATTCTGCATTGAGGAGTGGGGCAAACTTTCTTCAGACCGATGTCAGAGACTGGCAGATGGCCACAAGAAGCATCTCACTGCAGTTATTTCAGCCAAAGGGGGTAACACTATCTATTAGGGGGTAGGGTGGTCCTAACTTTTTCCTCAGTTAGAATGTGCATTTTTGTAGAATTACATTTACAGAAGATCTTCAAAATTCTTTTCTTCAGTTTTAATTGTTTAGTTATATTCCTATAATCTCTCAGTAATGTTAAAATTGAGATTAAATACCTATATATCCAAATATGTTACAAAAATACACAGGCTTTCATAGGGTGTCCAAATTTTTTCACATGACTGTGTGCAACTGAAGGCATTACTTTTTACCTGTGAATCATATTAAGTGCTTTATTTGGGTTCTGGTACATTTAACATAAAATAGTAATTATAATAATGTCATTTCTGGAAAAAAGCAAATTTTTATTAGCCTTCAATCTTGTTTGGTTACATAACCGTCAAATAGATAATTGGACTCCTCATACCATGTCTGTCTCTCTCATCATGTCTTTAAGGATATGTCAATACATGTCATTTTCTCTTATGTTTATGACTATGGTAGTTATAACCAGTAGACAGGCAATGTTTCTATCTATCAATGATGTATTATATTATAATATTTTCTGTACAAAGATTTGTAGATCATTTTATAAGAAATTGTTTTTTCCCACGAGAATTATATTGTGTAGATGGATGATGGATGATGTTTTAATGGTCCACATTTTGTTGCCATAAATATGAGAAAAATTGTTATAATTGCAGGACATTGTCTGCTTCTTACATGTTGTTATTTTAGGTTTTTTGGTGCATTCATTTACTAAATACAAATTTAGTGCACTACTACCATTAGTATTAAGAAGTAGTGTTCATAAAATTATGGACTTTTCATAATTTATTTTCTCCCATGAAAAAACAAACAAAAACTCTCAAGGAGAGAAGAGCTCTATAATGGATCAGCTAGTTTAAAGTGGGGTGGTGCTAAGTGGGGTTTTATTGTATGTGTAAAGGTAAATAAAAGCTATTATAAACATTGTATATTATGGGGAAGGTAAATACTTCTTTGGGAAACCTTATTTGTTTATTTTACTCTAGAGATTGGGAAAATATTAACCTCAAACTTGTGTGATTCTTACAGGTGTTCGTCAGGCACTTCTCGACTCTGAAACTCACGAGTGTCCGATGTGCCATGAAACTAATATCTCTCCTGACACCCTTATTCCAAATCGCTTTTTACGTACAGCTGTCATGAATTTCAAAAATGAAACAGGCTACACCAGGGTCAAAAAATTAGTTCAACAGTTAGCTGAAACTGCCAAGTGTACTCCTACAGGTTCACCAGCTCGTGAACAGCATCACGGGAAAAATTCAGCAGTCAGTTCACCTGCCCGAGATCAGTCAATTGGAAAAAATACACGCATGGATTCACCATCTCATGACCAACTTTTGGGAAAAGCACTGGTTGCTTCACCTGCTCATGACCATTATTTAGGGAAAAACAAATGCATGGATTTGCCACCTAGTGACCAAACTGTAATGAAAACCATGATAAACTCACCATCTCGTGAACAACCTGTGGAGAAAACACACACAAGTTCACCAGCTCGTGAACAACTCTCAGGGAAAAAACTGATTAGTTCACCGATACATGAACAGAGTGTTGGGAAAAACACTCACAATGATGTAAAAGTTCATGATTCAGAAGTAAAAGCAGTGAGTACTTCAACTTCCCATGACCAATCTATAAGGAAAAACACTGCTGTAGATTCTTCAGTTTCAAACCAATTTGTAAGCACTGTTGGTTCTTCAGCCTCCCAACTGCATGAAGAGGACCGAGAGAATCACACACCTTCCACTTCTGTAAGCCATACACTAGGACAACTGTCAATAAAAACCTGTGATTCTTCAGTTAGTCATGAGCAACCAATAGAAAAACGATTAGAAATAACATCTGTGATAAACGATGGCCAAACAAAAGAGCTGGTTCAGGTGAAACAAGAAATTTTAGCAGTAAACAAGGATTCTCCTCAAATATCAAAGGAGCCTTTCTACGTAAAAGAAGTTCCTCAGTTGAAACCTGAACTTGTTCACTTGAACCAAAACACAGTTCAAATGAGACAAGAAGCTTCTCTTGTTAGACAGGGCTCTCCTGTATTGAGACAGGAACCTCTGTATGGTAGAAAAGGACCTTCTGAAGTGAAGCAGGAATCATATCCACTTCACCCAATTCAGGATCCATCTACTGCAAAATTACAGTATGTAATTATATTTCTTAACTTGAATTTACATTGCATTTTAAAATGTGAATTATTGATTACATGTAATTTAAAGTAGTAATTTTCATATTTAAGTTTTGATGATGTGGTCAGTTTTTTTTGTGCTCTGTGTTTTGTTTCTTGTGGCAGTTTTGTCGTTTTTCACTAAAATTAGTTTGGTGAACTGGAGAACTCTGTTGTTTAGGAAAGCCTGATGTTTCGGTTTGTTCTCATAATTTTTAGGACTTTTCAGCTTTTTCACTGAACAAAGTAATTGGTAATGTTCAGATAATATTTTTAAAGCTGCTAATCAAATGTTAAAATGTTCTCAGTACGGTATTGATTAGTCTAAAGGTACGTATCTGTCAGTCATATCTGGTTTTATACTTTTTTAGGTATATTCACACAACACTTTTAGCTACTTAAAAACATTAATTATGTATCACAATAAGAAATTAATTTTATGGTTACTCTGATTTGAAATGTTACTACAAAAAGCCAACATTACCTTCAAATACGAAACTTTCAGACACAAAGGGAATTTTTATCTTAGAAATAACTCTTAAGAATATTAAATCTTTACCTCACATTCTGTGTTACTACATTAATGTAAATTATTATGCAGTTTTATTTTGAAACACTTAAATTTAGTTTATTTTAGTGACTGTCGGTGGATATTCTCTTGATTTGCTAGTTTAAGTAATTCTACTTAAAACTTTAACTTACTCTGACAAATATGTCTGCACATAAGTGTTCTAACTTCACTATTACAGTGTACATCTTATTGTTTCTTTTGCTATTTTGTTAGCTGTGTAGAATAGGTAAATGAAACAAACATCAGAGGTTCTTGAAGTAAATTACACCAGTGAAAGCCCATCTGTCATAACAAATTTCAGGCTTATGAATCTGCCTATCATTAGAGAGCATCTACACAGAGCCAGTTGAGAAATTTAGGGATGAAGGGATGAAATTTTTTTTTTATTCCTAGTCACAATATGCTAGGGTGTTTCTTATGTTTGACAAAAGAGCATCTTTTAAGGACCCTTTGCATGTTCAGGGCAGTATTCTGCTAGGGATCTGAAAAAATTCTCATCTGAAAGCAATTTTCATGTATTTTAATGGTTGAAAAAGCTACTCTAATAGTTATTAAGTTCTATTTTGAAGTATGAGAGAGAGAGAGAAAATTTAACTTAAACGTTTTTTATATGATCATAATATAATCTGAACTATCAGAAGAAAAAGATATCAAGTTAAAAGCTGAGAGTGTTTAATACTTGTCTAAGTTTCAATCTATCTGACTATAGATATTTCTAGAAAAATGACATTGCTATACTTTCAAAGTGAAAAATTACTGGTTGCCTCCATTAAAATATTTCGGCCATTAATTATTCATTCTCAGAAGTTCTAAACATTTACCTGTGTCATTTTCACAGTTGAAAATTTGACTTTACAATAAAATGTTGCAGAAGGAAATAATTTTGAATTAAAAGTCATGTGTGTCTGAACTTGTCATCTGATATATAGTTTTAGATCTTGGCAATGTTTTATATATCAGTGAGACAGGTTGCAATGTTAGTGAAAAATTTGTGAACATAGAAAACATATTATCAACGTTATTATAATAGCCCAGTCAATCAACATTTTAGCAATACCAGTACAGCGTTTTACACCTCAAACTAGTGAGATGTATGGTTTTGTTTCAGTTTATAACAAAGCTAATGAGACTATCTACCACCGTTACTGACTTTGAACTGCTGATAAGAGGAAAGCAGTTATCTGGCAGCATCTCCTACATTTTTCTTTTCACTTATACCTTCTAAAGTTTGAGAAATACCACCAGTTGATTGACTGTAATCAGCTATCAGGGCTATCAATTATTTGATTAGCAAATACTGCTTGTGTAACAGTCTTTGACAAAAGGCTTTATTTGTTTCAGTGATGTAAACAAGTTTACAACTAGAATGTGCTTTTTCAGTAGGAAAATATATAAGCTTTTGAAAATTAAATATTGCTACATCTTCACTGTAACTTAAAAAAACAGAAACAGTAGGCAGAGTAATTTTAATGGTTGTGGCTACATGATTTTGTTTTCTAAAGAACTATGTTGACAATGACTGTGGTTGTTTATATGTCTTAAAGACAAAGTTTAGCATTGGTATTTTATCTCTCTTGAGTTCCCAGACACTAAGATATTTCTTTTAATAAGTTGAATAATATTTTTATTGTTCAGTATTTGTGTAGTATAGACTTTCAGCACCTTTATTTAAGGAAACAAGTGTTTTAGTATGGTTGCACAAACATGATTTATCCTTCAGTTGGAGTTTCTTTGACAGTGCTATAAATATTACATGATGTTTGTGTGTAATTACCTAACCAATTGTATTACTGTTCAAAGGTTTTCTTAAAGCTGGAACAGAGTAAGAAAAGTTTTTTTTTCCTTTTGCAGACAACTTGAAGACGACCGACCAGGGACACCACTAGCTGATGAACCCCCTTTAGAGCCAGAACCTCCAGGTCAGGAGATGCTTCAAGCTGTTCATCACGATGAAGATAAAGGAACAGGAAATACTATAGTAACTATCACTACACGTCGGCCACGCTACATGCTGAGTGTAAGTGTGTATTTTGGAGTTTGATTTCTATTACATGTATTAAAACCAGTTTTGTTACATTAAACCTCTTCTACAAGTAACATTGGTTTTTATTACTCCAAATTTCACATTTTCTTTACATATATGATGCAGTTTCTTTTTGTCTGTATGAAGTTAGTCACATTTGCTTGAGACTTCTTACATTCTAAAACGTGGTGTTTAATTTTTTGCATCAAATTAGATCTTTTTACATGCATAACGAAAACTTGGTTAAACCTCAAAATGTACTTAGTATCGTCTGTCATACAATTACCCAAGTATGGTGAGTTAACATGATAATCAGAATTCATAACTATGTTGAATAATTACTTCAGCTGTTGAGAAAAATACATAAAGATTTCTGTTTCATATTCAAGGTACTGTGATGTTGTTTACTGTTTTTTTTTTTAGTTAATAGTAAAACAAATAACGTTTTCATGATTTTTTTTGTTTTAGGGTATCACAAGAGATAGTTTTAGAACATCTCCACCTCCACAGGCAAGACCAGTACCACCCAGTCATGGTAAGTGATCCTTGATTTTTTTCATATCTTTTTTATTATGTAGAAATGTTTTTGTGTTCTTTGTGATTAAAATCAGTAAGGTGATAGGAATCCATACATTTTATAACAAACTGACTTATCTATGATTACTGCATAATTAGTGATGATTACTGTCCTGTTGTACAGTGATTTGATTTTTTAATCATAAAATAATATAAATTAAAGTAACTGTGCACTATAAATTGATTCATTTTAGATAATGTGGTTTAGATATGTAACTTTCATTATCTCTATACTATATTTTCTTACTTTTTGATACATTTATTTAGGTCCTTCCCTAGATCGACGACCTCCATTAATACACAGAGGGCCACTTCCTCAACATGTTGTAAGGTATGTGTCTAAAGTCTCTCATTTAATTTACAGTTGATATTATTACTGTAATACCAAGATTTTTAAGACTTTTGTTGGATGGTTATTAGTATATGACTGTAAAAAACTGATTAAAGTATTTTTTTTGTAGTTCTGCTCCTTCTGGGTATGGAAGAACACACCCACCATATGTTTCAATTACTAGTGGACCACCATTAAATTACCAAGTTTCTGCCAACTATCCAGCTCTTGCCCGTCCATCATTACCACCATCAGCTCCAGCAGTGGCTGGTCTCTCTCCACCCACATATCCTGGACAACCTCCTCCACCTGGTATGAAAACAACTTATCTACAATTCATTTCATTTGAGAGTGTCTAGATTTGAAATACGTCAAACACTATACCAAGTTCATTTCTAGCGTAGGCCGAACACAGAGTTATGTTGAGTATGTATGTGGCTGATATTTTCACATTTTCCTCTGTTACCATGTGGGTAGTACAATAATGTGTTCCACTCGACTCGTAATCCAGGGGTTGTGGGTTCGAATTCCCATCACACCAAACATGCTCACCCTTTCAACCATGGGGGCATTATAATGTGACAGTCAATTTCATTATTTGTTGGTAAAAGAGTAGTCCAAGAGTTGGTAATGGGTGGTGATGACTAGCTGCCTTCCCTCTAGTCTTACACTGCAAAATTAGGGATGGCTAGCACAAATAGCCTTTGTGTAGCTTTGCACAAAATTCAAAAACCAAACCATTATCCATTCTTTTTCCATGTCACTGATGTAAATTGAAAAATGATTCTAATACTGAGTTCTAAGGAAAATCCAGGTAAACTAAGTCCACACCCTGAATTTTCTTTGCATAAGCAGTAACATCTTCAGAAAACTTCAGAACACAATAACATTTTCAACTTTCTTACATGACATTGCAAGTAATCTTTTATAAGAGCTTTAAATCATATCCAATTACTGATAGAAATATAAGAGGCCTAACTTACTCAGAATATGTTCATCACCTCTTTTGAAAAGAAAAATAACACTTGCCAACTTCTATCCATCTGGAACTTCAGAATTTTCCACAGTTGATTGGTATCAGTTCATTTACACTGTTCACACACTTCTGAAGTTTACCCTTTTTTCATATTTGTAACCAAAATCTTACTAGCCCTAATCTTCATATTTAGTCAAATATCAAACCTAATTGAGCACTGATCCTTTGTTCTGAATATCCACCTTCTTAATCATTTCTATGTTGGAAGTAGGAAATATAATTCTATAATAGTTCTCAGTAGGTTTCTGAAAATATAAACTTTCTTATGTGTTAACTTTAATATTTCAGGTGTGTATATACACACACACACCTGAAATTAAAAACATTCCCTTACCTCAATAACAGCTGAAATCGTAATATTATTGTAGAATTTATCATTAATTTCATTGGTTTCATTTGGTAGTCTGTTATAAATTTCAACTTAAAAACTTTCTACAAATGTCACAGACACTTTATCAAAACAAAAGGATATTTAGGTCACAAATCAAAATTGTTTTTTGTTATAAGTTTTATGTTAAGCTCAAATTACACACAAGGAAAGTCTAAACTTCAGAGTACAGGGTTGTCTTAAATTATCTTATATGCACTATAAAATTGGATTTGATAAAAAAATGAACAATTTTATCCTGTGAGTGTTACCCATTAATAATGAAGACAGGAAATTGGATCTTTAAAAGTTTTTTCTACAGTATTTAAATAGTGGTTTATATGTATATAAAAAAATGCATATTATAAGAAGTAAGTCACAAATCTATTTGGCCACCCTTCAGTTTTATGATGAAAACAGAAGAAAAATAATTTAAAAAAAAATGTGTGTATGAAAGACAGATGTTATATATAAATCCAACAGCAAAGTACAAAAGATTTGCTGTCATTTTTTTTTCACATGAGAAAACAGTTATTCTAGCTTTAATTTTTACATAGTTATTGCTTCAAGTGTTATGGTTGGATTCTGGATGATGTTTTAAATTTATAACACTAAATTAAAGATTTTTGTTTTAAAAATATGACTTAATAATGTGGAGGTTTTCTGCACTCAATTACAAAAATTATATAACATTTGTGTACTAAATATTTCACAAAAACAATAGCTAAATAATTTATAATTGTGTCTATGTAGTATAAATATTTCATTAATGTTTTTATTCTCCTTTATGTAGGTTCGTCACCCCTTCGCCATGCCCCATATCCCCCACCACAACCTCCTCCTCCTGGTGTGGGGCAGATTGCTCACCCTATCCCTCCATTAGGATATCAACCTGCAGAAAAACCTTATGGACAAGATAGGTAGGGGAATTGTGATGTACTTGCTTTTTTAGTTGCCGTAAAAGTTTTATGATATCATATAGATAAGAAAATAGATACAGAGTACATTCACTAGTAGTGTAAAATGATGCAGTTAGAAAAACCAGTGTAACATGACATAAACTAAAAGGAAAAAGATACAACAGTGGAAGGTGTGAAAACATTAAAGTTGTTTTCTAATTTTTTTTTTAAGTGTTCACAGTTGAAAATGAAATCAAAACATGGCAAAAGTAAAGAAAAAAAGAATATAAAAATATATTTGAAGTAGAAATTCAATTTATGTTAGGAGCAAAGAAACTAAAACCAAACAGACAAGGTTTAAAAGGTCAGGATTTTTATTTCAACAGTCCGTTAACAGAGAAATGAAACACACACCAAACATCACATTATGTGCAAAAATTAATCTTTATCGTCTGAAGGAAGGGACAGTAATTTTTTAAAACACCAGATGTAGCTACTATCTGAGAAAAAAAGCTTACACTAATCAAATATACTATTGACTTAAATTATAAATAGAAAGAATTATACGAGATAATGATCTTGGTGAACTGTTGGACAGTTTTTCAGATTATGTAGTAAAATTTAGTTTGACTCTTGAGGTGACACGCCAGAAGTTTAATATTTCTTTAGTGGAAACTTTCATATTCAAACACATACAAATGTAGAGGGTTGTCTGTGTGTTACTAATAAAGTTTTATGTTATAGGTAATAGAGTAAGGTAACATGTAATTTTATGTTTCCTAAATATCATTTACATGAAGTTATTAAGTGTGCTTACAATTTTTTCAATAAGAGAAGAATTTATACGACTAATTAGAGGTGGACAATTAGTGGCATTTGCTAATCAGTTAAATAAGAGACATTCATTTATATTCATAACATTACATTTAAAATTTCATAAGATCTTGTTAAAATTTACAAGTATTTTGTACACAAAGAACAACATTAGTTTAAGTGAATCCTTAATAAAACTGATTTCTACTGAAATTGTTGAATAGTGTTGACTACAAGATGATTTTTTTAAGTATAAAATATTTTTCAAAATCTTATAGTTTTCATATTTCATTTGCATAACTTCTAGAACTTTCTAAATGAATATAATTTTTTTTACATGTAAATGTTTATTTTATTTTTTAATTTTCTCTACCATATCAGTAACTCTAGCCACAATCACCGATATACGGTTAAATAATTAAAAATAGAAACAAATTATGCATTTTAAATTTTTGTAGAATATCTAATTTTTTTGTTAAATGTATAATTTCAGGTTTTTCCTTTTCACACCTAGTCTGTTTTTAATGTGTTATTTTAATTTTTTTATCATTTATTATTCATCTTGCCACAAGCCCTTAAGGCATGTTTTCATATCTCTATAAAACATGTGTAACCTTTAGGTAAAATTTTTCATTCACTGCATAATATCATAACCCTTGAGAACTTGTGTAAAGTATGATGCATATTTAAGAATATTTAAATCTTTTGTATTTAAAACATCACTAATACATAATTAAATAAAATATAATAGTAAGACCAATTAAACTGCATCTCTAACTATAATATAATTAGGTAAGAAACAACCATGTTATAATCAATCAAGCAGCCAATATCACTATAGTCGTGTATTCCGTGATGACACACACAAGTTTTAAATGTTGTTAGATTATAGTGTAAGGTGTGCTCTTTCTGATGACTAGGTTTGTAAACATCTTAGCCTAGATGTACCTTTATACAGTTGTCATTGCAGTACCGAAGATACAGAGTGTCAAAGCAAAGAGTTTTTACAGCTTGTTGGTCAAGTGACAGTACATTTGAAGATTTGATTAGTTCCTTATTAAAGGTTTCTTTTGAAATCAGTGGTATATTTAGGTAGGTGCTAGAGGGGGCTCAACTTTAGGGTTCATGGTCTTAACTGGGACCTCTTGATAATTTGACAGTACATTTGAAGATTTGATTAGTTCCTTATTAAAGGTTTCTTTTGAAATCAGTGGCATATTTAGGTAGGTGCTAGAGGGGGCTCAACTTTAGGGTTCATGGTCTTAACTGGGACCTCTTGATAATTTGACAGTACATTTGAAGATTTGACTAGTTCCTTATTAAAGGTTTCTTTTGAAATCAGTGGCATATTTAGGTAGGTGCTAGAGGGGGCTCAACTTTAGGGTTCATGGTCTTAACTGGGATCTCTTGATAATTTTGTTCTACATAAAATTACACTGGATGTAGGGCCCACAAAAATGATTATCCCCTGAGCCCACATAACCTTAAGTATGCCACTGTTTGAAATAAAAGACTGAAAACGTAGAAAACATAGAACTTTGAATCATAACATTAACTTAATTCACGTAAATTGATAGTAAAGGTGTTTAATTAAATTCTCTATGTAACACAGTGACTTGTACAAGAATGTCTTTAAAGGGGTACCATGTGGTTAAAGGTATAATCAAGTAGCACAGTTTCTTCAAACAAATATCTGCACAAACAATGACAAGAAAGTTGGTGGGAAATTGCTTCCAATCATTTTTCCTCTAGTTAACAACAAAAACAAACAGTCAGTTGATTTTCATGTAATCTGTAGCTCAAAAATGAATAAAACAACTAGTGGTGGAGGGTACTAGTGGCCAGTTGTTTTCCTTCTGGTCACTAGCTGAAAATTGGTTTCAGTGTTAGATAGCCTTTGAAGGTTCATCATAAAAGTATAATGGAGCAAACAAATTTGGTGACAGTATTTCAGTTACTTGAACAGTTGGAATAACTGGAAACTTGAGTTTCAGTTATTTGGCTATTTTCATGACAGTCCATTTAACTAATTAATTAATCAGTTATTTGAATAATCAGAAACATTAATTTCATTTATTATTTTTTGGGCTGTTGTATTTAATTGTAATTTTGATTAGTTAAATAGTTTGTGATAGATGTACTCACTTCTAGGTATAATCAGTTATATTGATTAATTCTCCTGGCTGCAATGAATATATACATATAACTTAGTGAAAATAATTACATTTTAATGAAGTTAATAAGTGGAATCGTAAAGAAGGACTACATTAAAAACAGCAAATCCAAACCTCTGACTAATTACATAATTTGTTATATTAACTCAAAAACAAATTAAACAAAAAATGCTGCATCAACTGAAACAATCCCAGGGTACAAACTATGTGGAATTATAAAATGTATCCTTGGAGGGGACTGCAGTGGGGATACACCGTCAGTCAGTTTTGACCTCTATTCACCAGTCTCACATTAGAAATAAAGGATAGCAATAGAGATAGAATTAGAAATTGAAATTAGGAGAGTGAGATGTGGGTGCTCAAGCCCACGATGTCCTCCCACATCTACATCACCCTTCACTGTCTACAGACAGTTGTGGGAAGGTGACTGATCTTCCAAGTATAGAATGAAGTAGAAAATACAGAATAAAATATATATATTGGAAGGTTTGTACAGTCAATGTACTGCAAATAGTAAGGTAAATAGGAATAATGTGGTGTAGGCTTTGGTAAAGTTACTACCTAGTTTATTTTAATTATGAATGCGATTGTTTATATATTTTTTATATACATGTACCAGGCAGTGGAGTATAAGTTTTTGTGAAATTGGAAATTACATCGATATTTTTTGTTACATTCAGTTACTTGTTTTTAGCTAAATGGAATCATTAAAAAAAGTTATTTTTTTTACTTTTTTTTTGTAGCAGAACAACTGCTGACCAGATGGATACTTTTGCTAGACAGCTGTTAGAACATAGGTCTCAGTACAGGAGAAAAAGATCATTGTCCAGGTCACGCTCAAGGTCTTCCCGTTCTCGTAGTAGCTCCAGATCTTGGTCAAAGTCTCGTTCAAGATCACGGTCCATTTCATCACGCTCAAGACATAGATCTCGGACACACTCGTTCAGCAGCCGATCGAGAAGTAGATCTTACACTCGCTCAAGGTCCAGCACTCCTAGATCCAGGTCTAGGTCATCATACTCTAGGTCTCCAAAACATAGATCAAGAAGTCCTAGTTATCATTCTCGGTCTCGATCTAGATCCAGGAACAGGGGACACAGATCTCCTCGACATTACACTCGTGCACTTTCTCATTCTCCTAGACATTCTAATTTTCCCAGAAGGCGATCACCTTACCACAGAAGACAAGACTTCTCCAGCTCAGGTTATTATGGTGGTCAGTATCGTCAGTATCCACCACCTCCACCCCCTCCACATCCAACTCCTCCTGGTCAGCCCTTAAATCCATTTGAACAATATTCTGTTGACAGACCTCATTATTATCATGAGCCTTATGGATATGAAAGTTTTCCTGGCTCATATAATCCCCCTGTGTTTGAGCATCCAGATGTTCGTTACAATCCTAGGTTTGGCCAACCAATACCAAGGCTTGAACAACACTTCCATCATCGAGGATGGCCACAGGACGGCGATCGTATCAGAGGACCACATCGACTACGTGGTAGACAGATTCAGGTTATATCTAAGCCCATCAGCCTTCCAGTGCAGCATATTCCTAAGCAGCAAGAACAGAAAGTTAAAGAACCAGAAAGAAATGTTAAACAGGAAGAAGATGAAAAGGCTAAACATAAAAGACATCATCATCACAGTAAGGAGAGAAAAAGACAGTCTGCAGAAAAAATAAAACAGTCTGATGGCCAAACTAGTGTAATTGTAAAATCAGAAACGGAGAAATCTCAAGTAGCTAAAAAAGCTGGCCCTGAGAAAAATAGTCAGGATGCACCTGAGCCTGCATTAAAAGAGAAAAAACACAAGCACAAGAAAACCAAAGAAGGTGAAGGTCATTCCAAGAAGAAGTCCAAAAAAGCACCCAATGAAAATAATCCTGCAACTGGAAGTGAATCTGAGAAACCTTTGAAGTCTAAGAAGAAAAAGACCAAGTCCAAGACTAAACAACTGCCAGTAGAAGTGGTTGCAGTAACTGGATCTGAAGTCTTAGAACCCATTGAAGCAGTAGAAGCAACTGCTCAGGAAGCAGATTCAACCACAAGTGAACAGACTACTAGTCATTCAACGTCAAAAACTTTTAAAGCTACAGCTGTTGTCCCTGAAGAAGTGGCAGCTGAGGAAATAGAGGAACCTAAAATAGAAGGTGACGAAATTACAGAAACTGAAACAACTTGTGTAGATGATGTGGAAACCGATATGAATCAAGAGAGTTTTCCAGTTATTGAAAAGTCTGAACCTCAAGATGATGTGCTAGGTGAGGAAGAACCCTATGAAGAACTGGAACCTAGTCTTCAGGTTGAATTACCTGAAATATCCAAGTGGGAGCGTGAAGATGTGGAAGATGAAGAAGATAAAGCATCACAAAAACAAGAAAAAATTCATTCACAAGAGAAAAAAAATGCTCTTCCATCAGACGTGATTCAGAGAGCAGAAAAGGTGATTCTTCACAAGCCCCGTAAAGCACCACTTTTCAGTGTGAATTCTTCAAAATTGGTAATAGATGCCAAAAAAGAACCTGAAAAAGAACATTCTAAATTACCAAGGAAAGATCAGGAATATTCTCGACCACGAGCAGAAAAGGTAGGCTCTCAGCAAGAGAGAGATAACAGAAGCAGGTTTACAGATAGTAACAGAAATTCTACTAGAAAAGTAAGATTAGACAGATCTAGGTTCTCAAAAGATGTCAGTTCAGATTCTGAAGGATACAAGAAACAAAAAATGGAGAAACAACAAGAACAAAAGTTGGAGAAATTAAGATCAGAGTCCAGTATCAGAAGCAGAGATACAAGAATTGAAAGGGAGCACCAATCCAGGAGAGACACACCTGATCGTCCTAGAAGGGGAGTTTCTAGAGAAAACGAAATGATCAGGGGAAATCATAACAAGGAAAGGAACAGAAATCTTTCTGGTGGCTCAGAGTCCAAACATGATCGTGAATCAAGACAAGATGATCGAAGTTTTGTGTATCGCCGAGATAGAGGAGAAATAGAAAGATATGAGAAAAGACATTATAATGAAGAAGACAGAGGAAAGCTGTAAGCAGAAATGAAGAAGGAAGACATGGAAGAAACTTCGGTCTCAGATCAGGCTGAATACAGACGAGAGAAGAAAGATCATGAACAACATTCATCTAGGAGTGGAGAAAAAACATATCCTAAGAGAACGGAGATATCTCTCAGTGAAGGAAGGAGGGAGAAGTCTCAGCATGGAAGAACACGAAGTCAAAGTCCCAACACTGGTGGGTTAATAAAGAAAAAAGATGACAAAATAGAAACAGAAAGTAATAGAAAAGGCATTGACAATGATACTGTGCAAAAGTCCAGAAGTGATTCTAGAAAGAATGATAAACCAAAACATTTAGAAGAAAACAGAAAAGATACTAGTTTTGTAGGCAGTATTGTAAACAAAGAATCAGCTGGGCAAAAGAGCTCAGACACTCAAGACTTGCAGAGCAGTAACCAGCAAAGCAACCCTTGCAAATTTTTATTATCATCGCAGTCCAGTCATAGAGATTCTACTCAAGATGAATCTCATTTTGAACCAAATTATGATGAAACAAGTGACTCAGAACAATCTGGTCCAGAGACAAACACACCTACAAGAACTCCCGAAAACTCGCGTAAACATACCATTCCACCAGAAGAAACAAGTCCATCAAAACGCCCAAAAAAAGAGAAGGAAGAAGTAGAACGAGGCTTAACTCAAGATACAGAGAAAAATGAAGCATTTCTAAGGAAACGAGAGCAAACCAGCAGTCCTAGTGGCAGTGATTCATCAGATACAACAAGTGGAAGAAAGCATACAAGAAGTGGAAGTATTGATTCAGATCAAAGATCTAAGCATAAGAAAGCAAAACATAAAAAACACAAAAAGCATAAAAAACATAAAAAGAAAAAGGGTCATAAAATTAAAGAGAAAGATGGCCGTTCTGAAAAGGAGTACAAGTTACAATCATCTGTTTATAAGAAGTAGTCAAATCTTTTGTAACATTTATAAAGCTTTCTCTCAGAGGATTCATTCTTTGTGGCATGTTGAGATTTATCAGCTAGTACTGAATTCTGAACTATACTTTTCTTTTCGGTTTCATAAGTGTTGAGTTACAGTTGTTGGAAATGAAAGCATTTAAATTTTGTTTTTCAATTTTAACAGATATTACAGAGAATGTAATGCCATTAAAACAAGATCAAGTGTTTTTTAAAGATGTATTAGATTAAATACACATCATAAATTTCTTACTGTTATGGTTTGATAAAGATAATTGTTGGTGTGTTAGACTAATTTATCATTGACTTAGACAAAAACAAGTTTATTGTAAAGAACATGATTTAACTGTACTTAAGTTTTTCTACCTATATTATGAATTACTGTGTTCTACAAAAGTTCTGAAAAGTGACAGAAACGTTTGTAAAGTAACGAATGATTCAGTAGTATTCTTTTGTAAATTTTGTTTGGAAAAAATGTCCTGAAGCATACATGTAGTAATTAAAATTGTATTATATTGTAAATAAAATACAAGTGAAATAAAACACATTATCGCTGACGTTTTCTTTCAGCACAAGTCTGGGTTTCTCCTTTTTTTCGTTTGTGTAGATGAAATTGTATTGCTTGATGACGGGAAACTTGAAATAAAAATGTATCTCAGAATGGCTGGTATGAGTATTAACACTATTGATATGGAGAGAACAACGTTTTGACCTTCCTAGGTCATCTTCTTAACCTGAAGGAATGTCTAAACGTTGTTCTCTTATCTGTAGAGTTAATACCCATACCAGCTGTTCTGAGATACAGCTTTAACATTCAGTTCTGCAAATGGTTGTGTGTTATGTCACAGCAATTCTGAATATGCACATCCTCAAATTGTGTAACAACCACAGCTGATACAGTTGTGAAGGGTATGTGACAGCACATTCATACACTCAAGTCATAAATATTTATTCAGACTACAAATTTTGAATTTTTCACAGTGGGATTTACTTTGAGCATAATGGAATTGAAAACGGAAGAAATAAGGATCAACGTGGGGTATTAGGACCATTCAGAAAAATAACTTTGTAACAAGGATTAAACCAAGCATGGTTTATTTTAACAGGTGAGAATCCACAAAGATTAATGCCAAAAGTTATTCACATGTCTCAGGACAACATATATAACCAAGAAGAATGTTCATCTGGAGAGCAATCTTTTGTTTCTCTCCAGTCTATTCCATGACTAGCCTCTGAAGTGTTCAGACGTGAAAATTCATATCTGCCATGTTGCCTTCCTCACACAAGCTTCCTTCGATGCCAAGATCATCAGTACTCCTGGTAATTCTTGACGTATTACCGTTGGATTTCTCCCCTCATCAAATTATTGCCTTCATCAAGCAGTGTAAACCTGATATCTGTTGACCCCAGAAAAACTAGAATCCTTTGCCGAGGAGGTATTTTTCTGCAGCTTTCAACACTCCAGGGCCATGATTAACTACGTAAACCTTGGAAAGCAGATATCAACGTTCAGTGCTCTCCTACCAAAAGCACAGTTGCCTATATTTGATATTTATCAATTTGTCTATAACTCCTGCTGAAATGCAACATTCTCTGGAAACAACAACCTCCACAAAACTTCATACAGCTCACAGAATTACCAACTATGTTAAAGTCATAACCGAGCATAAACAAGAAGCTGATTTTATATTTAACCATGGATTTACCCTACAATATTTTCATTTTAGTGCCGAATGCCCCGACGTCGAGCAACTAACCTTCAAAATGTCAAGTCTGTTAATCAGAGTACCCCTCGTCTAGTAAGCTTTTCATCTTTATGAATGCCAATTATCTCTGTTGCAAGCAGCAATACTTTAATTAATGCTAAGAAGAAAGACCAGGATACACCAACCAACATTGACGTTACCCCTCAGCAGCAACCCAAACCTAAG
This sequence comes from Tachypleus tridentatus, assembly GCF_004210375.1. Taxonomy (NCBI): domain Eukaryota; kingdom Metazoa; phylum Arthropoda; class Merostomata; order Xiphosura; family Limulidae; genus Tachypleus; species Tachypleus tridentatus. The sequence continues at coordinate 60,764,172 of NC_134836.1, read as the reverse complement.
AAGACAGCTTCATGCCCGACTAAACCACGTTCATTAAGACTACAGGCGTATCAACCGCTGCAGATATCATCACATTCAGCAAGAAGACACAATCATCCCAGACCGAGTAGAACAACTCATTGAGATAGAATCGATCACTCAGTTTTCTATCCATGAACTGCCTATCTTTATTCTCCTGGTGCCTTAGGTCGATCTTTTAATCAATTGCAGACTTAACACGTTTTATCATTGTATATTTTTTGTTATAAGCTTTACCAACTCTAATTTTCTTTCCAGCAACTTGCAGACATGGCCAGGGTAGATTTTTCAGCGTCCTGATCATGAAAGTGGGTTTTCTCAGGATACTCCCGTTTCCTCCCACAGCAAATTCCAAGATTTTTGGATCTACAGATCCCTATCCTCTTGTGTTTATTTTTGTAGATTCAGAATTTAAGCTCCTGCAGGCACTTGATTGCATTACAAATTTGTTAACTTTAAATCTTGGTTCAGTTATTAATAATTGCTAGCCTGGTTAAATTTTGCTTCATGAGTAGGGGGAAGAGAAGGTCTCTTCTGAGGGCCCTCAATTGCTTTGCATCTCTTTGTAAGATGTAAAGTGTTAAAGTAACTGCCACGAATTTTATTTATTCTGTAGAGCAACATTAGATGTAGTCACAAGTTGCTTTCAAAGTATAACCATTGAACTGGAACATATCTGAAACAGTTAGAGTGAATGAAGTGCATATTCATACTTTTCCAGGCCTGATGCAGCAACTATTGATTTCTCTATGATCAGACTGTGAAAATAACTGAAATGCAGTAAAAGGATTATGGAAACCAGACAGGGAGGAATATTGTACTGTGGACATTGGTAGTCTTATTACAAGCGTGGTCAGAAAGAGCAACATGGACTGTAGTAATATAGAGAAGCTTCAATATCATTAATATGTATGCGACCTCTGTAGATGTTATCTGCAAGACAATTCAAATATCACTTGGAAGTGAATTGTAGTTTCATAATGCCAATTTATAACACTTATTTATGTCGAAATAGAAGCCAGAATTTTGTGTTATACCTTCCAAAGGCTATGTTATTCCTGCAAACCTCTCATTATGTCAGATTAATTAAACTTCAGTGACTTTTCATTGTATTTCAAAATTAACATCATTTCACTTTTTTACCTGTAATGTGTGCATTATAGTATCTCACTTCACCGATGTTCCATGGTCTATTTATCTTTTCCAACTGAAAAGCATGGAATAAAAATTTTAGACTACCACCAATATTTATATTTGTACAGTAAGTTCATTCTCAGTGTATACTTTAAGCTTCTATATGATTATACACAGATACTGGCATTTTGTGTAACAAATTCTGAAACAACACAGTTGTTAGAGGTAACATACTTTTATGAAACTAAGATTTATATTTGCGTGGACCGGATATAGCATATCTCCATAATGGTTTAGTAAAACATTTCACATGGGATCATAGTTTTTCCTTAGCTTAGTTGGTAACCTACAGATGTCACTAAGTAATCCAGCAGTTTATCATTCCTGTAAAATGCTTTGGGAGAAAAAAAGAGAATACTAGAATAAAATTTAATGTCTATTAAACAAGACCTTTCATCATAATGAGCTAATGTAGATATCTCAATACAGCTACTGGAAATGGCAAAATTTTTAAACAACTTGTGCAGTACCATAAAGATGGAACAAATAATAAAATCCTATTGAAAAAAACTTTTCATCCAAAAAGTAATGGATAACTCTCATCATTAGTTTTGTAATACATTTTATTTTCATTAATGGCAGGAAAACACAGCTTACAACAAAGGATGGCAATTTCATCATTTATTTTACCAGAAAAACGTATGCTTGTGCTTTCACAGTGGAAGTAAAGCAGACATGTTGATATACAAACTATACAAGAAAATTCTGATAAAAACTCTGAATGATCCACAAGTTTTAAAACTGCTTCATTTATTTATGCTGAGCTTCATACAGTCATACTATGCTTTCAACTTTTTATTGTAATTATTAAGATGCATCTTAAATTCCTAGTAATTGACAAATAATTTCTGTACAATTTAAAAAAAAGTAACAATTATCTATTATCCCTAATTATTTCAGGAAGAAATATTTCTCTGTTTCTTTAACCATTCTTCAATTTTCTGCTTCAGTTCAGTGTCCGGTGTTACCATGTCCATTGACAGGGGTCTGCGATTAAATGGATCAGACTGGTCACTGAAGGAAAAAAAACAACAGGATTTGATAACATTTGGATATCTATAAATGAAAGTTAACTAATTAAACAATATCTAATCACTAAATGTTCATTCATAGATATATAGATGCAATTAAAGTTCCAAATAAGCAAATGTGATTCATATTTGGAACCAAAGAGACATTATTTATACCAGTGGTAGATAAGTCAGTTACAATATTATTTATTTGAATAAATTTTACTAAAATTCCAAAAAAGTGGTAAACCAAAAATAGGTTAAACAACCCTAACAATAATGATAAAAGTTTATCAGTTATTACAAGAACCTACAAATTAATATCATTACAAGGTTTGTTTGTTTTTGAATTTTGTGCAAAGCTACGAGGACTATCTGCACTAGCGTTCCTACTTTAACAATGTAAGACTAGAGGGAAGGCAGCTAGTCATCACCATCCACTGCCAACTCTTGGGCTACTCCTTTACCAACGAATAATGGGATCCACTGTCACATTATAATGCTCCCATGACTGAAAGGGTGAGCATGCTTGGTGTGATGTGGATTTGAACCCATGATTATTAAATTATGAGTCAAGCACCTTAATCACCTGATCATGCCAGGCCTTATATAAAGGTAAGAATTTGAGAATATAATATTTTAACAAAAGTGATCCTACAGAATAAGAAACCAGAGATTTATCAGCCAAGTTCCAGCTTCAACCAACCTTAGCAAGTGCCGAGCAATTGTTGATCTATCTACTCTTACTCTGGAGGAGGAAGTATTACAGGATCTTCCATCAAAGTGCTCATGATTGGATCCAAGAATTCTTCAGGTGCATCTGCTGTCACTTCATCGTCTCTTTTCTGGTCCATAGCAAATTTCTGTGAACACAAGAAACAGTAAAACTTGCCTGAATATTGAAACAAAAGATGTTGAACTATAAACAAATTATTTGAAGATACCAATGTTAATATATTACCTATATGTGCACCTATCATATTGAATGAAATTTTTGTACTTAGCCAATAACATACTAATTACTGTGAAATTTAGTCATTTAAGATAAATAGTCCATTTCAGTTTTTAAATACACAGTTTGATATTACTTGCTCAAAGTTATTAACAGCTGTTGGACATGACAAAATCTGCTTATGTATCAAAGAGGTTTGTTTATATTTCACTAGCATGTCTGAATACTAATTATTGTCACTTCCCTAGCATCTGAAGATTGGCATACTTAAGAATACTTTATACAATATATTTTGACAACTTATAAATTAATTGCAACCATATTGGAAAATGATCAATTATTGTTGTAAGTCATGAACTTAAAAAACAATAATACAGGATTATTTATCGTTCAACATAAACACTTGTTACCCAATCACACAAAATAACTGTAAAACATTTACAGTATTGTGCAATTAATGTTAGGACAAGAAAAATATTTTGTCATGATTTTATGGCACTATTCTTCCATGCTATTATACAATGTAAATTTCAACAATCCCTGTTGACAACTGAATGAATCAAGTCGAGAATACTTATCATTCTTTATAATTCCCATATACTTATACCAAGGGTATGTCGTGGAGTTCAGCTTGAATGAACATACTGATCAAATTTTGGCATATGATATAACTGTCATGGTACCACATGCAGTGTCTTAACTAGACTGAAAGAAGCTAGCATGTGGTATCAGGATGTGATAGAAGAAATCAGTTTAACAGCACTCCACAAATAAACCTTGATAAAGAAAGCATTTACCAATATATATTAAATTTTACTGTCATGCCACGACCCAGGAATCAGAGAATTCATATGAAAATTTTACATGATACAGACTGGACTCTAAAAAAAATTATTGTAGAATTGGAAATGCTCCCCAAACACGGTCAAGTACACCCTAGATCGTGAGATCGAGACAGGTTGATTTGAAAATAGGGAATGAAAAGGCAAAACACTTCAACTCAATTATCCTGATGTTAAATATCTTAGTTTATGTAGCTTTTGTGACTGAAGGAAGAGTGAAACGAGATAAATGACCATATACCAAATGACAGAACAGTGTCCAGATTTACAGTATTAAGGAAATTCAACAAGAATGGAATGTTTGGTTGTGTAGTGGTTTAAAAAACACCTTTACTTTAATCTCCAGATATTGTCAAGAGACTGAAATTTACTAAACAATACAAAAACTGGATTGCTGATGATTGGAAAATGGTGTTATGGAAGGAGGAGTTCCAGTTTAATAACATATTTGGTTCAAAGCATAAGTTATATGTCTGGCAGAAGAAAAGTGAAAGATATATACCTCAATGTATGGCATTTACCATAAAGCATGTGAAAGGCAATGTGATAGTTTGGGGGTGTTTTCCTGCTGAAGCAACAGAAGATACTTGCAAAATAGATGGAATAATGGACCAGTGTAAGTACCATCAGATACTGATCCATCACAGTATACCCAGTGATTTGCACACTGTTAGTAAAGAACTGCAATACGAAGAAGATGATGACCCCAAACACTCATCCAACCTATGCAGAAATTTAATTAAAAAAAGTGCAGGAGTCATTCATAACACAATGACCACCATAGTCCTGATCTCAACACAACTGGTCAGATCTAGGATTTGATAGATCAAAACCTTTGATTTAATCCTTTAAAAGTACCCTGAAACCTAATTTTGATTTTGTCCTAACACTTTTGCACAGCACTGTACATACCTTTTAAAAAAAACATACTTTGAAGTAACTAAATAAAATTAGAAGTATTCCCATACCATCAATCATTTAAGACTTCTTGCAATGATAAAAAAATGTAATTAAATATTTCAAAATTTCAATTAACAATGAAAATGATAGCAACACTTAAAGACAAATAAAACTCACATAAAAAGTACTTCATGTACTATCAAAGATTCAATCTAATAAACTGTATTTACTCTGGTGTTATATTAAATCAATAGAAATTTTCATTTCTGCTCTTTCTTAAATGTCTTTCTTTTTATTAAAGCATCAGATGAACTTTTAACGAAGTAAACACCATGGAAATGTAATATACATTCCAAACATTATCTTAGACATCTTAATAACAATGGACAAACAGATTTTTATAGTTTTATGTAGTATAACAACTATTTCTAGTTGTTTTAACTAATAATTCCTTAGAAAAAAAATTAACACCTGATAAACTAATAAATGATAACCAAAATGTTCTGAAACATTCTACAAATGTGCAACCCTGCACATTTTTATTTTTTCTAGGTAAGAAAATGGTATTTTACAACAATACTTGACAAAATATTTTCAGCTATGTTAATTGTAAATTATTTTGTGTAATGCAATAAACAGCTTGAAATGTACACCTACCATCTTGGATATACAGAACATGAAAATTATTATAAATTATAATTAAATTATTAGTTTGCTTATATTGTAATAGAATTATATACAAATTTCATGTGTTTGGCTATAATTATTTGTCCAGTTTGGCTGGAAGTTTTATTAAAAGTTTGTTTGGGAATTTCATACAAAGCTACTCTAGGGCTATCTGCAGTACATGTCCCTAATTGAGCAGTGTGAGACTAGAGGGAAGGCAGTTAGTTATCACCACTCACTATCAACTCTTGGGCTACTCTTTTACCAACAAATAGTGGGACTGGCTGTCCCATTATATCATCTCCATGGCTGAAAGGGCGAGCATGTTTGGTGCAATGGGGATCAAAACCCGCAACCCTCAGATTACGAGTTGACCGCCTTTATCCATCTGGCCATGCCGGGGTCCTTTATTAAAAGTACTTCTCCTTTTTCATTATATTTGCTACACCCAGTTCTGACAAGGCCTTTTGCTCCCCACAACATCTGGTCTCTTAAGGCTGTCGGAAACATGAAGGATATAACGGTTGAAACAATATTTACATTAGTGAAATACATGGGAATAATCTTATGATAATAAAACAAACAAGCCACACACCAGCATGACTTCATGCAACTGTTCTAAATCAGCAGCCAAAATTGACTGTCCAATTTTATGTAGTACAACTTGAGCTTTGGAAACAGGTTTGTGGAATACGATCTACCATCTTGTATCACAGCTAGACAAAATGTTCGAGATGTAGTCCTGTCTGTTGCACCCAAATGGAGATAAATTTTACAGATATCCTGGACCAGCTGATGAGGTTTGAAATCGTATTCTCCCAGATCTTTCACTTTCAAATTTTTTTTCTTTGGTCCAACCTGAAAATAGCAGGTTAAGAACTGAAAATTAGGACCAGAAATGCTACTAATAGTTAGGGTACCCAGCTCATAAAAAGGTGAATTTATTTTAAATATTTATAAGTAAAAAAACTTACAAACAGTATTTTTAGTTAGATATTATTGTTACTGTGTTGACTTATTTACATCACAAGCTAATACTGATAACAATACACTAATGCATTAAATGCAACTTTTATTAAATTTTTCATCTTATATTTCCTGGGAGTTATATGTTTTAAATTTTCAGTGTTAATAAATTTGAAACCTAAGTGTTAAGAATTGTGCGCACACTTTACTAAACAGGGCCATTTGCTATTCAGTTAATGTTTTCAGATTATTATATCTAAATAATGGTAATCATATTTTGGATTTCTATATTTCATTTGATGAACTAAAAAAACTTTTTTTTTCTTTGTTTGTGATCTTTGGTTTATTTTTAATTAACTTTCACTATATTAACCCTATAAGTCCTAAGTGTCAGATCTGTGGAATCAACAGACCTAGAAAATACTTGGGTCTATCAATTCAACGGATCTATCTTATGGCTATTTACAGTAAAAGTTATTCAATATTAGATTAACTATTTAATAATTATACAGGTTCAGTACAATACATACCTAACCTTCATATTATTTGTATAAATTCTGAGCTTTGAAATTTTAAAGATTTGCGAGATATTTTTTAAGAAACCATTTAAAATACTTCCCTTTCTAAGGGTTTTAATTTTTACACAAAAAATTACATAAAATAAAATTTTAGTTTTAAAAGCTACAAAAGAACAATAAAACTCATAAAAGAAAAAAACTGAACATAAATGTTGCTATTCAGTGGTGCATGTTGAAATTAATTGCAAAGAGAAAAATATATTTCAATTTATTAATTTAAAGTATTTTGTTTTTAAAAATTATAGAAATGATTAGTAATATTTTTCTGAATTGTCTTAAAATTCTGTGAGGCGACTTTACCCCTCAAGTCATTGGTGAAACCACTCAAGGAATTTAAAATGAATAATTTGCTCACTAACTGGGGACAACAAGGTTAAAAAGGATTTTCTTTTTTAGCACATACAGTATCTGGTGAGAGTTTTGAAAGGGTAAAGAATATAAAAAGGCCAATATCAATGTCTTCAAAATGTAAGAATTATGTTCTTTAACACTTTGTTAGTCACTGGTATGACTGAACAAAATATGAAATGAATGACATTATACACTATACTAACATATGAAACTCAATATTCTGGGCTCTTTTGAAATGTGGACTTTTCTCCTTTAGGACAAATGTTCCTAGTTTACTCCTGAAGGAGAAAGGTCCACATTTTTGTAAGTGCTCAGATTATTGGGCATCACATTGTGTTCAGTTGATCTGTTGAACCCGTGTTTTCCTGACGCGTGGCGACTACACATTACACTTACATAAATTACTTAGTTTCTAAAGATAATTATCACCTAACAGTTAAAGAAACCTGTATCAGGAAAAAAATAATGACACACCAAGTGTAACAGGAAGTAATTCAGCATAGAGGCAATGCGATGAACCATTGAAGGATGACAAAAAATTGAGGTAATTTCCGATGTCAACCACTTCAGAGTGTAGATAGTTTCATTGCTCATAACATTATGAAACCTGGCCAGCAGACCAAGGTGGTGAAAGTTTTCTTCATTTTGCTGTCGATAGTTAGTTGGAAGAGAATTCCAACTGTCTCGTTTTATCTGCAATTCTTTGATTTTAGCCATTAACTGAAAAAAAGAGAATTGTGCAGTAATATCATTATCCTGAGTGTGAATGCAGTTAAAACATTTATACAAGTGATTCACTTGAGCCTAACACCTTTGCTGAACAACACATTAATAGTTTTCCATTAATAATACACATGTGGAAATATAGTCTTTCAGTTTCATTCATCACAGAAATAGTCTTAAATATTCTAGGATGAAGAAACAGTTTATCAAATTAAAGTAACAAGTGTACAGAAAATAAAATTAGTTCTTTACAAGCAATAGATTGTACAATAGATCTATTTTCTCAGTGTAACATAGTTAATTAGGTTAGTGATTGTATCAAATTCAGTAAATTACTTTTCATCTAAATGAGATTCAACATTACTATTAACAATTTGTTTTGTATTTTGTACAAAGCTACTCAAAAGTTACCTGCACTAGCTGTCTCTAATTTTGAAGTGAAAGATAGAAACAAGGTAGCCAACTCATGGGCAAATCTCTACCAATGAACAGTGGGATTGAAGTAACACTTACAGCTAAATCAGTGAGCATGTTTAGTGATGGGGCTTAAGTCCACAACCTACAGACTGTTAGTTGATCGCCTAATCAGCAGGTAAATACCAACAGAAATAGTAATAGACCCATGCAAACCTTTTGAGATCACAATAATAAAAAATCAAAACTAGAATAATAAGAAAGCATTAGTTGTGAAAGGCAAATTTCTCACAGCCTCCACTGTTTCAACTATATAGCTGGTCCAAAGAGCTCTTGAATGAGTGAAAAGTATGGTTAACAATAAACAAAATGAATACAGTGTGGATGGAGCACAATTATTATACAGTCTACTAATTCTTGAAAATTGCTAAGGGACTGTAATAAGTCTGATACTAATATCTTATGACAAGTACAATTTCAATGATATTTCACAACTTCTATCAACTGACTTACATAAAGTGTTCAGATTGTTACTGTTTGTTGTATTCCACCTGGGTGTAAGAACTCTGGTTTAAGAAACATGCAGTGTAAGTAGTGGATGTGATATAGTGTGGTTGGAACATTATTATTTTACAATATAACTCTCGAAACTTTCTAAGATACTATATAGAGAATGTAGCGTCTTAAAGCGTAACGTCTTATGACAAGTATAATTATGCAATTTTTATAACAATAGCATAGATAAGTACACTATCTGTCTGTCTGTAAGTGCATATAACTGCATAAAAATCAAAATAAAATTATAAAAAAGCAATCAATGATACTTTAATGATTCAGTAAGAGTTTACATCACTTCCAAAGTATTGATTATCTAACTTCTAATCAATTTTTAATAAATTAAATACTATAATTTCCTGGATAAATGATAACTTATCAACGTGCATTAATTTTTATATCTATTCATACTAAACAGCTTAAAGTAAAACTAGGCAATGCTATGACTGAAAAGTACAAACAATAACAAATATTTACTGCTATCAAATAATCTAGCAATATTCAATGAGTTGTAAAAAAGATCCAACCGTGATAACAAGAAACCCACATGAATCAAAAATGCATCTTGGAATGGTTGGTATGGGTATTAACACTTTTACTGATAAGGAGAGAACATTTTGGTCTTCTTGGGTCATTTTCTGGTTAATCTGAAGATGATATAAGGAGGTCAAAACATTGTTATCTGCTTTATTTTGGATAAAGTGTTATTACCCACACCAAAAGTTCCACTTATTTCAAAGCATTTGTTAATACATATACAACATTTTGTTCAGTTAAAAAAACTTTTTTGAACTGAACTTTAGATAATTCTGACTTAATGAAAATATACAGTAAAAGCCTTTCAAACAGTTCAAAATATTTTGTCAAAATTATTTGGAAAACTAACAGAACTGCAACCTGAAGATTATTCAATCTACAAGTTTTAAAGAAAACATATGAAAAGGAAAAAACAGATTTTTAACAAAGCTTCTATTGTTATGTGAAATACACTGTTAACAAAGCTTCTATTGTTATGTGAAATACACTGTTAACAAAGCTTCTATTGTTATGTGAAATACACTGTTAACAAAGCTTCTATTGTTATGTGAAATACACTGTTAACAAAGCTTCTATTGTTATGTGAAATACACTGTTAACAAAGCTTCTATTGTTATGTGAAATACATTGTTAACAAATCTTCTATTGTTATGTGAAATACATTTTTAACAAAGCTTCTATTGTTATGTGACTGTTAACAAAGCTTCTATTGTTATGTGAAATTGTTAACAAAGCTTCTATTGTTATGTGAAACACATTGTTAACAAAGCTTCTATTGTTATGTGAAACACATTTTTAACAAAGCTTCTATTGTTATGTGAAACACATTTTTAACAAAGCTTCTATTGTTATGTGAAACACATTTTTAACAAAGCTTCTATTGTTATGTGAAACACATTTTTAACAAAGCTTCTATTGTTATGTGAAAGACATTGAAACCTAAAAATTCAAAAGACACTGTTGTGGTGAAAATATATTTTGAGAGTATTCAAATAGTTTCACTCACTAAAAGAGCTTCGTCTAAGAGAAAGATAGCATCATTAATGAGAAGGTTTATGAAACGAAGGAAGAGAGGTACTTCTGCATCTTCAACTTTCTCTTCAGCTTCTACTGCTAATTGCTGTTAGAGAAACAAAAGAATACAAAAAATTGAATGAAATATGATACGGGTGTAATGTGTAACTTAAAACAAGTTAATATTGATTAATAAGATAGTTTATCAAACTGCAGAATAATATTGTACTCAAGTTTTATTTTCAGATGTAATAATATGGAAACTTAGTGAAAACAAAATTTCAGATCACATACAATAAAAAACATAGCAACTAACTTATGAAAATTTAATAACACTATATATATATATGTTGAAAGAGAAATTTCAGTGTTGTGTGTTATTTAAAACCATGTTAAATATTTTAAAACTAATAAATATGTAAACTGATATATATATATATATATATATATATATATATAACTGAAGATAATGAACATGACTTGATAAGAAATTATAAATATAAAAACATAACAAAAAATGCTTCGTGTCTGATTTTTAAGGTGGGAAAATAATAAAAATAAAGTGTTAACCCCTTTTAGAGGGATAGTAGAACCTTGATTAAAGAGCACCTTAAAACAATGGGCACTGTGCCATTACGGGCAAATTTGAAATTACAGATTAAAGGCACTGTCTTTAGTCTTTTTTTCTACAACAGTAGTCAGTACAGCAACCAGTTATTTTTTTATGCCTGTGTTGTGTGCCCTAAAACTCCAAACATCCCAGAATGACAACCAATATTTAAACACTTGCAATGTTTAATAGATTGGTGCTGAACCCTATACTGTAATAAACATCCTCTCAGATTCAAAGTGTAAACTTATTACCCTGAGGAATTCTCACTGCAGACACTGTCAGGCACATAGACTGATAAATTTTACACCATGCTATTGGAGCATGGGTCAAGTCAGCTTATTTCTGCGCATGTGCTTTGCTGCTCTTGAAGTATTTTCTGACATCACATAAACAGTCTAATAACAAAAAATGCAATTTATTGCCTTATTTTCAGCAGATTTCTGTCACTGACAGTAAAACAAACACAGAAAATAAATGTGAAATGTTTAGCAGTTGAATCTCTGAAGTGGAGTACTGAGAAACTTTGTTATTAATAATAAAGTAAAAAGGTACAACTCATGTACTCCTGTGTCCTGCATATACAAAACAAAATGGGGAGGGTTTTAAATTTAGAAATGTAATATGGAATCCAGCTTTGTGTGGCTCACTTTACATTATTGTTAGAGAGGGTTTTTGATCGCAGTCAGAATGGAATATAAATGTTCTAGTGTACTTGGAAAGGTAGCAGCAATGGTATAAAACAAGCTAAGGTGGTAACAATAGTCTATTCTTCATATGCACATTTTATTAACAGCACAGCACATGAACAATAAACATCCAATTCAATCATAATAAATGAAAAGACATTTAACACAAAGAAAAATAATTAAGACATTACCCCTATGCTTTCTGTTGATTTCAGCTATAAAAACCTCTATATTGCTACCATAACACCACCAAAACAATTAGCTTCTCATGCAATAATACTATAACAGATATGTTAATGTTTTTCTAATGCAAGAAAACCACAATATTAACTGCAAACTTGGCTATGGTGGGTAGCTGTTAGCGAGGTTACTCAGAGCTCGTTGTGCATGTCTAGCAAGCACTCATGCTTATGGTGAACGGTTTCTTTGTCAATGTTGCAGTGCAGTTTACTTCACAAATGACTTGTTCTTATCCTGGAAAGTCACCAAGGAAACAACCTTTGCATTAAACACTTTTCAAGAAACGCTCACAGGAAAAAGATGTGCATGTGAAACTGGACAAACAGCCAATGCCACATTAATTCTTGTACTTAGTGTGGCACAAAATTGTCCATAGCAGATAGCATACCAAGTAAAGGTTTACATGGTGTGGAAAAACATTGTCAGCATTTTACTGGAGATATAAAATATCTATAAATGTGTTTTTAACATTACTGTGACTAAACTGTGTCAATTACTTGCAGTTAAAGATAGATCAAGCAGAAAAGTGAAGATAAGCCTAGTTACATTTCTCTCTACCTTTATGTTTCAGAAAAGTGAAGATAAGCCTAGTTACATTTCTCTCCACCTTTATGTTTCAGAAAAGTGAAGATAAGCCTAGTTACATTTCTCTCTACCTTTATGTTTCAGAAAAGTGAAGATAAGCCTAGTTACATTTCTCTCCACCTTTATGTTTCAGAAAAGTGAAGATAAGCCTAGTTACATTTCTCTCCACCTTTATGTTTCAGAAAAGTGAAGATAAGCCTAGTTACATTTCTCTCCACCTTTATGTTTCAGAAAAGTGAAGATAAGCCTAGTTACATTTCTCTCCACCTTTATGTTTCAGAAAAGTGAAGATAAGCCTAGTTACATTTCTCTCTACCTTTATGTTTCAGAAAAGTGAAGATAAGCCTAGTTACATTTCTCTCCACCTTTATGTTTCAGAAAAGTGAAGATAAGCCTAGTTACATTTCTCTCCACCTTTATGTTTCAGAAAAGTGAAGATAAGCCTAGTTACATTTCTCTCCACCTTTATGTTTCAGAAAAGTGAAGATAAGCCTAGTTACATTTCTCTCTACCTTTATGTTTCAGAAAAGTGAAGATAAGCCTAGTTACATTTCTCTCCACCTTTATGTTTCAGAAAAGTGAAGATAAGCCTAGTTACATTTCTCTCCACCTTTATGTTTCAGAAAAGTGAAGATAAGCCTAGTTACATTTCTCTCCACCTTTATGTTTCAGAAAAGTGAAGATAAGCCTAGTTACATTTCTCTCTACCTTTATGTTTCAGAAAAGTGAAGATAAGCCTAGTTACATTTCTCTCCACCTTTATGTTTCAGAAAAGTGAAGATACCTTTATGTTTCAGAAAAGTGAAGATAAGCCTAGTTACATTTCTCTCTACCTTTATGTTTCAGAAAAGTGAAGATAAGCCTAGTTACATTTCTCTCCACCTTTATGTTTCAGAAAAGTGAAGATAAGCCTAGTTACATTTCTCTCCACCTTTATGTTTCAGAAAAGTGAAGATAAGCCTAGTTACATTTCTCTCCACCTTTATGTTTCAGAAAAGTGAAGATAAGCCTAGTTACATTTCTCTCTACCTTTATGTTTCAGAAAAGTGAAGATAAGCCTAGTTACATTTCTCTCTACCTTTATGTTTCAGAAAAGTGAAGATAAGCCTAGTTACATTTCTCTCTACCTTTATGTTTCAGAAAAGTGAAGATAAGCCTAGTTACATTTCTCTCCACCTTTATGTTTCAGAAAAGTGAAGATAAGCCTAGTTACATTTCTCTCCACCTTTATGTTTCAGAAAAGTGAAGATAAGCCTAGTTACATTTCTCTCTACCTTTATGTTTCAGAAAAGTGAAGATAAGCCTAGTTACATTTCTCTCTACCTTTATGTTTCAGAAAAGTGAAGATAAGCCTAGTTACATTTCTCTCCACCTTTATGTTTCAGAAAAGTGAAGATAAGCCTAGTTACATTTCTCTCTACCTTTATGTTTCAGAAAAGTGAAGATAAGCCTAGTTACATTTCTCTCTACCTTTATGTTTCAGAAAAGTGAAGATAAGCCTAGTTACATTTCTCTCCACCTTTATGTTTTAGGTATTGTTCACCTTTAACACATTTGCCTAATAACTAATTGTATAAAGTGATTTTTCACTTTCCAAAGGAATTTATGAATCTTCAAATTAATGAAAATTATAAACAAAAAAATAAACTTTTTGTGCCTGGCTGAAGAGAAGGGACAGTATGTGGAATCACATGAAAATATGGGATACTGGATTTTAATATCCTCAAATCATCCTAACTGCAACCCTGAATGTAATTAAAAAATACAATTTGAAGTGTTTCTGTGATGCACAGTGTGTATCCATATACAACTGGACTGCATTAATTAAAATACAAGGAAGTTAGTGATCATAATTAAACAAGTTTTAACATACTTTAAGACTTTAATCAAAAACGAGCAAACAACAGTAATAAAGAAAAACATGTTTACAATATGTTTTGGAACAGCATAAATTCTATCAAGCACATAGTAGAAGTGAATTATAATGAATTTGTAGATCATAAAAGGTTGTAATATAGGAATAGGGTTTTGGTGAGAAAGATTTTGTTTTAGAAATCTTAAAAATTGGTTTCTTCTTGTCACTGAAAAGTAAAAATTAAAATAACTTTGGACGTAAACTTAAAACGACATACTGTTTTCACATTGTTTTGTTGAGTATAACAATGTCACATCTATTTATCCAATTGATGGTTTCTGATGAGAGGTATTATGAAATAATATTGAGACTCTGCACACATGAAAAAGATGTAAAAGGCTCAGGTTTCATATTTATCTAATAGTGCATATCTTGAAAAGCAATAATTACCATACACTCAGGTTTAATATTTATCTAATAGTGCATATCTTGAAAAGTAATAATTACCACACACTCAGGTTTAATATTTATCTAATAGTGCATATCTTGAAAAGTAATAATTACCACACAATCAGGTTTCATATTTATCTAATAGTGCATATCTTGAAAAGTAATAATTACCACACAATCAGGTTTCATATTTATCTAATAGTGCAGATATTGAAAAGTAATAATTACCACACAATCAGGTTTCATATTTATCTAATAGTGCAGATATTGAAAAGTAATAATTACCACACAATCAGGTTTCATATTTATCTAATAGTGCATATATTGAAAAGTAATAATTACCACACAATCAGGTTTCATATTTATCTAATAGTGCATATATTGAAAAGTAATAATTACCATACACTCAGGTTTCATATTTATCTAATAGTGCATATCTTGAAAAGTAATAATTACCATACACTCAGGTTTCATATTTATCTAATAGTGCATATCTTGAAAAGTAATAATTACCATACACTCAGGTTTCATATTTATCTAATAGTGCATATCTTGAAAAGTAATAATTACCATACACTCAGGTTTCATATTTATCTAATAGTGCATATCTTGAAAAGCAGTAATTACCATACACTCAGGTTTCATATTTATCTAATAGTGCATATCTTGAAAAGCAATAATTACCATACACTCAGGTTTAATATTTATCTAATAGTGCATATCTTGAAAAGTAACAATTACCATACACTCAGGTTTAATATTTATCTAATAGTGCATATCTTGAAAAGTAACAACTACCATACAATCAGGTTTCATATTTATCTAATAGTGCATATCTTGAAAAGTAACAATTACCATACAATCAGGTTTCATATTTATCTAATAGTGCATATCTTGAAAAGTAACAATTACCATACAGTCAGGTTTCATATTTATCTAATAGTGCATATCTTGAAAAGTAACAATTACCATACAGTCAGGTTTCATATTTATCTAATAGTGCATATCTTGAAAAGTAATAATTACCATACACTCAGGTTTCATATTCATCTAATAGTGCATATCTTGAAAAGTAATAATTACCATACACTCAGGTTTCATATTTATCTAATAGTGCATATCTTGAAAAGTAATAATTACCATACAATCAGGTTTCATATTTATCTAATAGTGCATATCTTGAAAAGCAATAATTACCATACAATCAGGTTTCATATTTATCTAATAGTGCATATCTTGAAAAGCAGTAATTACCCATACAATCAGGTTTCATATTTATCTAATAGTGCATATCTTGAAAAGTAATAATTACCATACAATCAGGTTTCATATTTATCTAATAGTGCATATCTTGAAAAGTAATAATTACCATACAATCAGGTTTCATATTTATCTAATAGTGCATATCTTGAAAAGTAATAATTACCATACACTCAGGTTTCATATTTATCTAATAGTGCATATCTTGAAAAGTAATAATTACCATACAAATAATTTGAGGATTGATTGATTTAGTGTTTTATGGCACAAAGCAGCTAGGCTATAGGCTATCTGCGCTAAACGTCCAGTAAAAAGGTAAAAATAAATTAAATGTAGTAAAATACATAAAAGGGAATGAAGGTAAAACAAAACATCATTGAAAAACAGAAAAGCATAAAACCAATGTTGACACATAGTGTACAATGGTAAGAGAGAAAGCAGAGTAAGAGAAGTTGTAAAGGACTTCCTGTAGCAGAATGATAACGATCATAACCCGCCAGGAAGACTAACAGATAAGTACAAGAACCACCGTCAGTCACCTGAAGTTGGTCTTTCAAGTCCTGGTTCCGGGTTGTGTCATAACAGCCATTATCAAAAGGTAAAGTAATAAAAGTTTTAAAAGACATGTAGCAAAATTGTAATAATAATTAGACAAATGTCCAGTAAAAAGGTAAAAGTAAAGTAAATGTAGTAAAATTCATAAATGGAAAAGAATGTAAAACAAAACAGCAATTAAGAACATAAAATGGTATAAATCCAATGTTGACATCCAGTCTACAAAGTTTTAAAGGACTTCCTGTAGCAGAATGATAATGATCATAACCCACCAGGAAGACTAACAGGTAAGTACAAGAACCACCGTCAGTCACCTGAAGTTGGTCTTTCCAGTCCTGGTTCTGGGTTATGTGTCATTGGTCAGTACTAAAAGGTAAAGTAATAAAAGAGTTAAATGACATGCAGCAAAAGTGTAATAACAACCGCCAGGACAACTAACGGGTAGTTCTCCTTGGGTGAAGAAACCAGCGAGAATCTCCGACTCGGGAACGTTCTTCAAATCCCTTTCAACAATAACTCCTCGTGAAGAATTCAAGGTAGCATGGGGTGTAACCTCAATAGGTATATCCCCAATTGCCTTTGAATTCAAGAGGAGTTCACTGTGTTGGGATGTGGATGTTTCAACCAATATGTCACCAGATCGAAGTTTCTTTACTGACTTTGGAGAGCCAGCAAGTCCCTCTAGTCCCTTTTGAATAAAAAAAGGGGACATTTGCCCTAAAGGTTTTTCTGAAAGAGAATGTAATATAAGAAAATGAGGTACAGGTGTTACAGATGTTGAAGATTGCTGCTCAGAGTCTTCAAGACGTGGTCGTTTACCTATTGACTGTTATTTCACTATTTTATTTAAATTTTTTATTGGAGGATCCATAGGAAAAAAGGAAAATTTCGGTACCCACTGACCCCACCCACCATGGAGCCCTATGATGGGATGCACTACAATGTCATACAAGAACATTGCAGCAACGTCAGGGTTTTGTGAGCACTATACCCAAACACCAGCATCAGACAATGTCCACAATACCTGTTGAGAACTTCCAACACTGGCACTTGGTTGATTCTAGCCCAAGTGGACCAGCCGATTGACCCAAGGGAGGCCACCCAAAGGCTGCCCGTCTACAGGAATTCAAGGCCAAAGTGGTGTGTTAGGGTTTGACCCCTCAACCACCAGGATCCTCTCCTCCCCTTCATGGGTCGCCAAGCACGGGGGTGGATGTTTAGATCCCAGAGGAAGTAAACTGAAAGAACAGAACCTTCCCTGGGAGGTCCCCTCACCATGAGCAGGAATCCACACCAAGGGGGAATTTGAGGAAGTCACCACACTGAATACAACATATATAGCATGGCTGACATGTTACATACATTCTTCACTTGTAAGTTCTTAGAATTAATCACAAAAATCCTAAAATATCTTTGGTACCTAAATATTCAACACTTTACTGTACATAATATATTAATAATCCACACATTCTTGTCCAAAATTCCTTTACAAATGTAGCTTCACCATGCTGTCCCACATCAACAGAATTATTAAACGTCACCATTCTCCAACCTGCTACCATCCATGGCTCATAATTATATATACGTATTGAACATGCCACATCTTCTACACTGACAACAAAAATACCACCTTAAAGTATAAACTCTTCAGGATATGAATTTGTCAATTAAATCAGGTAATATGCCCAGAAGCCCTGAGCAACATTCCGATAACACAAATATGGGGTACTAGGTCCACTTACTCATAATTTTACCATTTTAACTAAAGCTAAATCTTTAACTGAACCTTGTTAAAAAGAGAATACCTTCCTACAGTTCAAAGTTCACAGTTCACTGTTAAATTAAACCCATTTTATTTGTAATTCTCACACTTTTGTTTTTCTTCTCTGTTATTATCTGTAAACACTATTGTTTCCATTAGATTTGTCATCATAGAATTTACATGTTTATAGCTTGGACAACATGTATATGGTGTTATAATATCCTCTGTTAATTCTACAAAAGAAACACCCAGAGGATATTAAACACATCAATTTGTTGTGAATAAAAATTTAAAGTTCATACCTTAATCTTTTCCTTGTGCACTTCTGTTTGCCACAGATAGTACAGCACAATGTACATGGGTCTACGATACTGGAATTTCTCTTCAAAGGCAACGTTTTGTCCAGTCATCTCAATACTGATGAACACGTGGAGCAAAGTTGGAACCAGGTGAACAACATTTGGAAATTCATTAAATAGTTTTTCTCTTTGACTGCAACTAAAAATAAAAACAACAAACATTTAAAGAGAAAAATTTACAGATGGTTCTAAATACAGAAGTACAACTATGAAGGAACACTGATGATTCCATTAAACAACCAGTTATTTCCTTAATTATTTCAAAGATTCAACAACCAAGTTTAGCAAAATTCTGTCTGAATAATAAGAATGGTTTATGTATGGTTAAAGGCTTACGAGTTTAAGGAATGTACGACTTGAGTACAGATGTTTTCAAAGAATTAGAACATGTAAAAAATGGTGGAGTTAACTTTTGCAATAAAAACATGTATGCAGTAATTACACAACTTCACCTGTAAGTACTTCAAAAACACCTTACATATAACTCATAGCTACATTATATAATTCTATGGGTCATTCTACTATTAATGAGATAGTGAAATTGAGGAAAGAAATTAACAATAAAAACCATGTTTTCTGCATTTTCAATGTAATGAGACATTTTAAAGCTTTTCTTTTAAGAAGTTTGTTTATTATTTAAGTCACTGGTAAAACACCATAACAAAGAGCAGCTACTTACTTCATTAAAAACCCTCTTTGGTCTGTAGGGGGCATTAGTGCTTCTAAAATTTCTGCAAGTTTTGCTCGTAAATGTGGGTTACTAATCCTTTGTGGTGAACCCATAAACACCAGAACTAAGTTAAGCAAGTGACCTAACATAGGACCAACTTCCTGCATACAAAAATCATTTAATTCAGATAAGGAACTCTTACTGTGAAACAAGTTATTATCTGCATAAAATAATTCAAATTTAATAATTTGTTGAGTAGAACATATTACAAACACAAACACCATTTATCACTATTCCTCCACATGTATTTTAATTGCTTAAAAGGGGCCATATTAAAATTATTTCATTATAAATATTCAAACTACAGTCCATCATATGTTTCAAACTTATAAATAAAGTATCTTCTTTAACTAATACTGTTACATAATGAATAAAAGAGAAACTGATAGAGATAGAAAGGGAGGGAAACAGGATATAAAGCTATTAAAATGTAAGAAAAAAAAATATATGTAATATAGATTTCATAAATTAGTAGTTATTCCTTGCACTCAAACTATCTACAGTTTCTTCCACCCCAAAAAATAAAAAAAATAAAATGAGAAAATTAAAGTATGACTGATACGTTTTAGCCATCGATGCTGCATTAATTACTACCCTTTTGTTTTGGTAAACTGTATTCCCTCAACAGCTTTGGAAGAACCACAAAATGGGGTGTTAAACTGAATTCTCTAACTTTGGATGAGTTTGAAAAAGTGACTAAATACAATGTGAACAAAGAAAAAGCAATCTTCATTCAAAATATTAAAAAAAAATAAGTGACTAGTGTGCAAAACAGAAGACTGTCTTTACTGGATGAGCCTGTTGAGAGGTCCCTACAAGTCCTGTAAATCTATCTCAGACTAAGAAAACAGCATTATCTACACAATTCTACAATTTTATCCTTTAGTTAATAGATACAATACACTTATGTCACTGTTGTAGATTATAAAATAACATTAAGAGATTATACATTCTAAATGTTTCACCTGACCTCAATGTCCATCATACAGTTTCACTATC
Source organism: Tachypleus tridentatus (assembly GCF_004210375.1). Lineage (NCBI taxonomy): Eukaryota > Metazoa > Arthropoda > Merostomata > Xiphosura > Limulidae > Tachypleus > Tachypleus tridentatus. Next base: position 60,743,358 of record NC_134836.1, on the reverse strand, counting down.
CCACAAAAATGTGCAAGTGATACCACAGAAGAATGACTCAGAACAATAGGTAACTTGAGCAAAAATAACTTAACTTCATTCATTGACTAATGTTCTATTTTCAGACTTACATACATATATGTATCAGGTCATCCCATAAGTAATGTCCAAAAATTTAATACAGAAAGTGCATCATCATTTCTGTCTTTGTAGAAGTCTTAAATGACTAAAATATGTTGTAGGACATGTATAAAAATGTTCAGAGAAATAAAAGAAACTAACCCAACTCCACCTTTTCAGATCATTAATCAAAAAAACCCTTATGAAAATGGATGTATGAAAGAAAATATCAAAAGGTGGTTTCAGAAGTTTAGATTAGGTGACTACAGCTTAAGTGATGTATCATGTTAAGATCGTCCTGTGGAATTTAATGATGACTTGCTGCTGGCTGCATTTGATGAATATTGTGCTGTAACAGTTGAAGAACTAGCACAGAAGCTCAATTCAATCTATTCAACAGTTCACCATCATTTGCTACAGCTAGGAAAGGTGTCAAAACTTGGAAAATGGGTTCCCCATGACTTGACAGAAGCAAACCTTAGAGGAAGAGTGGACATTTGCACTTCTCTGCACTCTCATGAGCATAACACTTTTTTTGGACAAGTTAGTGACAGAAAATGAAAAATGGGTATAATATAAAAATATTAAGCACTGCATTCAGTGCAGGAAAACTGGCTAAAGCACAGCCCAAAATGGACCTCCACCCTAAGAGAGTCTTGTTAAGCATTTGGTGGGATATCGTTGGTGTGATCCACTTTGAATTGCTGCCACTTAATGGAACAATTACAGAGTTATTGTTAACAGTTAGAGTGCTTCAATGTTGCACAAAAAGAAAAGGGACTTGCTTTGATCAATCATAAAGGTGTTACACCAGGATAATGCACAAACCCATACAGCATGTTGTGTTACAGCAGGATAATGCACGGTCCCATACAGCATGTTGTGTTACACCAGGATAATGCACGGTCCCATACAGCATGTTGTGTTACACCAGGATAATGCACGGTCCCATACAGCATGTTGTGTTACAGCAGGATAATGCACGGACCCATACAGCATGTTGTGTTACACCAGGATAATGCACGGACCCATACAGCATGTTGTGTTACACCAGGATAATGCATGGACCCATACAGCATGTTGTGTTACACCAGGATAATGCACGGACCCATACAGCATGTTGTGTTACACCAGGATAATGCACGGACCCATACAGCATGTTGTGTTACACCAGGATAATGCACAGATTGAAGAGCTAGACTGGGAAAAACTTCCACGTCCTCCTTATTCTCCAGACCTTGTCACATCTGATTATCATATATTCTGAAGTTTGCAGAACTATCTTGATGGAAAAGAACATGGAACTTTTAAAGACATCAAAATTACCCTCTCTACATACTTTTCCTTCAAATCCCAAGAATTTTATAGAAGTGGCATTCAGAAGCTTGTGAAATGTTGGCAGGAAATAATTAATAATTGAACACAAATTATTAATTAAATAACATAAGCATTTAAAATCCTTTCTCTTTTTCTGAACTTTAAATCTGACATTTTCAATGTTCACATTACTAATTAAAGGAGAAAGAAAACAAACATTTTTTCCACTTTACAATTGGAAAACTATAACAAATTTTGCTATTTTTACTTTATTTTTCATCATAAAAAACACAGAAGTAACACAATAAAGAACATTTCTTCTTAACTAACCATGAAGAAAGTTTTTGTCAGATAGCTCAAGTACTTATTTGATAACTTCTTTGATCTTTTGCACTCAAAACATTTGATCAACACAACAAGAATTTGACAAGTAATTTAAGAAAAAAGTTTTAATCCTAGTTTTATTATCTAACTACATAAACAGAATAAGAAATAAACAAATATTAATTTGGCATCAGAAAATACAAAGTTCGAAATTTTGAATTTTTCCCAATACAACATACCTGAAAGAGTATGAAACACCTATAAAGGAAGTATTTGTAATTCACTAAATAGTAATAGGAAAAAGCACATAACCAAACAATGAATTTTTTACAAAACAAAATAAGTTAAGATTATTTTGTCAGAACAATGCTGTGTTAAAAAATTACTGTAACTATTTCTTTTCATTTTACTTCAACACAGTTAAATGAAATTAACAGAATTATACAAGTTATTTCTTCCTGTTCATATGAAGTAATTCTTCGCATTTTTTAACTGTGTCTTTATCACAGAGAAAGAGTTCTTAAACACTTCGGTCGTTTCTCAAATACTTACAAAACGATACTTGGAGCAACATGTTTTTATTTTTTAAAGTATAGGTTACTTGATTTACAGTTTCATTTGAAGTTTCTTAGAAAACTTATTCGTCCCTTGCTACAGGGTGAATGTCCACAATTGACAGAAACCATTATAATGCTTAAAAAGTAACATTTTCATTTGCTACATTATGTCCTTTGGTGCAATATAACGTAAATAAACAAGTTTAACATGTTTTAAATATAAATTTAATTTATATGTATAATACATAATTCACTTGAAGATAAATGTTTAGCTTCACCTCAAAGCTTGTTGGACTGAATCTTTTTATGAACATTGTACAATCCGTCAGATTATCAATGAGAAATTCTGGAATCGATTTCAAAGCTTTTGGAACAGAGGATGGAAGTGGAAATTTCAATGGTTCTATCTCTGTTGGGTTTTCATATAATCCTAATTGACAGAGCCAGGATGCAGTACTTAAATGAAACTGTAGCATCAGGGACAATGTCTCTGGCTCTGATAAAGCAGCTTTGAAAGACAGAAACTTCATCATTCCTAGTAAAACATAAAAAACACACAAGTCTTTATAAAATGCACTGTTATTTTAAGTAGAAAAGTATAGAGTACAACAAAATCCTAAATATCTTGAGCTCAATTATACAAGTTTGAAATAATACAATTAACACCTGAATAACTTGCTACAGGGTGAAGATGAACTTTCATCATAATAATTAAAAAGTATTCAAATCATTAGTTTCATGGAGTTGTAAAAAAAAAGTTTTAATATGAAGATTCAAAATAAAAAAAGTGATGGAAAAAACCAACAAAAATTGAATTGAAAAAAATAATCTCTGAGTTATACTTGATAAATTAGTAAATTACATTTGCATTGCATATTCTTGTTCAAGTATTCTCACAAATAACTTAGTATAAAGTTTCCCTGGATTGTAACTTTTCACACATTTCAAACCACTTGCACATGTATTCATAAGATCAGTATGAAAAAATTATGTCAGTTTCAAGATGAATGAGACAAATTAATCAATATGATTCTCTTCTCATCATGTCTTAAAACACTATTCTATAAGAAAACTTGGAAAAGGTCATGATTCCACTTTTAGTTAGAAATTTAAAATATGTTGATAACAGCATCCTCATAAAATAGCCTTTCAGTAAATTCCTAATTTGGTTAAAATTGAAATAATCACAGATGGTCAGATTTTACCTGCTGTAGCTCATCAAATCATGCCAGTAAGTTTAACTGTGGTACCATTGATACCTACAGATGACCTAAGAAGTTTGATTGTTCATTTGTTTTTGAGTTTTGCTTAAAGCTATATGAAGGCAATCTAATTTTGCAGTGTAAGACTAGAGAGAAGGCAGCTAGTCATTGCCACCCACTGCCAACTCTTGGGCTACACTTTTACCAACAAATAGTGGGATTGACTGTCTCATTATGACAACCCTATAACTGCAAGGGTGAGAATGTTTAGTGTGAGAGGGATTCAAACCTGCATCCCTCAGATTAGGAGTTGAGAGCCTTAACCACCTGGTAATGCCAGCCATAAGAAGGTTGAAACGTTGTTCTCTGCTTTATTAGTATAAGTGTTAATACCCATACCAGCCATCCTAAGATACATTGGCACCATTCATGCTTTTCAAACAGGAACTCAAAATGTTTGCAAACTACATGAAGTGAGATGATGTACTTATCCTCAACTTTAATTATTGTCAACAAAATTTGTTAATGAATATTTACAAGTTATAACAAATACAAAGTAGTCTACTGCCATCCTATGTGATTAGCCATAACCTAAAAAGTACCTTTTTCAAATTCAATCTCTTGTGCTTTTATTTTTAGAAATGTGGTTCTATCCTGATAGAGAACAGTCATAAATCCCATCAAAAAGAAAACTGTGTGCACAAGCTCAATTTATAAACCACAAATTTTTAAAATTGATTAAACAAATTCAAACCAACAGATGAGGAACAATTGGAAAGAAAGTCAAGCAAAACTAGTGTAAAATGAGATCTAATACAATAATCACCAGCCATATATACATAAGAGACTGTTATACATTAAGTTTAAACATGAAAAATCTAAAAGTCAAGATATCTCCTAATTCATATTAATATAAACTAACCAAAACTTACTAAAGCCCAAGAAAATTACACCAATGCCCATATTCTGCCAACACTTTTAAAGAATGAACACTTCAACAAACAAAGGTTTTTTATTAACATATTTCTAACAAAACTTTGTTACTGTGAAACCTCTCTCTTAGTTACAGTATTTTGAAATTCTCAGCATTCTCTTGCAGCCATGCTTGGAGTAAACCCTCTGCCACAAGTTAAAACATTACATGTATAGTGTTTTTTCTTTTACTCACCACAGTGAACGTGCATTGACACAGGATTCATTCTTACAAATTATTCAAAAACAAGCTGATTAAAACATTGAAAACAAACATGAAGTCTAATCTCTTTCTCTCGATTCATCATCTGCTCATGAGTTACACCAGTTTCATGGAATCTCTCCACTAATCAGTGATCATGGACAAAACAATGAACGAAAACTAGACTTTTCAAAACAGACAAATACACTCAATTTACATAGAAAGTCTAGGCTTTTTCTTTTGATATACCCTTGTCTAGAGTTACTGATGAGAGGTAAAATTACCTTGAACCAGTAACAAGTGGTGAACCAATCAACATATTGAACTTAATATTTTCCTTAAGTTGAAACACTGTTTTCACACAAACACAAATGGATTTACTTCATTATCCTCTATGAATAATTACTCAGCTATTAAAACTTCTTTTGAATAATGTGCAGATCATAACCATAAAGGAACCAATTTTCTACACATTGAACATGCGAGTGTGTTCATACATATATTCCATCACCAGGCAAAAAGCATTTACACAAGAACTAGAACTGAATACATGTATGTTTCTAAATATCAAATATTCTTTAAGAACAATAAAACATTATTTACCATTTTATAACAATTAACTAAAAAGTACCAAAGACAAAAAACTTACTATAAATAGATACATTTCCTTTCTTGATAAAAAGATTGCTTATTTAGTATCAGAATGGTGTTGTTAAAATGATGTTCCTTTTAAATTTTATTGAGACTTAACTTCAATACCTTTATTATCTTACAAACCTATCTCCATTTTTCTTTGTAATCGCTGCACAGAATCAGATGAAGCACCCTCATCAACAATAACATCGTCATAAAACCCCTGTATTTGAGCAAGATGTTGATTTAGTTTCACCAGCCTTTCGTGAAGAACTTTAAAACCCAGGTTTATAGCACAATGTGCGGCAAAAAATACTTCAGTGGAAAAGTTGAATTTATCATGATTCACAATAGCCTCATTTTCATAACTTGGAACCAGGAACGTTTCCTTACTTAATCCTATGATGTACAAAAAAGTTCTCTCTAATGTTTGCAATAAAATTATAATAATTTCAATCTACATGAATGTAATTAATTACAAGAATTTCTAATATGACAATCTTTAACAATATTTACTCTGTAGCTAAATAATAAAAACATTAATAGGTTTTAGTTCTACTAATGGTGTTTAATAACAATGTTAATTTTAATACACATTGAAATAAACATCGCAGTTCCTTCCACTGTCACAAGTATGTCTTATTTTTAAAAATACCTTAAGTACGATAGCCATGTACAAGTGGAACGAAGTGATGCTTTTTATCTTCTGACTGTGGTTAATTACAAAAAATATATCACTTATGTTAAACTTGTGTTTATATAGAATGATTATACGAAATCTAGTTAACTACACATTTAAGATCAGTTAATTAAATTATTAGGCTTCTAAGAGAATAAGAGTTTTATTTTGAATTTCACGTAAAGTTACACAAGGGCTATCTGCACTAGTCATCCCTAATTTAGCAGTGTAAGACTAGAGGGAAGGCAGCTAGTCATCACCACCCACTGCCAACTCTTGGGCTACTCTTTTACCAACAAATAGTGGGATTGACTGTCACATTATATCACCCCACACAGCTGAAAGGGCGAGCATGATCTAAGAACTTTAAAATAATGCAACAAGTAACTTAAGTTTAAAGCAACCATACATTACCATATACATTTATTTGAGTGTTGTCTTTTAATTTTACATACTGGCTAGTAATTTAATTATTTAAAATAATACAATAAGTAAATTATAAGTAACAGAACTTAAAACTTGTAACTACTATTTCAGATCACCACTTAGATACCATCACTATAAAACATCTTGCCCTTTTCTATTATATTCCTCAGTTTTCAACTATTCTGCTATCAGTTTTATTGTATTTAAATATTTTGTTACGTGTAACACAACAGTCTATCTAGGCATAAAAAAAAAAAGACTTTCATGTTGACCATGAGATCAACTAAAATGTTTTTGTTCACATGAAATACAATCCATTCTTTATACAGTTATAATGCAGTGAATTACAAAATGGGATCTCTATATAACTGTGCAAATTTTACCTTTCATGTGCAAGTTTTTATTTTTTGCTTCTTCATCACTGCTAGCTTCAGCAGCACAGTAAGTGGGATCAACTTTAAGTATCTTTGGTGAATCAGGTGAAGAAAATGGCTTACACAGTCGAAGTAAAACACTTCCAAGGTTAACCATAAAACCATCAGAGACCTGCAAATTACGAAGTGCTTCCACAAAGTGAAGGTTCCATACTTTACTTCTGTCTGTATAAAGATAAAAAAAATCAATTAGCAATTATGAGAAAATAAAAACTCTTACTTAATATTCCATAAAACAACTAAGAAACTACAGATCCAAAAAAATGATCTTTTATCTTAACAAACGCAAGTTTTCTTTGTTAAATTTATCGAGTTTTATGAGTGTTCAGTTTTGAAATCTGTTTCCTTAAAACTATTTATTCTGTTTCATTTTTTCTTTATTCT